>NC_071506.1:132105294-132427794 GCF_027887155.1 Malaclemys terrapin pileata | reverse complement strand
GCATTTACTGCCAGCGGCTCACACCCTCTGCTCCCTGCATTGCAGTTGTGGAGCAAAGCATTTGGCAAGGCAACATCGCTTCCCAACAATACCTGATTGGCACTGGAATGTGGCCAGTTTGGTATGGGAAAATGGCCATTCAGTCCAATGCAATCTCACAAACATCTGATGTTTCCAGGTGTGTGTGTGTGTGTGTGTGTGTGTGTGTGTGTGTGTGTGTGTGTGTGTGTGTGTGTGTGTGTGTGTGTGTGTGTGTGTGTGTGTGTGTGTGTGTGTGTGAGAGAGAGAGAGAGAGAGAGAGAGAGAGAGAGAGAGAGAGAGAAGTGGCCCAGAATGTGAGGATGTGGAATTTTGGGGAACATTTATGTCATCATTGTCATAGAGATCAAGTTCTAGGGCTAGAGCAAGTTACCAAGAAGGTCCTCCCCTTTTGCCCCTGGGTAAGGAATTCTGCAGGCCCCTACGCTGGTTGGTTGAAAATGGCTTGTACAGCCGTAAGTCTGAATCAGCCATTTTTAAAAGGCAACGTGGGCTAGTGGTTGAGCCGGGGACTAGCAATCAAGTAACTCCTGGGTTCTGCTCCCAGCATTGACTCGCTGTGACCCTCGGCGAGTCTTCAAGGGCCAGATTTTTCAAAAGAGTGTCGCTGAGGGAGGGCTGAGATCTTTGGAAAATCTGGCCCATCATGTCTCTCAGTGCCTCTGTTTCCCAGAATGGGGTGACTGACTCGCCTGCCTGCCAGATGGGCCATGCGGATTAGGTTAATCTGCTAATGGTCACATGCAGCGCTCACGCATGCAGAGGTCATTCCACTGAGGTTGAGGGAGTTGCACTAGCTTCATTTGCAAAGCACTTGGAAGATGTGGGTGAACATGGGGGAGTGAATCACCGTCATTGGATGTTTATAAGAACAGGCTAGACAAACACCTATCTGGGGTGACCTAGGTAGACTTAATCCTGCCTCGGCACTAGGGGATGGACTAGTTAGTGTTTCTCAACCTTTTTGATACCAGGGACCAGCTTGCTGCCTTCCTAAACTATGCCAGGGAGATCTCAGGGACTGACGCCAGTCCCCAGACCAGTCGTTTATGAAACACTGGACTAGATGATTCCTTGATGTTTAATAGGCAGCAGGTTTAAAACCAACAAAATGAAGTATTTCGTCACACAACACACAGTCAACCTATGGAACTTCTTGCCAGAGGATCTTACGAAGGCCAAGACTATAACGGTTTAAAAAAGAACTAGATAAGTTCATGGAGGATAGGTCCATCAATGGCTATTATCCAGGATGGGCAGGGATGGAGTCTCTAATCTCTGTTTGCCAGAAGCTGGGAATGAGCGACAGGGGATGGATCACTTGATGTTTAGCTGTTCTGTACATTCCCTCTGGGGCACCTGGCATTGGCCCTGTTGGAAGACAGGATACTGGGCTAGATGGACTTTTGGTCTGGCTCAGTGTGGCCGTTCTTATGTCCCTTCCAGCGTTATATCCCTATGATTCTGTGGGTGAGTTTCTGATCTCACACTCATGTCAATTGGGATTAACCCCATTTAAACCAATGGGGTGAGTGAGAGGAAAACCAGGCCCAAGACACTGGTTATTCTGCCTACTCTGGCTGACAGCATGTGGATCGGTCAGCATCGCTGCGGAAAGTTCCTTGCCACAAGCAAATAAAGCAGAGAAGGCGGGGAATGCGGGGAGGGAGAGCATCACTAGAGCTGGGAGTTAATGGTGGAGGAAGGGGTCATTAGAGGGGCTGACTTCCAGCAGCACAGCATAGCTTGGCCCACCCGTCCAAGATTCCTGTTGGTTACCTCGCTGTGTGGCCTTTCTCCAGAACCCGTCTCTCACCTCCACGTAATCATACCAGCACAGCCGGCTTCGGTACAGATCCAGGGACGTGAAGTTCAGGATGATCTGAGAGGGAAAACAAGCAGGGATTGAACTCCTCCCATGAAGGGACCCTATGGTAACACACTGGCCAAGTGAGTGCCTCTTCCCCCTCTGATGGCTAGTCCATGACAGGATAATAGCCTACTACTGGTGCCAGCTCACAGAGCTACTCCTTTAGCTGATGTGATATTAGTCTGTGCTGCAGTACTGTAGCTCACAGGTTCAAACCCACCCAGGAGATCATTATGCCATTCCAGCCATCTCCCTCCAACAGGCTTCAGGAGTGGGTGCGTGAACCCAAAAGCAGCAGTAGGGCTTTCCACTTGGTGCAGTCATGAACTAATCTCATTCTCTGCTCAACTAAAGTTCTTTCATTCACCTCAGGTATCTATAGGGCTCCGGTAGCCACCGTGTCCAGATGTCACTTTGATCAAAGGCCTGCACATTTCCAGAAGTGACTAGACACCCTACAGGGGGCCCGACTTGCAGAGGGGGATGCTCAGCATTGTCTGAACATCACAGCCCATTCAGGCACTTCAAGTTGGGAAGCTAACAAGTGAGGTACCCCAAATCACTAGTCACAGGCACAAACTTCTGAAAGCAGAGCGTTTGCACTGCAGCTAGTCCAAGGCCCATCTGTTATTGTGATCACCCCAGGCAAGTATCGTTGGGCGCTGTAACCGCTGGCTGAGGAAAGATGTCAGTTAACACAGGAAAGTGTTTGTGGGAGGCCACGCACCCTGGGTTTAGCTTTGAACTTCAGGGTGGAATAAATGGCAGATGGAAGTCAAATGGAAGTCCCACTGAAATAGCAGAGTTTCATTGGATTTTGAGGTGGGAACCACAAGCATCCCAGGGTGTCAGAAAAGCAAAGCACTGGCCCCAGGTTCATGTGAACCTGGCTCAAGCTATGAGTCCGTAACGAAACCCCAACTCGGGCTATCGCGACTTTGTGTAAAGCTCAACTGATTAACTCCTCCAGCTAGAAATGGGCCTAGACTGCAGAGCTTGGCTCCAGATCACAACTCAACCCAAGCGTGGGCATTGTCAGATCTGGGTCCTTCTCCAAAGTCTTGAAGGGCTCAGGGATGGATAGGTGCTTGCATTGAGATATGGCAGCCAGAGGCACTAAATACGTAGAGTTGCTTAGCTTGGCTAGCTGCTAACTATGGAAAGTCAAGAGAGCCGTCTGCTGGCACAATTCACAGGCAGAAAACAGCAAGGCTGGGGTGGGGGGATGGGGAACTTTAGCATGGCCTGACTAATAGGAATGGGGTAAAGTTGAACAAGAGGAGCAATTTGGGCTTAATCGAACACCCCTTGAACTCGTTGGGAGCCTTCCGAGTGACTTCAGCAGGCTCTGGATTGGGTCTTCAGGCAGATCATCAGGGGAAAAAGCTTCCCAAAGGAGAGATCTTTCTGTGTCCCTCTCTAGGCAAGCACTGGGAGCCCCCCTGCGCTTGGGACATTTCCAACAGGCTGGCCAAAGCCCCAGGGAATAGCCCCCGCCTTTGTGCTAACCTCACTGGGGATGGCCCACAAGGCCTTTTCCATCCCCAGCTGGCATGAACATGTGGCCATCCCGTTAGTGGGCAGCACAGCAGGACGGAATGGGAGGGTTGAACCACCGTACCTGGCTACACAGGCTGAGGGTAAAGGGGAGAACCAGGCTGTTTGAAGAGTAAGGTCCCCACTGCTTGTGACCCAAGTAGCAGGCTGGGTCCTGGCTCAAACTGCCCCTGTTCTCTGGTGACCCCCACTCTAGGGAGGAGCGCTCAGACCCCCAAGAGGCACCAGCTGCCGGCTACTGACCTTCCCACTGCCCCTCCCACACAGGCAGGCACAGCCAAAGGCGAAGCAGCACATCAGTGTGATGTCCCGGCTCTGGGGCCCGTACCCTGTCCTTGCAGGGGGATGGGCTCAGTGCTCTAATGATCATTATCTATTTGTATTACAATTGGACCTAGGAGGCCCAGCCATAGACTAGAGCCCCATGGTGCTAGGCACTGTACAGACACAGAACAAAGTGACAGTCCCTGCCCCAAAGAGTAAATGGCTCTGATGGCTCTAATGCAGTGATTCACACCTTTTCCATTCCCTGACCTCCTGTCTCCAAGCCAGGATCCTGCTGGGATCCCCTCCTATTGGCAGTGTGGGAAGGGGAGGATGGTCCCAACCCCCGCGTTGAAGGCACATGCTCTCCTGGTCTTTCCCATCCCTAACTGATCGGAGCCTGGTGACCCTGAAAGCATGAGATGGGAGGAGGGGCTAACATTCCAATGGGGCACAGCGCTCCATATCGAGACCCTTCCAGTGGATCCTTGGTAATGCGGAGCAGCGCAATGGAGCTTGGGGAGCACGCAGTTAAATAGCTGTGGCTGTCAAGACATTTCCCAGCACATGGGATCCCAGCCAGAGTGGGGGTGCTGCCATGAGAAAGCAAACACCACATTGCACACTAGAAGCTGGGGCTGACCTGCCAATGGGAGAGAGAGAGAGTGTGGCAGAAGGAACCACAACACAAGGGGAACAAAGGAGTGGAAGGAGAGAAGGTGTTGATTTGTATGGTGTTACATCCAGTGCTGGGGGAGCGGGGGGGCGGCTACTGAGAAGATAAAAGGGGAAGAGGGGAAAAGGGACAAAGAGTGAAAGGCAGGAAGGGAAGAATGGGGAAGAAAGAGGAAGGAGAGCAAGAGGGGGGGGAGAGACAGAGAAAGGAAAAGGGAACTAGGAAGAAGGAGGAACAAGAAAGAAAAGCACTACTCAACACCTGGATTTCCCTCATTTAATCCCTTCACCCCCAGCCCTTTGCAACTGTGTGCCCCACCCCAGACACTTCGGGGTGGGCTCTGGTACCTTTTCCCCCGGCGTGACCGATATCCTCCAGACGCAGTGCACGTGTGCAGGGTATCCATTGGGGAACTCTGGGGAGGAGAAATTCCCCTGACTGTCCTGGAGGGTCTCTCCACAGGCTGGGAACAAAACAGGATAGGGCGGAGGGTTAAAAACCCAGCAGCAAAGCCACCCCCAGCACCCAGCCAAATCATTGCGACCCTCACAAGCAGCCCCAGTCAGAAGGAACAAAGGCCGACGGACTGCCACCCACACCCCCATAAATCTGCCAGAGCAGGGAGTGAGAGAGGCAGATGGATAGGGGGTAAGAGACATCCAAATCGGAGAGATGAAAGAATTTTATTCCAGTCTTCCCCCAAGTCCAGCACAAGGGTAGGGAGACCCCAGACAGACAACATATCAGAGATCAAACTCTGGATCCAAGCTACTTGCTCCCGCGGTTACAAGGATTAATGTGTTGCTAACAGCTCCCTGCCCTCCCAAAAGCAGTGCCTTGAGTTTTCCATCTGCAACCCTCCCTGTGCCAGCTCTGTGAGCGTGAGCAGAAGGTATCCGGGCTGGCTGACTTTAGGGTCTCTCCTGGCTATAGTGGAAACACACAGGGACGTGTTACTGGCATGTATTCTCAAGGTGCACGACAAGCCAAGGCTTCTGAAAGGGTTTGTGACAGGAGGAGCTGTATGGCTGGGTGGGCAGGAGCGCCGAAACAATTTGTATAGTGCCGAGAGACATTGAATCAAACTGTAAACCCTGTATATGATGGAATCCACTTCAAGCCAAGGGGTGCGGCGGCACCCCCCCAGCGCCTCTAGTTCCAGCACCTATGGGGAGGCTGGGTACCACTAGCAGCAGCAGGTGGAATGAAGTGTCCAGAGCTGCCAGGTTTGTATCAGGGAGGAAAAGCAGCAGTGGGAGGAAGGCAGGAGCTAGAGTCTAGGTGCAGGAAGAGCTTCTGAATAATAGCTGGGTGCGAGTGGGGGATGGTCGCAGGGTTGCGTGTGGGGCTGTTTCTTTAGAAGGATTATGTGGATTGGGGTAGTGGCAAGGAACTAAAGCTATAGGGAACCTTAGAAACCCCAGGGCCTGCTTGGGGTCTGACTCTGAACTCCCAGCGTTCTGACCAGTCTGTGGTCCTGATGCAAAACCAGGTGAACTTCACACATGCGCCAGGTATACCCCAAAGCTCTTTGCTTTTGCACTGCTGTTCCGGGGACTCCAGCCTCCTTCTGTGGGCCCAGCAGCTCTGAACAGTCTGGACTCCTGACGCGGTAATGGGACTGGAGGTGCCTTTAGACCCGGAGCCCCATTTCAAGGGAGCACAGATCAAGGGAGGCAAGTGCCCATAGGAAATGGCTCAACGGACCACTAAAGCGCTGAAGGTGTGCTGGGGAGCTGATCCTGGGGACAAGGAGAGGGTGCACTCTGCAGCCCTGGGAAGTGTTCCCACAGGACCATACGGCACAGCACAACGTGCTCCCAGTTACTGTACAGACAGAGAATTGGGCCAGGCTCGCCTCTCTGGACTGCCAGAGTGCATGCTCTGCCCCTTGGTAGCTCTCACAAACTCCGGCATCCCATCCAGAGGGAGGTTGCCGCAAGATCTAAATGCAGAGTTCAGGGATGTTTGGATCAGGCTCAACAACCAGTGGCTTTCAAAGATCCCATCCCAAAAATAGACCCCCCCCCCACCCCCCAAGCAGCACATTGCAAAGGGGACAATTTATCCCCCTTAGCCAGGCTGAATCACCTTGGCTGTTATGCATCTGACAAAGTGGGTATTCACCCACAAAAGCTTATGCTCCAATACTTCTCTTAGTCTATAAGGTGCCACAGGACTCTTCGTTGCTTTTTACAGATCCAGACTAACACGGCTACCCCTCTGATACTTGGCTGGGAGTTGGCCCTGCATTCCTGCAGAAGTGCACTTCCAAACCTGATGTTTAACACACACCCCCAACCCCTCTGGCTGCATTGCTCCAAGGGAAATCTCCGTCTTTTGTCTCTGAGCTTTGCTTCTTGTCACCCAAATAGCAGCACTGGCCTTTTTAAGATGCATCCCCCTCACCCCCCCAATCAAATCAATAGCCTGGACTGAAGCTCCCAAGTAGCCATGGAAACCCAACCTGGTGCCATGTTGCCACAGCAACAGAAGTCCCAACTTTAAAATGGAAAATTAAACCTTACAAGAGTTTTCGTGTTGCCCCCCCCCGCCCCCTCACTCATGTCTCAGCCTTTCCAGCAGAGCACCATGGATTGAACGCTCTCCTATAAACAATTTCCCCCTGCCTTCCAGCTCCAATAGCCACCAAGCCAGACCCTCAAACCCAGCCAGGGGAGAGCTGCATCCAAGTGCCAATTAAGACTTTCCAGGAGCTGCATCTGCACTTATGCCCCCGTGGCAGCCCCGCCTCCATCAGGACAGGAGTCTCCCCCCACACACACACCCTGCCACGCCATGCCGTGGCCAGCCAGCCAGCTGGGCCCATGACAGGTTTACTACTTAGCACTATCTGGAGCTAGCCCAGCACTACCATCTGGAAGCCACATGATCTAGTCGGCCGTGGCGAAGCTGAGCAACGTTTCAGTACTGCTGTCCAGGGGCCAATACATTCTTCCCCACCCCCCTGAGTGTGGAGACAGCACTGGGGACTGTGTTGATGGAGCAAGATTAAAGGTGAAATGTAAAAGATAATTTCAGAATTGGGGTTTGAGCCTGTCCCTCCCATGGAAAAAGGAGGCTTGCACTCTTTTTAATAATAATTTTCCCTGCTTGGTTTCTAACCGTAGAAATATCAGCAATTTCCACTCTGTTCTGCCCTGAGTTTGCTGGAGGTCTCTTGGGGGTTCTCACTGCAAGGGCCAGGCAAAGGTGTTATATGTTTAACAAAGACTTCCTTTCTCCAAGAGGCCAATTAGGCACTGGAGTTAAACAGGAACTAATGATAAACAAAGGGCAAAAAATCCATGTAAAAGGACAAAACTCCCATGAAGCCAATGGAGACAATTTGGCACAAAAAGTTCTAAGGTCTTTGGCTAAAAATCCCTTCTCCACTCAATTGCCCAACTTGTGCTCTCCTTGCCTATGTGATGTCATAGTTCTCCAGTCCTCCATAGAGCCTTCCACCTGAGAGCGGACCCGAATTTCGATTTAAAACAAACAGAAGAAGAGCTGTCACTCCTCCTTACTTATGTGATTAATCAACAAAACAAAAAACAAAATAAAACAAAAACAAAGCTCCTTTTAGGCTTCCTTCTCCATTATAAAGAAGCAAAATAAGGCACATGTCTCATTTTATTCCACTGTAAAAATTATCTCTAAGCAGCAGGGATTTCTGCAGGGTCTGCTCCTGTCCTGAGTCAGGGTCCATCTAGATTTCTGGATCTCGGTCTGCTATCTGTAGTGTACTTAGATATCACACACATTTGTAATGCCTCGGTCACCATAGCATCTACCATAGATGCCCTGCAAATACATTACCCATTTCTAGCACCTTCACCTGAGGATCCTAAAGCACTTTGCATACATTGATGAATTCAACCTTGCACTCCACTCCCCTCTGGCCCAAGGAGCTTGGTATTAACCTCATTTCATAGATGGGGAAACTGAGGCACGGATAAGTGGAATGACTTGCTCAAGCCCAGTCAGTGACAGAGGCAGGAATAGAACCCAGGTGCCCTGGCTCCTACACAGCATTGTTCTTTGGCTCACAGGGCCAGGTTCAGATCTCAGGCTGCACTGGGAGTAACTCCGCTGACTTTCTCTCTCTGTTCCCCATCTGTACAATGGGGATCTCAGTTGTTCCTTTGTCTGTCTTGTCCATTTACATTGTGAGCACTTTGAGGCAGGGGCCATCTCTTATTCTGTGTATGTACAGCACCGAGCGCAATGAGGCAGCCAATTAGAACTTGTTAGGAGATTCAACAGTGTCTCCCCAGCTGTGGACAACTGCAGCAAAATCGACTCATTCTCACTGACATTGCAGAACAATATTCCGATTACTAACCCCGGATGGGCCACGTGGTCACCCCAGGCACATCAGGAAAACCAGCTGGAAGATACTCGATTTGATGCCTGCAGGAAGCCCCAGGGAAGACAGGAGACTGACAGCTGTTGGCCAGCCTGTCTTCTCCATCAACACCCTGTCAGCTGGGAGTGGGGGAAGCTGGTGAGGCAACTGTCACAAGGCATGTGTCTCCAGGGCTATTTTTCGTGGGTGGCACTGCAGAGCCCCCTTCTGTTTGCCTGACACGTGCTTTGGTTCTTCGTAACTTCCTCCATTTGCAGCAACCCACAAGGGGGAAGGTTTATAACAGGGCTTGCCGACCTCTCTCAGGTGGGCTCCAGAGAAAGCAGCAGAAAGGGCCCATCTAGGGCTCGGGAAACTCAGCAGATTTTTATCATCTTTATCTTCATTCTGTTTTGACTGAATTTAGGGGAAATGGAGTGGTCCCTGAAGTGATCAGCACCAGTTAGAGCCAGGCAAAACGAGGGTGGGCTGCAAGTTCCCTACACACAACTCTGCCGGAGCACTTCAATACTGTCCCACTGCACCTGTCACTATTCCAGCTCTGGGCTACCCACCCTACCTCCGTCAATGCACCTCACTCCTGACCCTGCTATCCGAGCCCCGTGCTCCTCACACACTCAGCTCTGCCAGTAGCTCCCCCTCTGCTGCACCACCCCCTATTCCCTGGCACTGACTCATCATTCCCTTCAGAAACGTTCCACTGAACTCCTTGGTGGAAAAACAAGCCCATTCTGTTTACAAGCCTTTGACCTCTCTGTGAATATAGAGGGTGAGCGAGGCTGGTTGTCTGGGATCTCCAGGCCCGACAAGGACTCAGGAGTCAAATGGGAACCAGAAGTTTCACACACTCCCGGCTCTTCTCTTGACTACTTGTCCCTGCCTTCCTTTCTGACATCTCTTTAATTGCTGGCGCCAGAACCGGGGATGGCTGGATGGTCTCCAAAGCCTTGGTGAAGATGGGAGCTGTCGGTCCAGACTGGGCTCTCAGACCTGGGTTATGTCATGCTATTTCCGTTCATAAAGCAATGGGAAGCGGTCAGATCAGAGCATGTCATCAGAACCCGGGGGACATAACACACAAGGAAGGGGTTGGGACACCAGGCTCAGCTTACTCCAGCTGGTGTTACCAAATCGGAGGCTGTGATTCCATTCCCAGTGGAACTCCCTACGGGTCACTGACTCATTCTCTGACCTCTAAACTCCCTTCTGAGTCGTCCTAAGCAAAGATTTTACATTCATGCAGCTAGGAGACAAACAAAATAGGTGTGTGGCTCAGCTAGAATAAAAAATACACTACAGACCTATAAAGAATGCATACCACACTCTGATTGTGCTCACAGCAGTGTGTATTTGAGCTGGGTTTTGTTTTTTCTAAATTTCTCTCTTGCGCGCTATTTATTTATTTCCCTGGTTTTATTATTTATTTTTCTTAGAAGTTATGTCAAAAAAAATTTTTTTTAAAAGGTAAAAAATTAGTCATCCCATGGTTGATTGAAAACCAGGGAGAATTGGAGAAAAAAATTGTCAATTTTTTTTGGTCAAAAATTTGAAATTCTGATGAATCTTTTGGTGGAAATTTCAAAATTTGAACAATTTCAACTGGAACGGTTATGTGGTTAAGGTTTCCTGGGGTCTAAGGTTCAATTCCTGCCTCTGCAATGGACTCCCTGGGTGACCTCGCTGTGCCTCAGTTTCCCCTCTGTAAAATGGAGACAGTCCCCATTTTCCTATTCTTTGTCTGCCTCCTCTATTTAGATTGCAAGCTTTTCAGGGCAGGCACTGTCTCTGACTTATGTGTATGTACAGCACCTAGCACAATAGGGCCCCAAACTCAACTGGGATCTTGGATGCTACTGTAATACCAGTAATAATAATACTGTATCAGGTCAGACTATGTTGCCCTTTTCCCCTTGATCCCAGCAGGCAGATGTATGTTCTGCACCTACCCTACCCCCACCTTGGATACTGAGTAGCCAGTGGTTCTTACCTGGACATCTGTAAAGCTTGCGTGCCTGATCTATGTCCCCTTTGCTCAGCCGAGTCCGCTGGCCGATGTGGGGTACCACCCCGTTCACATTGTATTTGGGCTTGATGGTGTCAAGGAAAACCCCCCTGGAACAAGAGCAGAGAGGGGTGAGGGGAATGGATGACACCAGCTACTCAGCTCCATAGCAAAGCGGCACCTGCGTCAGAAATTCACATTTCATCGGCTCCATGCAGGGCTCCCCTGCTGCCCAAACTGGCTGCAGAGCAGGAAAGGTTCCTGCCCTCCTCTCTGAGCACGCTGCCTCGGTAGCATGCCCAGGCCCAGTCTGAGAGCCTAAGTGAGGCTCGGTGGGCATGCAAGAGTCCAGGTCCGCTCATGTCTAAGCTGTACGTGGCCACAGCGAACGTCGCTCACTGAGCTTGGAGAGAGGCTGGAGTCAATGGAGTTATCCCAGAGATGAACATGGCCCAGACCCCGACTGGCCACACAGTCAAAGAAGGTGCCACAAAAATTCAGCCCAATTATTTCCTGGAATGACTGGCGGAGTGAAGGGAGGAGAAGTACACCAGTGGCCCGCTCAGGAGACAGTGCAGCTTCATTGTGGGAGATTTTAGGACCAAGTGGGTGGGAGAGAAAAGGTGGATGGAGAAGCAGATGGGAAGGAAAAGCACCGACAAAGGCGAGAGGAGCAGAACTCATACCACAGTAACGGCCCCAAAGGCTTCAGGGAACCCATACTAGTACTGTTACTACAGTACTATTAGTAGTGCAGTATTACAAGTAGCATTGTATATTAGAGCTAGGATTAATTAACATATTAGTATTAGAAACGGTAATAGTAGCATTAATACTCCTATCAATAGCATTGAAAACTATCTTAGAAATGTTAAGTAGCATTGGTAGTTGTATTTCTACAACTATTCTCAGCAGTGTTGCAACTTATCAATAGCATTCACAGTATTGGCTAAGCAGCAGTTCTGCAGAAAAGGATCCGGGGATTACAGTGGACAAGAAGCTGGATATGAGTCAACAGTGTGCCCTTGCTGCCAAGAAGGCTAACGGCATATTGGGCTGTATTAGTAGGAGCATTGCCAGCAGATCGACGGACATGATTATTCCCCTCTATTCAGCACTGGTGAGGCCACACCTTGAGTACTGCATCCAGTTTTGGTCTCCCCACTGCAGAAGGGATGTGGACAAATTGGAGAGAGTCCAGCGGAGGGCAATGAAAATGATCAGGGGGCTGGGGCACATGACTTATGGGGAGAGGCTGAGGGAATTGGGGTTATTTAGTCTGCAGAAGAGAAGAGTGAGGGGGATTTGATAGCAGCCTTCAATTACTTGAAGTGGGGTTCCAAAGAGGATGGAGCTTGGCTGTTCTCAGTGGTGGCAGATGACAGAACAAGGAGCAATGGTCTCAAGTTGCAGTGGGGGAGGTCTAGGTTGGATATTAGGAAACATTATTTCACTAGGAGGGTGGTGAAGCACTGGAATGGGTTACTTAGGGAGGTGGTGGAATCTCTATCCTTAGAGGTTTTTAAGGTCCGACTTAACAAAGCCCTGGCTGGGATGATTTAGTTGGTGTTGGTCCTGCTTTAAGGAGGGGGTTGGACTAGATGATCTCCTGAGGTCTCTTCCAACCCTAATATTCTATGATTTTATGAATAGCAGTATTAATATTATAGTACCATAGTGCTATACATCCTATTAGCATTGCTACGGTCAGCAGTATCGTCAGTTATCGGTAGCATTAGTACCAGCCATGGCATTGCTACGTTCAGCAGTATTGTCAGTTATCAACCAGAGGGAAGTTTGCTTTGACACCAGCCCCTTAATGGAGCTGGGGCAGCAGCTTGGGGAGCAGGAGGGAGACAATTCTGGAGGAGCTGCGCTGCTTTGGGCCAGGTTGACAGGAGACCATAACAAACACATGGCTTTAAATCAGCCATCCAGGGATAACAATCCTGAGTGTGTGGGGAAAGGTGCTGAGGGGAGGGGGCTGAAATTGAAGTAGGAGGAGTGCAACGGGCAGCAGCACCACTCCTAGCTGAGTGCAGCTGGGGGGGCGGGTCACGACGCTGTCTGTGCCGGGTCTGGCCTGGCTTGTGGGGACCACATCAAGGCAGCTGAGTCCGAACTCTCTAATACGTGGGCTTGCTTCCTCCCCTGGGACTGTGTGTGGGCATCACACACCGCGCCCCACAAAGGGTGGCACAGCTGTAAAGTTCCAGGCGGAGGTCAGCTCTGTTCTAGGGAAAAAAAGGGGCAAGCTGCTAAAAACAGCTCACACGCCCCTGTAATTAAAGTGCTCCTTGTATATGTGAAGGAAAGTGAGTCAAACAAGCTGGAAGCCCGTAGCGACGGAAGAACAGGATTGCACGCAGCTGGTGGAGGGACAGGGGCAGCTAACTCATCTGCCAGTCAGAGATTGAGACCTGGGGTGCAGTGGGAGCAGCGGGGCTGGGGTGGGGTGGTGCGGTGCCATCTTCCAATTAGGGTAAGTCTTGTGAGGGGAATGCGGTCTAATGATTAGAGCAGAGGGGGTTTGGAGCTAGGACTCCTGGGTTCTATCCCTAGCTCTGGGAGGGGAGTGGGGTCTAGTGGTGAGAGCAGAGGGGGTTTGGAGCTAGGACTCCTGGGTTCTATCCCTAGCTCTGGGAGGGGAGTGGGGTCTAGTGGTGAGAGCAGAGGAGGTCCTGCATTCTAGTTCCATCTCTGACACTGATTACATGAAGTATGTGCCTTTGGAGTGACCCGATGCATAATCCTGACCAACCAGCAGCAGCTGTACAGAACAGGGCAGCTCCCCATGGCCCTTCGCCATTTCACAACCAAACATGAAAATACACCAAAATGTAAACAAGGGTGCGGAGCTGTCATGAAACCCAGCCACCAGCAAGCAGGGCAGCCAAGACATGCTGGGAGAACCTTCGGGAGGAGCGGTGGGGGGGAAGCTTTTGTCGTCACCGGAGACCGAAACCACCAGAGGAGTGCCCTGAAGGGAGAGTGGAGAGGGATTGCTCATGGGCCAGGCTGTGGTCTGAGGGCATTATCCCACCTCTGCTCTGAGCTCATCCCACAAACAGGAGCAGGTCAGGGAAGCAGCTTCACTCCCCATCACCAAGGCAGCTGGGAAGCCCCTCGTCTCTCTCACCATCTAATCCAACTGAAGAAGGCAGCATCTTCCCCCAGACACACCATCCCGAAGGGCAAGGCTCCTGCACTCAGCTTTCCTGGAGGGCCACCCCCAGGGCCCAAACCAAAGAGACGAACACCCCCACATTCTGATAAGCCAGTGCACCCGATCCTGGGGCAACAGCAGTTTCCCCAGCAACTTTAACGGGAGCAGGATCGGGCTCAAAGTGTATTGCAGACACAGCATTGGCCCATCCTATGTCCCATGCTTTGGCGTCTATATTTCTTGCCTCTTCTTAGAAGCAACTCAACAGGGAGCAAATTCCATGGTGCCCACAGGCTGCGAGGTAGACTAAAGACAGTCAGTCAGTCAGTGTGTGTGAGAGAGAGAGAGAGAGAGAGAGAGAGAAAATAAAACAGGGCAAGGAAAAGGCAGAGAGAAAACGAGTGAGAATGTGTGTGGAAGAGGAACAGAAGACTAGTCTACACAGGGAACTTACACCAGCAAAACTCCATCTGTCAGGGATGTGAAAAATCCACACTTCTGAGAGATGTGGCCAGTGTTCCCTCTAATTTTTTATGTCCATGTGCGGGATGAATTTTGTTATGTGCACCAATATGGAGGTGATGTGTGTCACGACCCTGTGTGACATAGCACCTCCATATTAGTGCGCACAACAAAATTCATGTGGTAGGGGTGGGGCTGAGGGGTTCAGAGTGTGGGAGGGGGCTCCAGGCTGGGGTGAGGGTTGGGGTGGAGGGTTCTGGCTGGGAGGGTTCGGGGTGGAGGAGGGGGCTCAGGGCTGGGGCAGCAGGTTGAGGTTGGGGAGGAAGGGGAGGACTCTGGCTGAGGGTGCAGGCTCTGGGGTGGAGCCGGGGATGAGGGGTACGGGAGGGGGCTCAGGGCTGGGGCAGAGGATTGGGGTGCGGGCTCTGGGGTGGGGCCGGGGATGAGGGGTTTGGGCTGCAGGCTGCCCAGGGTTTGCAGTGGGGAGAGAGGACTCCCCTCAGCCCCCTTTCGCCACAGCAGCTCGGGGCTGGGGGAGAAGTGCCTCTCCCCAGCTGCGGCAGCTCTGACGGGGCTGGGCCAGGCCAAGGGAGGGGCTCCTTTTCCCTGGCTGGGGCTTAACAGGCAGCCACGTGGCCACACAGCTTAGAGGGAATTTAGGATGTGGCTATACTGACCTAACCCCTGGGGCAGATGGCGTTAGGTTGATGGAAGAATTCTTCCGTTTATCTAGCTGCTGCCTCTTAGGGACTGGGTTACTGCCATGATGGGGAAACCGCTCCCATCGCTGTCGTTAATCCACCTCTCCGAGAGCTCTGCGTAACTCGAGGGTATGGCCTTTTCACACCCCGACCCATGTCGTCGTTAAACCCACCTCCTTTTCCAGTGCAGACCAGGCCTGACGCACTGTGGCAGTGTAGACATACCCCGAGAGAGAGAAAATGAAAGAACGAGAGGAAGAGGGAACGGAGGAAAATGAAAAAGAATGAGAACCAGGCGCTGAGACAGAGAGAGGCTGTGCAAGCAGCTTGGGCTCTCTCCCCCCATAGGTCGGGACTCTGCCATTAATGAACGGAATCTTTCCCTGCTCCTGTTACCATATGGACGTGTTTAAATCTGGAAGGGGAGCATGCGGGGGGAGGGGGAGCGGGGGCTTTTATTTCTCGATGGTTTCCATCCTGTCATCTTGAGTGATCTGCAGGCATGCTTTCCTGGCCCTGTGGAGTTATTGTTACACGTTTCACCCAGTTGGCAGGGACCCTCATCTGGCAGCCAGGGCAAAGACGGGAGAGGCAACAGAATTTAAAAGAGCAGCACAAGGCAAGGCAGATGGGACATTCTCTACCAGAAGCAGCAGCAGCACCACCACCATGTGCGGCAAATCATCCTAGAGGAGCTCCATGTCCAGCCTTTTTCCTCCTCAAAAGGCTTTGGCTGGAGGTGGAAAATAAGTGATGAAATTTCAGGGCTGGCTCCACAATGAGTAACCATGGGGCGAGTTGCCAATGACCCTGGGAATATGAATCATGAGGGAGCAGCCCAAGCGTCTGTCCCATATCGAGTCCCCAGGGCGCAGCTTTCACGAAAAAAAATGTGACGAGCAACTGTGATTATGCAAAGTTCTTGATGGAGGGCCAGGACCTCTCGGCAATCAAGGCTGCTCTGGCTCTGCAGATGCCACTTCACCCAGTGATGGGCAGATGTCCAGCTTCCCAGATCAGCAGGACACTGTTCAAAAGCCTCCCCTCCTTCGGGGGTGCCTGAAGGCTTGTGTCCAACTGGTGGAGAATTCTGCAGAATTCACCCGGAATTTCCATCCTCTCCTGGTTAAGAGAAGATGGATGCGTGCATCCCCCACTGCCCTGAATTGGAGCTGAGAGTCCTCAACACCTCTGCAAAGAGGGGTCCCAAGTTGGGCACCAAAAGCCAAAGGCACCTCAAATTATTATGGTAGCGCCTAGAGATTGGGGCATCATTGAGAGGAGTTTACAACCTAACTCAGAAAAGGAAGGTGAAACAGAGAGGTGAAGTGACTTGCCCAAGGTCACCCAGACCATCAGTGGCAGAGCTGAGAACAGAACCGAGACCCCTCCCATTGGTTCAGGCTGCCCTAACTAGCGACTTTTGAAAACGTGAGCTGGTAGGACCAAGGTGCTTAGTTAGGATGCTGCAGGCTCTGATTCAGCAAAGCACTTAAGCACCTGCCCAGCTTTATGCACCTGGGTAGTCCTGCTGACGTCAGTGCAACAGACTGGGGCACATACTTCTGCACCTGCTGAATGGGGGCCTAAGCCTGGCTGGTCTCACTGAATCCGCTGACACCCAGCAGAGGAAGGGAGCCCCCATACTAACTCAGGCCTGACTCTGGACCTGACTCCTGGACCCCGTCCTGTTATACTCCATGGTAAATAGCTAGAGGGACCTGCCTCCATTACAGATAACAGGTGGTTTGGGTAGGTTTGGTTCATGCCATCTGGGGAACATTGTGTGTCTCTTACGAAAGCAAGACCCAGCAGCACGTCCCAGGCAGCATGGATGAAGCTGGCAATAGTACCGGCTGAAACATGCCAGGCAGCAACACAAACACAAGCAACGAGAAACTGCACCAGCTGCACCTTCATAGCCTGCAGTGACACACGTCTGCAAAGCACGCACCGACGGGCTCGGCCGAAAGGAATTCACAACCTGGGATTCACCTGCCGAGCCAACCTCCCCGGGGAAAAGACTGACAAGCCCAACAGCAGCAACAAAAGGAGGGATAATCTGGAGCCCACAGGCTCGGCAGAGGACATCGTCAGCTCATAGCATGCAAGGACACAACTCGCTGGGAGGTGGGCTGTGGCGCAGTGCAGTCAGGCTGCGGCGGCAAATCCAGATGTGGCGCCGCTGGCTTGCTCCCAGTGATCCGTGAGATACAGTAATTAGCGATTTGTATTTTCAAAGCCCTTTCCCTGGCTGCGGCTGTGTCAGAAGGCAAACTTCTCCTAAGGGGATTTCTCATGCATTCAATCAGGATTCAAACACGGCTTGCTGCAAGTGAGAATACATTCTGTGCATCTCTCTCTCTCTCTGCTCCAATGCGCCTCGGAGGAGACCCCAGCTTTGCGATCACAGAGGGGGTAGGAGAATCATTCACGGCATGGGAGATGGGATGAGATACACCTGACCTGCAGAAACTGGGGCTGAAGAGCAGGAAATGTTTGGTAATGAGGAAGAACCTCATGAGTTTGAAACCCAGATGGGACAAAACCCTGTAGAATATACGGCAGGGAACAATCCTGCATTGGCAAGGGCAGAAGACACAGAAGAGGCCTCAGTACTACAGCTAAATGGTTATCTTAGAGCTGGGTATCATTATTAAATAGAGCTTTCTGATTTCTCCTTCCTTCCTCTCTCTTTCCCCATGCTAGTACCGAGGCACCCTATTCTATGGCTTTCCATAATGGCTGTGGATGAGGAATTACTGAATCAGGGATGAAGAAGGGAAGCATGGGAGGCAGGTGTGTGCAGCTTGGGAGAGCATAGCCTTCTCCCCAGGACAATGAGGGGTTTTTCAGGCCCAGCGCTGCACTTCCCCTGCCTTTCTAAGGTAAACACTCAACTCCTACTCCTGACTCCTAGGAGGCAGCCGGCTGTGGCCAGCCCTTGTAAGTGCTGCCAGGACTATTTTGACAGAGTTGTTGTTTGCTTGGGCCTGCCCTGGGATGGGCTTTTACTGGAGTATTAGCTCAGGCTGATTCAGGAGCTCCCTCTGGCACAGCCCCCTGAAGGATGCTGCCTCCACATGGGACCTCGAGCAGGATGTGCCTTGAGATTCTGAAGGAATGTCCCAAAGGCACCGAGCCTCCCTGAGATGATTATTTTTCCTCTCCTCAGTGCCCTTGGCTGTAGGCTTCCCTGCTAGAGGCTGCACCTCCCAACCCATTTCCCCACCTCGTCTGCCATCAGTGGACTTCCTGCCGGGTGACCAAGGTGGCTGCTTCTCTCTCTGGCCGCTCTCCGTCTCCCCTCTGGCCACTGCACGTTGTCAGCAGCCCCGACTGCCTAATCTAGGCCAGGATTTGTGGGAGAGCTTGTGTGGGGACACTGGGCAGCACCGTCTGGGGAGCAAGAGAGACCTGTAGGGTCTGTCTGTGCCCAGATGCCTTAGGAGAATACCCTCCTGGCTTTCCCTCAGAGGGGGGAGATGGTGAACCTCCCTAGAGCCACAGCCGGCTCATCACCTGGCACACACAGACAAGGGATCCCTCCTTGGGGCTTAGGGGTCTAATTCTGCAGCTCCTCAGGAGCTGCTCACCTGCAGAAGCCTGAGTCAAGGAATTTTCTCTGCCTCTTTCTGCGAATTCCCTCCCTATTACATGCCCTGGCTTCTTTAACCCCCATCCCCCAAGAGAGGCATCTGGTCCCCTCAGGCTTCTTCCCGGGGCAGAATGGACAATTATCCTAGCCCAACCTGGCCAACAAGCCAGCAGAGAGTGCCCAACTGGGAATCTCATCCTAGCCTGTATGCCTGACGCAATGAGCGAGGCTCATCCCTGTGGCAGGTCCACAGGGCGTCAAAGAGGGCTCGAGCTTTCCCAAAGAAGTTACAGTAGGAGAGGCCAGGCCTAGACAAATTAGAGGATTGGGCCAAAAGAAATCTGATCAGGTTCAAAAAGGACAAGTGCAGAGTCCTGCACTTAGGACGGAAGAATCCCATGCACTGCTACAGACTAGGGACCGAATGGCTAGGCAGCAGTTCTGCAGAAAAGGACCTAGGGGTTACAGTGGATGAGAAGCTGGATATGAGTCAACAGTGTGCCCTTGTTGCCAAGAAGGCTAACGGCATTTTGAGCTGCATAAGTAGGGGCATTGCCAGCAGATCGAGGAACGTGATCATTCCCCTCTATTCAACACTGGTGAGGCCTCATCTTGAGTACTGTGTCCAGTTTTGGGCCCCACACTACAAGGAGGATGTGGAAAAGTTGGAAAGAGTCCAGTGGAGGACAACAAAAATTATTAGGGGGCTGGAGCAGATGACTTATGAGGAGAGGCTGAGGGAGCTGGGATTGTTTAATCTCCAGAAGAGAAGAACGAGGGGAGATTTGATAGCTGCTTTCAACTACCTGAAGGGGGGCTCCAAAGAGGATGGATCTAGACTGTACTCAGTAGTAGCAGATGACAGAACAAGGAGTAATGGTCTCAAGTTGCCCTGGGGGGAGGTTTAGGTTGGATATTAGGAAAGTCTTTTTCACTAGGAGGGTGGTGAAGCACTGGAATGGGTTACCTAGGGAGGTGGTGGAATTTCCATCCTTAGAGGTTTTTAAGGCCCGACTTAACAAAGCCCTGGCTGGGATGATTTAGTTGGTGTTGGTCCTGCTTTGATCAGGGGGTTGGACTAGATGACCTCCTGAGGTCTCTTCCAACCCTAATATTCTATGATTCTATGTGCACATGGGCTGAGCAAGTGAATGAAGCAACATCTCCTCGGACTCTTACCTGGAGAAGGTGTTCCTGGCATAGTGCATGATGCTGTCGAAATCATACGTCTCGCCCAGGGACTCCACCTCTTCGGGCTCCATCTTCAAGAAGTTATACTCCTGCCCTGCGGAAACCGGGGGAGACAGAGATATGAATAAAACAAGGGAGGCAACAGCAGGTGGGGAAGGGCTTGGGAACCTGGATAAACCTTGAGCATGGGCTGATTACTGCCAGCTACCTCCTGTGCCGGGTGTGGGGCAGAAGGGAAGGGGAGGATAGATGAAGAGAACAGTGGAGAGGAGTGTAGAAGAGAGGAGTGCAGGGGCCTTTACCTGGTTGGATGTTCTCCCGGACGATGGACACGTGGTCATCCCGGTCTGGGCGCGTGTGCTCGTGCCAGAAGCCGATGACGTGACCCAGCTCATGAACCACGATACCGAACTTGTCACAGTTTTTGCCAATGGAGATGGCCTGGGGTCCCCCTCCTCTGTGGCCCACGTAGGAGCAGCACCTGGGGTGGGTGGGGAGGAGGAATAAGAGCCCCATCGAACCCCATGCGTAGCAGGAATGAGATCAGCCAGCCAATCAGCAACTCTCCTTAACTCTTCGATCACTGCCATTTCCGAGGGCAGGGCTCACGGGGAGGTGCCGATATGCCAGTCTCCAAAGGGTTAATGGCCTTAAAGCTATGAACTTCCCTGGCGCTAAATGGCCTGGGGTTAGAGTTAGGGTTCCATCCATCATCCTAGGATCCCTAGATGGGCAGGGGTCTGCAATCACATGATGGAAGGTCGGGAGTAACCTGCGCTCGTGGGGATACCCCACCTCCTCCTCTCATGACTGAGGCACATCTGGGAGCTGGGTGGAGTAGGGAGCGCCCCGCTCTGACCGTGGGGAAATCATGACCCTTTGAATGGTTTGGAACTCAGCGGGGCCGTAAGTGTTAGCGCTGTAACGTCTCCACAAGAGGCAGCACATCTGGAAAAGCATTACCCTCTGGAAACTTTGAATGGCCTGCCCAGGTTTTATTTAAATGAGAGCCTGTGTGACTTTAACGCGAGTAGGGTCTAGTCGGAAACTGGGAAGGCTCAGCAAGTCCCACAGGGCTGAGAGGCCTGCAGCTGCCTGTGGGATGGAAAAGTGAAAGCTGGAAAAGTGAATGTCACCAGCAAGGGAGGGAAGCTGCCCCAGGTGGGGATGGGGGAACCAGTTTGGATGGAGTAAGACGTGGCCTGGATCTTTGCCTGGGACCAGTTCAGGGTTAACTCCTAAGAGCAATTGCGTTTCCTTTCTGCAGCTCTGCACTCTGGCCGGGACTGGAACTAGAAGAGCCAAAATACCACCAGGAAGGCTCCTTGGCCAGACTCCAGAGGCTCCAAGAGCTCTGACGAGGTCTGCAGGAGCATCCGTGCTGCTGGTTGCTGCTCTGAACCAAACCCCAGGATGCACCCGCCACTTGGGGCCAGCAAGGAGAACTCTGCACTCAGTGGGCCAGACTGCTCCACCTCCCCTGAAGTCATTGGACGCACCCTGGTCTATACTCCCATTAAAGTCAATGGGGAGATACTCACTGGCTTCAGCGGGAGTTGGCCAGTTCCCAATGGGATCAGAATCTGGCCCCGTGGCTCAGGATGTATGGACATTTCCTGGGTGATGGTTCTAACACCTTGCACTTTGTGACATGTCTCTCTCTCCCCTGCGATTAGAGGTGGGTCCTCGGAGAATGCCCTATGTTTGTCTACTCCTCTCCTTAAAGATTTGTGGAGTCAGCCAAAGCCACACCGGGCTGACTAGCCGCAGAGAGGCGCTTTCTCCTTTTGGAGGCCTGAATGTGCTGCCAGCAAATCAAGGTAAAATGTATACTTTAGGGCCTGATCCGGTGAGGTACTGCGCACCTCCTCTCAGCTGCTCAGTGCTCTCAGCTCAGCATGCAGGCTTCTAGCGAATCCAGCTGTCTCATTCAATAGCACACCTTATTCTATGGCTATGCATGCCTGAGGTGGAAGAGGAAGAACTGGATCTGAACAAAGCAAGCGACCAAGAAGCTGAACCCACTGTCACTTAACGAAGGGGTGAATGAATCCTAGGACCTGAGAGAGCCATGCTTTGGCATTGCTACTTATGCTGGCCAATAGGGGCTGCTCCGGAGCACGACCAAGTTCATCACTCCTGCTCCTCCACCTCTGCAGTGCACCAAGTCCCTGCTGGTTTCCCACCAAGAGGCTTCATTCCTGGGTAATGAGCAGGGCTCCTGGCTGTTACTGCCTGGCTGTGGGAGGAGGGTGGTTTCATTGCTCCTCTGTGGATTGACTCTGCTCAACCAAATATTATGCCCCAGAGGATTAATTAATAACCGTGCTTTATTGCATTTGTACCACACACAGGTACGGGAGGAGAAGGCGGCATTCACGCAGCTCCAGCACTTGGGCTGGGGGGAGCTCCAAGCAAAAGCTGCCTCCCCAGTTCACCACATCTGCTGAGCACAAGCAGCACCTGCCATGCCGGGGAGCAGCCCTCCTTCCAGCTAGAGTTGCCTTCTGCCTTGATGTGGAGATGGAACAAAGCAGGTTGGCCCCATCTTGTCTACCCAGCCTGGCCAGCCCAGGATTGATCCATGCAGTAGGCTAGCTGAAGGCCTGCAGAATCCAGCACTTCCCCTGGGGAGGCTGTTCCACAGCCTGATACATCTCCCTGTCAGGAAACATTTGCTGAGAGCCAGCCTTCATTTTCCCTTGCTTAATTTCATCTTATTTCAGCCCCCACCCCAAAGACTCTCCTCCTTTCTCGCTGACTATGCAGACAGCTATCGCATCCCCCACCTACTTTTCACTGCTGCTTCACCAGAATAATCAGACTGGGTTGTTTGAATCCATCCTCATTGTTCTACCATATTTTCCAATTTGCAGGCATATGCACACTGTGTACAAACGGGTCTGTGAATCACAGGAACATAGGGACCACCTAACTAGGTCAAAGCAGAGCTCCACCTAACCAAGAGCATGGTCTCCAGCAGTGACCAGCACCAGGTGTTTCAGAGGATGGTGCATGAAACTCTGCAAAAGGCCAATGTGGGATACCCTGCCCTCCAAGAAGGGATAACCTGCCCTGAAGCATGAAGATTTCTCTCTCTTCCCAAGCTCTTGTTTTATTTTTTTCTTACTACTAGGACTCTGACTAGTCTTATTATCCATATAAAAATCTCCAATCCTTTTTTCAACCTGCTAAACTCTTGGCCTCAAATATATCATGTGGCAATGAGTTCCACAGCGTAACTGTGAGGCAATGTGTTTCCTCTTATCCTGCCAGGAGGGCCAACTTGGGCAACCCCAATATGTATTGCTGTATTGAAAGGATCTTTGCACCCAACTCCTTAAAAAAGAAATTCCCAAATCAGGCACAAAGGGTTAGATCCTCAAAGTAATGTAGGTGCCTAAGTTCCATTTATTTCAATGGGAGTTAGGTGCCTAAATACCCTTTGAGGATCAGGACCAAAGTTTCTACTGAGCTAGGACACAGCAAACTCGGCTAGGCAGTGTTTCAATGCCAAGATACCTAACTGGGTCTAATTAGTGCTCCCACAAGCCACCACTCTGTTCACCGGCAGCTGAGTGTCATCGCACAGGGGAGGAGTCCATCTCTACCTCTGACAAATGGATTCCTGCCACATCTGGCCCCAGAGCCTAACCTCCCCCAACCTGGCACTAGAGCAGAGCACTGACACACTCTGCATCTGGAAAGGATCGCTGCGTACCAGCTGAACGATCACAAGCAGTGACCCCAACAGACGGGACTGCACCGGAATGGCACATGTGGTCTGCTTCTAGCACTGGGCCTGGGCCTGCAGCAAGAAGACCTGTTAACTTTAATGAGACCGTCTGGGTAGGCAAGGGCTGCAGGATTGGACCCCATAGCATGCAATGGTATATTATGGACCTGCTCTTTCAAATGAGGGAGAGTCAGATAAGCAGCATAGTCTAGTGGTTAAGGTACTAGAGTGGGACTCCAGAGATCCGCGTTCTATCCCTGGCTCTGCCACTGCGCTGCTGGCTGACCTTGGACAAGTCACTGCCCTGCTCTATGCCTCAGTTTCCACTCCTACTTTTTGTCTAGTCCTGTCTTTTCCGATTGTAAGCTCTTGGGGGCAGGGACTGACTCTCACCATGTGCATGTACAGCACCTAGCACAGAGGGGGCCCCAACACAGATTGTGGCTTTTAGGCCTTGCTGTAATGAAAAGAATAAAATTTCCACTGGCTGCCTGCAACTTGAAGGCCTGATTCTCTCCTCACTTTTACCCTACGTAGCTACTTGACTTCAGCAGAGTTACACCAGTGTGAGAGGAGAGTCAGGTCCTTTGTACGCAATGCCAAGCCAGGCACCCACATTTCAAACTTGGCTCATAATTTTCTGCCACCTTTCCTCTGAATTCCGATTTGCCAATGTCCTTTATAATTAAAATCATGATTCTTAATCCAAGGCCCTCCTTTCGCCCCTTCCATTGGAGGATCTCAAAGCACTTGATAGAACGAGTCCTCCCAGTCCCCTGCGGGGGCAGGCCCATGCTGTCATCACTACTGGGCAGATGTGGAAACTGAGGTCCTGGGTGGCAAAGTGATGTGCCCAAGGCCACCCAACAAGTCAGAAGCGGATTAGCGCACAAGTGCTTTAATCACTAGGCAATGCTGCCCTACTTGTTAGGCTGGGGTTTCCAAAGGGGTCCTATGGGAGCTCAGTTTCTATTGAATTTCAAAGTGAAGTAGGTACCTAACTCCCCTGGACTACTTTGAAAATCTCAGGCTCAGTTCCCAGTTTGGGCAATTCTGTCCAGGGCACAATGTCTCCCTGGGCTCCAGTGAACGAGAACCACCTCCCGCCCGGCAGCGGCCTTAGCCCCACTCACCCACATGGCCTGTGCGTGAACACTATGTAGCTCTCCTCAGCATTGCGCTCCAAGAACGTGACGCAGGTGTGCTTCTCCCAATGGCGCATGGCCTGCCGGAAAATTGCCCGCTGGCTGCCTGCAAGAGAGGCAGGAGGAGACCAGGAGTTCAGCTCCTTACACTCTAAGCCCCATGGGCTTTTTGTTCTCTGTTTGTACAGCACCTAACACCAGGGGGCCCTGGGCCATAACTAGAGCTCCCAGGTGCTACAATAATAAATAATCACAATAGGCCCTGCTGAGGTGGGTGAGGAGCAGCACAGGAACACATCTGAGCCGGACCTGTCGCAGGGGTCCTACAGCACCTGACAGAGCAACGTGTGGATTTTCAAAGGAGCCCAGCACCCAGCAGTTCCTGTTGTTCTCAGTGGAAGCAGTTGCATGCACAATCCACAGGTCTCTTACCAAGGGAGGTAAGAGTCATCATTAGGGCTTTACCAAATTCACGACCGTGAAAAATGCGTCACAGACCATGAAATCTGGTCTTTTGTGTACAGTAACTTTCCACTTAGCATCCTCTCGCTTAACGTTGTTTCGATCTTACGTCCCTGGTCAATTACAGCACACGCTCCATTTAAAATTGTGCAATACTTCGCTATAACGTCGTTTGGCTGCCTGCTTTGTCCACAGCTGGCAGCCCCCTATCAGCTCACTTATGCCCCCCCCCCCCAGCGCCTCCCACCCGCCGGCAGACCCCACGGATCAGCGCCTTCCCCTTCCTCCCCCCGCCTCCTGCCCGCGGCAATCAGCTGGTTTGCGGCGTTCAGGAGGGAGGGTGGAGGAGCGAGGACTCGAGGCGCAGGCTCCCCCTCCCTCCCCTCCTTCCTGAACACCACAAGCCAGCTGATTGCCCCGGGCAGGAGGCAGGGGAGGGAGGGGGGAGAAGTGAGGACATGGCGTGTGGCGTTAAGGGGGAGAAGGGGGGAAGAAGAGGTGGGTTAAGGATGGGGGTTTGGGGGAAGGGGTGGCGAGGGCAGGCTGAGGGTTGAGCCCCCCGCCCCTGGTGCTTGCAGAGTAGGGGAAGCTGCCGCTGCTGCTGCGCAACATGCTTCTCCTAGCCTACAGCATCTTCAGCCTCCTTGCCTGCCTCATTGTCTCCAGTGCCAGTGGACTGTGCTTGTGTGGGGTAAGGCGAGGACACCTCCAAACTATAGTACTGTACTGCACTCTATGGCAAAAAAAAAAAAATCCCTGGAACCTAACCCACCCACCCCCCATTTACATTCATTCTTATGGGGAAATTGGATTCGCTTAACATCGTTTCACTGAAAGTCGCATTTTTCAGGAACATAACTACAACGTTAAGTGAGGAGTTACTGTACTTTTACCCTACACCATACAGATTTCACCAGCATTTCTCAAACTGGGAGTCCCGACCCAAAAGGAGGTCACCGGGGGGCGGGGGGGGCAGAGAGAGGGTTTACAAGGTTATTGTAGGGGGTCATGATATTGCCTGCCTTACTTCACTGCTGCCTTCAGAGCAGGGCCGGCTCCAGGGTTTTGGCCGCCCCAAACAGCCACAAAAAAAAAAAGCCGCAATCGCGATCTGCGGCGGCAATTCGGCGGGAGGTCCTTTGCTCCCAGCGGGAGTGAGGATCACCGAATTGCCGCCAAATACCTGGACGTGCCACCCCTCTCCGGAGCAGCCGCCTCAAGCACCTGCTTGCCAGGCTCGTGCCTGGAGCCGGCCCTGCTTCAGAGCTAGGTGGCCAGAGAGCGGCGGCTTCTGGCCAGGCGCTCAGCTCTGAAGGCAGTCCCCGCCAGCAGCAGCACAGAAGTAAGGGTGGCAATACCATACCATGCCATCCTTACTTCTGCACTGCTGCTGGTGGCAGGACTGCCTTCAGAGCCAGGCTCCTGGCCAGCAGCTGCCACTCTCCGGCCACCCAGCTCTGAAGGTAGCAGCACCGCCAGCAGCATAGCAGAAGTAAGGATGGCAATACCGCAACCCCCCTACAATAACCTTGTTACCCCCCTCATCCCTTTTGGGTCAGGACCTCTACAGTTACAACACTGTGAAATATTTAAGTATCTGAAATCATGACATTTTTTAAATCCTATGACTGTGAAATTGACTGGGCCCTAGTCATCATCAGCCCCATTTTAACAGACTGGGAAACTGATGCACATGGAGGGGAAGCCACTCAGAAAGTCCCATAGCAAGTTGAGAGCAGAGCTCGGAATAGAACCCAGGTGTCCTGATGCCCAATCCCTTGCTCTAACCACTGGACCGCACTGCTGCCATGTCAGAGCCCTTCTCTCCTCAGCAATAGAGGGTGAGAAAGGAAAACAGCCTGGCAAGGAAATGTGCGCTCCAGGCGTACTGAGCCGGGGGGCCCAGCACGTGCCGATCACCCCCACTCACCACTGAAGTTCCCGCTGATCACGTAGGGAATGACCCCATCCGGCCACACCCTCTCATGACGGGAAGTGGCAGCACGGCGGCTTCGAGACCGCATCTGGCCCCGCCTCCATTGCCTCTTCTGCTGCCTCCTGGACTTCGGGCTGGTGCTGTTGGTGCTGATTCCTGGGGGCATGAGAGCAGCGAAGGCAGGGGGTGTGACCATGGAAGCATCTCATTTAGTCCTGGTGACCTGACTGTCCCCAGGCCAAATTCCTCCCTGGTGTAACACCACTGACTTCAGTGACGCCAGCGATGGACCTGGCCCAACGAACCCAACACACCAGACCGATCAATAATCCCTGCTCCATTACATCTGTTCTGGGGTGATGAATCCAAGGCCCAGTTTGAGGTCATGAGAACAGGGACTACGATGAGACCACCGAACTCATTTCAGGAATGAGTCTACATCACACTTCACAGTGGAAAGCCAGGATGTGACCACCCCGCTAGCCCAGATTATAGGCAGGATGGACTAATTACTCGTCTAGCATGGCCTTCGCCAAAGCCACCAGTTCTCTACAGCGCCGAGGAGATAGCGGCTTTGGTCCCTCTTGAGCTGGATCGGGTCGGGGCAGAGCAGAGGCCAGCTAGTGCCCCCGGGATCTCAAGCGACGTGTGCTTGGCTTGGGAATCACAGCCGTTCCAAAATTTTGCCTGTCTCTGTAAGAAAATGAAATAAAAGCAGCTGGGGCACACCAAGTTCTTTGCCTCCAAATAGTCTGGAATGCTGCCATCAAAGGGCTCATGGAAGATGCTACCTGTCGGGATGGGCCAGGGTTGCGATGGGACATGGCGTGGCCAAGGCCGCACAGACGGGCCTCCTGGCAAGGAGACAGGGCACGGGGCTTGCTGATTTCGCGACGGACAGTATCCAAGACAGGAGTCAAAGGAGAGCGAGTTGCCACAAAGCCGCCCCCACGTCTGTGGGAAGAGCGTAGGCACTGGGGTTATGCTGTGTCCTTAGCTCTGCCCTGGGACCAGGGCCGGCTCCAGGCACCAGCGGAGCAAGCAGGTGCTTGGGGCAGCCAATTCAAAGGGGCGGCACTCTGTCCGGTGTCGGGGCGGCACGCCTGGTTCTTCAGCGGAAATTTGGCGACAGGTCCCTCACTCCCTCTCTTCCTCTTTGAGCTGCTGCCAAATTGCTGCTGAAGAGGAAGAGAGGGAGGACCCGCCGCCAAACTGCCGCAGAAGAAGCAGCACGGTTGAGCTGTCGCTGAAGTCCTGCCGCTAGTTTTTTTGTTTGGTTTTTTTTGCCACGTGGGGCGGTAGAAAAGCCGGAGCCGGCCCTGCCTGGGACCCCCGACTGGTTCATAGGAAGAGATTTTTCAAGAGTGACTTTGGATGCCCAATTCAAGATGCTGTAAAGGGGCCAGTCACCAGAGGGCAGGGGCTCAACACTGTCTGAAAGTCAGGCCCCTTTGGATGGTCTCGGACCAAGCACCTGAGAACAGAGGTATCTCAAGGACTAATCACTTTACAGAATGTCAGCCAGAACGGACCATGGGGCCCACTTTGGTGCATGAGGTAGGAGAAACTACAGATGGAGAAAACCTGTTAGTTCCCGACTGGTCCATTGCCCCCAGGGCCCATGGCAGGACTGCCCCCTCTATTTCCCAGCGCTTTGCCTAGCCCGGCTATTACAGTTCCAAGCAATGGGGCATCTGCTCTTCTCTTTGGGGAGAGTCTCCCCACAGCCTAATAGATCCCACTGCCAGGGAGACAGCAAGACTCGAGGATAGATCCCCAGGAACTCCAGGGGAATGTGAATGGTTAAACAGCCTATGGGAATTGGCCCTGGTGAGCTGGGGTACCTTTGTCTTATCCCAAACGGACGTGCAGCCTGCAAATATTATCAGTGGACCCACGCCAGAGGTGGTGGCTCCCTTTTCAATTTGTCTCAGGACTAGCAGCTGAGCTAACAGTGGAGCAGCTTGCAGGGTAATGACCCCTGCCTCTCAGCAGGACGGGTGGTAGGGTCTATGCAATCCTTCAGTCCTGGCCAGGCTGTTCTGTTTATCTTCGGTGCGGGACGGGAAGGATGAAAGAAAGGCAGGAGAACAGGGCTGGGGAGCCCAGCCGTTAGGGTTGCACCAAATGGCTCCTGTGCACAAGTCACTAGTTAAAGGCCTGTGGTGAACAGAGCTAGAACAGGAGGGTCTGTGATTTGTATGTGACACAGAAAGAGAATCCTGGAGATGGGGACGTGTCCTTCCTACTGTGGCTCTCAGGGCTAAACCAGCGAGCTCTTTGGGGGCAGGGATTATCCCTTTGTTCTGCGTTCGTACATTGCCCAGCACAATGGGTCTTGGTCCAGGGCCTGGGCTCCTAGGTGTATGGATACTACAAATAATCATGATATCAAGCATCTGAAGATGAGGGGGGGAGGAATTAAATCTCTTCTACATCTTGCTCCTTTTAAGAGAGCTACAAGATAGGCCCCACCAGAGGCAACCAGGACATGAATAATAAGCCTCTGTGCTTCCTATCACTCGAGCTCAAAGCACTGTGTCAAGACGGGCCAGTGTTGCGATATCCATTTCCAAACTGAGTCACACAGGTGACATGACTCACCCAACATCATGCAGTATAGCAGTGGCAGAGCTGGGAACTTGGGGCTGGAGGGCACTTAGTAATCCTACCAAATAACGAGAACTGTGAAAGACTTTGGCAACGCCCCTCTTCTCCAACCCCCGTATGTGGTGCATCTAAAGGAAGCACCAGGAAGGGACCACAGTAAAGAGCTCTGTCAGCTGAGCATTCGCTACCGCTCTGAAGGTGCTACTGTACCTGAGGTGTTGGTGGCTGTTTTCTTGACGGTGCGGCGTTTGAGGTCCACAAGTCGGTCCACTTGGAATAACCTGAGATCCTCCTCGTCCAACGCTATGTCTCCCAGAAAGGCAGCTGGAAAACGGAAAAGGGGACAGGCCGGTTATGGGGCAGAAGTCATCGGGGTTTTAATTCTGCTGCCCTTCGAGGGTAGGCGTTTTATAAGGGGAAAGCTGGAGTTTGCAGTCATGGGATATTATTCAAGCTGACCGGTTGGGAAGGATCAAGAAAAAGATCAGATACTCAGGCCTGGGTTTTCAAGTGTCCTGCAGCCACTGCTGGGCCAGATTTTCAAAAGAGCTCAGCTCCCATTGCAATGGTACGGGTGAAATGTCCCAGCACGTGGCCTTTTGCAGCACGTATGTCCCACTGAAGGTAGAAAACGGGGACTTTCAGGGTTTCAGTGATGCACAGGGTTTGTTCTGGCCCTCTGTCACCAGGAAGGCTAAGACCAGCACCTAGCTGCCAGAGCAATCAATGCTCTAGAAACGGGGCTTTGGGTCTTGGTTCCAGGGTCCCATATGGTCCCATAATCATAGCCCAAGTAGGAGGGGCAGGAAAGTGACGGACAACTGGTGATGACTTGTAGGCATCACAAGACTGCTCTTGTGATTCTGTCACAGAGTCTCGCTATATTTGGTGTGTTTCTCAAGGCACTTTCTAACCACAGATGAACATGGTTAGGTGAGAATCTCCACTTTCATTAAAAAAAAAAAAAAGGAAGTTTCTAGCACTTATGGCTGCAGAGAAAAGCTTGAAAACAGGACCCAAATACACTCTAAAGGCCCAGACGTAAAGAGGTAAAGAAAAAGAACCCAACAGTTGCTGGTTTTTTTCCCTCCAAATCTCATGATTTGTAAACCAGTCCCATGATTTTTGGGACACAACTCATGATTTATACAGGCTTGACATTAGCGATACTGCCAGCATATATTTATTCTCCAGGATTATTAGTTCATAACATTCCACTGGACCCTTCTGAAAAGAACAAAGAGGCAGGGGGCAAAAGACTGGAGACCCGATTCTCCATTGCCCCGTGCAGCCATATTTACTCCAGCACAACAGGGTGTCAAACGCTACCCTTTGGAACTGGCATCTTACAGCCACTTGGCACTGGTGCAAATGACTGCACAAAGTGGACAATGCAGGATCAGGCCCCTGGACGTGCAGCTCAGAGGGTGCCTAATGGATACAGAGATTCCAGGGCCAGACGGGAACACTGTGATAAATCACAGGGCAGAGAATTCCACCCAGTAGCTCGGTGAGTTAGGAGCCCAGTGCACACGCTCTAGTCTGTTGGGTTCTCATTGCTGCCAGTAAACCGAGCTCAGATCAACCGTACTTCCTTAGCCGCACAGCAGCTGCAGACTGCCCTGCAGGTTTGGGTCGGGGCACATTTGCCAGCTCACAAGGGACACTGATAACCATTGTAAACGATGGGGGGGGCAGTATTTGGTGTCCCATGACCTGCCCCTGGATTCTCTTGTGCACAGGTACCCAGCCCATGTCACAATCCCAGATAACCGACCTCAGAAAACACAGCACCGGGGCAAAGTGCAGCTCCAGTCCAGGGATAACTAAGCCAGATTCTCTCTCCGTTTCCCCTCCTGCCCAGCCTCTCCTGAGTCCCAGGACAGGAAAGGTGAGGAGTTAATCTTCACCTCAAATGCACCTCCGAAAGAATGCAGCAGGCTTTTCCTCTCTTCCCCCCCCTCTATAAAACGAAAACGCAGTGTGTGCAGGGAACGCAGCAACAAAGATGACTGATGGAGATGGAGCACCCACTGGTGCTCTGTGCCCCACCAATGTGTCCATTCACCAGCTCTGCTGGCAGCAGGGATGCTCAGACATCTGGTTTGGATACAACAGGCCTCAGGACTTTTTTATTAATTATTATTACACAAATTGTTTTAACCTGGAGCTTCTTTTGCAAGTTCCCTCTTTGCACCCTCCTTTTTCTTTGTGTCTCCACACACACGCCAGTCTACAGCCAAGGGATACTCAAATAACCTCGGCTTCCTCTGCCAAAGAGAATAGAAACCATATGGTACAACAACTGAGAGATCACTGGTGCAAACACGGCCTCTGCCTCCCTCCTTCCCCACAGCGAGCCTGGATTCAGCTCCTTTGCACGATGGACACTGCGGACAGCAGCACCAGAGTCACAATGGAGGCCCTCAGAGGCGGGGGGAGGGGCCCTGTGCCTGATTCGCCAGCCTGGGGTGAGAGGCAGTGGGGCTCCAACATTCACAGGGTAGATGGGGCCCAAGCTGCAAAGTCTGGATTCAGATTTTAAACACATTTTCAGTTTGGATCTAAGTTTGGGGCTGTCCTGGTATAAAGATTAGTGGCCCAAGTGCATTGTTCAGATCTGGGAACTGATCCAGTGGTTTGGTTCGGGTCCATCAGGAGCTGCGAGCCAACCCCTGAGCTCACGGCGCAGCCCCCATTCAGGCAAATCTCACTACAACCACTGGGAGTCTCGCCTGGGTAAGGAAGACCCAGAAGATTTGTCCCCATGTGTAGAATGAAATTCACCCCTGAGCAGAGAACCCACAAGGCTAGGCACCACTTTAGTCCTACTTAAGCCCTCAAAATTGGGCCTTGCCTCGTACATAGGCCTAGTCCTGGCCCAGTGCACAGTGGGTGTGGGGAATTTGACCCCCAGAGAAGATGCAATATCCGGCCTCCTGACTACAAGGGCAATTCTACAGTAGCAAGCTCTCCAAGCATCGCAGTAGAGCTCTGGGTGGTTAAGAACCACACTGCACCATGCAAGCAGATAATGCCAGTCAATCCTCTGTGTAGAACACACCTAGAATGGAAGCCACAGCTAGGTGATGGAACGATCCCAATACGTGACAGCAGAGTTTGGGATGCACAGAATGGGGACACCTATTGCATGTGGTAGGAGAAAAGAGACGAGGGAATCCCAGTATCCAGCTTCTGAAATCCATTATTACTATTTATCATGTTTATTACAGTAGCATCTAGGGACCAACCAAGAATGGGGCCCCATTGTGCTGGGCACGGTCAAACACAGAGTACCAGGAAGTCCTTTTCCCAGAGCAGCCTACAATTTAAATAGACCCAGAGCCAGTTCAGAATGATCCTTCTTGTGTTTAAAACCCTTGTTCCTGCTGTTATCACACACCTGGTCTCTCTCTCTGCTCCTTTCCCTCCCCTTGCCCAGCTCGTACCCTGGGCCTGCACTTCTGCACTAGTGAAGCTACCCCAGTGACTGGCTTCTAATAGCTGGAATCGCCAGGGTAAACAAAGCCTGCGCTGTATGCTGCATACAGGGGGACCCTGGGAGTAACCTAATCTTGAAAGGATATAACTTGCATTGCCACAGGGGGAAAAAACAGTGCTAAAAGCAACAGGATGGTTTCTGGCCAAAGGAGGCTGAGAAAGAATCCCCCAGACTTAACAATTGGCTTGGCAGATGGCTTTTTCCTCCTCCCTCCATTTCCTTCCCCTGGAAAAGCCATCTAGGCTCTCCTCTTTGCTGCATAGATGGAATCCACATACAAACCCTGGTGGGGGCTGCATCTCAGAGAGACACCATCAACACTCAGCCAGCCAGCCCTGGGATGGTGATTCAGCTCAGTTATAGGAATTTGGCACAACCGTCTGCCTTGGGGGCCAGACTTTCACTGAAACACCCTGAGCAGGTCTGGGGTTTAGGTCATTTACCTTGTTCCTATAAGAGCCCAGTGTCGAAAGATGAATGTAGATTGCAAGCTCTTTGGGGCAGGGACCATCCATCTCTATGCTCTGTGTTTGCACAGTGCCTGGCACAATGGGGCTGGTCCATGAACAGGGAGCTGCAGACTGCATGAGGCAGTGTCTTGCCCTTCCCTCTACAATACAATCAATGGGCAGCCACAGTCCATGTTAGAATCATTTGAATGGGAAAGCAGCCAGCGCAGTGGAATGAGGAGGACAGAATCATAGGATTTAGGGAAATAAGCCACCTCCTCCTGCATTTCTAGCTTACCAAGATTTTCTGGCTCCAAGGAAAAGGTGGCGGAGAGAGTAATAAAAATGAAAAACAAGGTGACAGGATCAGTTAACGCGTAAGGAAAGGTGATGCCCAGTCCCTGCTTTGATGCAATTAACATCTTTAATTATGAAAATGAGGCCGGACAATTAGGGTAACTCAAGAAAACCAAAAAGCCTTCTGAATATTGGGCTAGAATCAGATTCCAACCCTGAGATGAACGTGGTACCTGCCCACTTTTACGATGGCTGAACCAAACCCCCAGTTCTGAACAAAACTTGGAGACCTTTGGCTCAGGACTTCGTGGTTCAGGCCTGTCTCTAGTGATCACAGCTTTAATCAGGTTTCAGAACAATGATGTTCTACACTACCACGTCTCCGCTACTGGGATTGTTTAGTCTCCAGAAGAGAAGAATGAGGGGGGATTTGATAGCAGCCTTCAACTACCTGAAGGGGGGTTCCAAAGAGGATGGAGCTCGGCTGTTCTCAGTGGTGGCAGATGACAGAACAAGGAGCAATGGTCTCAAGTTGCAGTGGGAGAGGTCCAGGTTGGATATCAGGAAAAACTATTTCACTAGGAGGGTGGTGAAACACTGGAATGCGTTACCTAGGGAGGTGGTGGAGTCTCCTTCCTTGGAGGTTTTTAAGGCCCGGCTTGACAAAGCCCTGTCTGGGATGATTTAGCTGGGAATTGGTCCTGCTTTGAGCAGGGGGTTGGACTAGATGACCTCCTGAGGTCCCTTCCAACCCTGATATTCTATGATTCTATGATTCTACCACTTATGTCAGCAAAACGTATGCTGCTCAGGGGTGTGAAAAAACACACACACACACCCCGAGTGACACACGTTTCGCTGGCATAAGTGGCAGTGTGGACAGCGTCATGTCTGAGAGAGAGCTTCTCCCGCTGACATAGCTACCGCTGCTCACTGGGGTGGTTTAATTATTATGTCAACAGGAGAGCTCTCTCCCATCGGCATAGAGAGGCTACACAAGAGATCTTACCGTGGTGCGGGTGCTGTAAAGTCTCTAGTATCTCAACACACTTCCCCCAGAAGGGTAGTTTTCTCCCTATTTTACAGCAGAGCAGAACAAGGCTACATCTACACTACAGGGGGGGGTCGATTTAAGATACGCAAATTCAGCTACGTGAATAGCATAGCTGAATTTGACTTATCGCAACCGACTTACCCCGCTGTGAGGACGGCGGCAAAATCGACCTCTGCGGCTTCCCATCAACGGCGCTTACTCCCACCTCCGTTGGTGAAGTAAGAGCATCGATTCGGGGATCGATTGTCGCGTCCCGTTGGGACGCAATAAATCGATCCCCGAGAAGTCGATTTCTACCCGCCGATTCAGGCGGGTAGTGTAGACCCAGCCCAAGACACACGAGGCGTGACTTGCCAGAGTCACAGAGCAGGCCTGGGGTGAAACTGGGTGAAGAACTCAGGTGTCTGAGTGCCCAGTCTGGAACTTGTCACACTGCCTCATGCAGCTAGAAAAAGGAACCCAGCTATGAATTGTGCAATATTTGGAATGATTATCCATTTATGTGGGCCAGGAGGCAACAGAGTAGTGCAATAATAATAATAATAATAATTACAACATAATAAAAAAGAATAAAGCTTCTAGGAAACATGTCAGAACCTGCAACATCTGCAGGGGAAGATTAGGGATTGCAGGAGTTCTGACTCTCAAATAGATTAATGGACAATACCCTCGCTTAGGTAGTGCCAAGAACAGTACAGAAAGGCAAAGGAAAGTAAACTCACTGAAGGAGGCGCAAGGCTATGAATGCAAGTATGCAGCCAAGAGATATAAATTAAGAGAATGTCTAGAAGCGACATGGGGAGACTTACTGTACGTGCAAGACCTGGGTTACAAAACTGCAACTATTTAGAGCCAGATTCTCAGCCTCATTCCACTGTCTCCAGTAATTGACAAATAAACGCATCTCCTCTGAAAAGTGGCTGATGCTTTCAACCGAGCAATGCTGATTTATCACGGCTAAGGATCTGGCTCATTGAAGCTGGGTGTATCCCTAAATGAAGGTGGCTTTATGTGTTTTTAAGAGGCAATGTATTTTAATAGCCACGTGGGTGGAGAACACAATTCTCTGCAGCAAAGGGATCGCTGGCGAAGGGAATCAACAGACAAACTGCACACTTAGGATTTGGAAAAGTTCCACCCCTCACCCCACCCCCCGCGGCAGCAACAAAACAAAACAAAAACAGAACATATTGGCCACTGCAACAAGGTGGCAACAATGCCCATTAGAGCAATAGGCACAGCCTAAAATCTGCCCTCTTGACCAAGCTCCTAAGGGCTCCAGCAGGAAATGGGAAACCAATAATTATTACTATATTTTTTAAACATTCAGCAAAAGCGAGGCAGCAAAGTATCACTTGCGAGCTCCTGCCATCAGCATTTTCAAAGAGCTCAGCTACACATGTATCAACACGACTGCAATGCACCATGGGTGACTTGTTCGGGAGGATCACTGTAAGTCAGGGAACGTGTCAGGGAATGCTGGGGAAAATGATTTTGGCTCTACGTAGGCTAGCCTCCCCCCCCCCCCTCCCCATTATCACCAGATCAGCTCCAGCTGTCAGTGTTTTTACTGGCATGTTGTCTAACCCTGTTCAGAGCAAGCCTAAGTGACGTGGGGGTTAAAACGTCTGTAGTCATTGGCACCACTAGCAAAGCTGAAAGGATACTGGGTCCATACAGTGTGTGTATGGACCCAAAGATGCAGAAGTATTTAGACCAAGGAACTAGGAAATCAGGACTCCTGGGTTCTATCCCTGGCTCTGAGAGGGGACTGTGATCTTGTGCCTAGAGCAGCTAAGTGGGAATCAGGACACCTGGGTTCCTTTGGCTGAGAGCAAGTGGTGGTTACGGAGATACAGGAGGCGACTGGGTGTCAGGACTCCTGGGCTCTACTCCCAGGATGCCATTGACTTGCTGAGTACGCTAGGGCCAAAGCCTGCTCCTGTTAAAGCCAATGAGCAGGGTGGATTAAAAAAAAAAACTGATTTTTTTTTATTTAAATTGGATTTTTGTGGAAAAAAAATCTATCTAAAGATAGTTTTAATTAAGGTACATTATATCTCATCATGGAATAGGGATTATAAATTCTAATTCGATAGTATGAGACAATATATTCCTATAATGTTTAAGAAAAGTTTTGTAAATGAGTTCCAATAGTTCATGGATTAGGGACCCAATTTTATGGGGTTCCATGGACTTCTGTATAGATTATTTAGGTTAATCTTTCTATCTACCCAATGGGACTCAGTGCTTAGTCTACTCTAGAAGATACCATCAGAGATGCTTAGTTTTGCAGTTCTCAAACTGTGGATTTGTGTCTCCAGAGATAACATGCTTGTTAACAGCAAAAATGTTTTTAAATAAATAAATAATATATAGAGGAGAGAAATAATAGACCTCAACCCTATTGTCCCTCTGCAAATTTGTGTACCCAGAGTCAATCCCTTACCTCTCTCTAAAAGTGCAAAGTTTCAAAAAGTTTAATGAATAGAAGATTGTTGGGGACAGAATAGATCTGGACAAGGAGAAGAAATCTGGAGATAAAGTGAGATGCGAGGGACATATGCTTGTTTTGTTAAAATATTATATGTTTGCTGTTGAAGAAAAAAATCCAGAATACATAATGTTGTTGTTTTAGTTAAATAAAGCAATTTAAATGTCTGTCTGGTGATGTTCTCCTCCTAATACAGCATGGCAAGAAAATCCTCCAAATATTAATGATTAACCTGTTGAATTGGAGATAGTTCACCTCCCAATGACTTCATAAATATCTGCTTCAATTATCTTTGGTAAATGAAATAACCAAACAATCATTCATTTTCTGATATAGCTGTAAAACTAATCTGAAAAGTTTTCAAAATAAATCACTGTTTAAAAATGTATAGTTTGTACCTTCTAAAAATGAAACCTACATCTATCTCTGAGTTGTGAAGAATATGTAGTAAGGTTATAACAACCAACAAGAATGCACTTTTATGTAGAAATCCATGATTAAATAGAGTCTTCCTGACTAGTGATTTAAATCAAATCCACCCTGCCACTGAGAGTTTTACCCATCGTCTCAACAGGCGAAGGATAAACATCCCAACTCACTTACTTCCCTGTGCCATCTCTTTCCTTCATCTGCAAAGTGGGTTATGATGATATCATCTATCCTGCAGAGCGTTGTGGGACTGAATTAATTACTGTTTGCAAAGTGCTTTGAGATGGGAAGAGGGGTACTGTCACACAGGGCTAAAAGGGTATTAGAAGCTAACAGAGCTGGTCAGATAATGGCAAAGATTTTCCAAGAAAAATTTCATAACAAAATAAAACATTTTTTTTTTAATTTCATGAATGTTTTTCAGCTTTTAATTGTTTCAATGTCCAATATATATAATTTTTTCATTGAGAAAATGTCACAAAAAACAAACTTTTTTTCTATTTTTAAAAAAGGCAATTTTCATCAAAAATCTTTTTTCAAGCAAAAGATTTCAACAAATGCCATAAAATGATCCACTGGAGTTTCCCCAGCCACCTCACAGATAATGGAGTGAAGGAGCTTAAAGGAGTGTTCAACCCGTTTGCAAAGATTCCCAAGACACTTTTAATTTCTCTTAGAGCATTGGCTATAATTGATACAATGTTGTTGTGACTTGTTTATCCCCAATTAGCATAATGGCTGGTGCTGTCTGATGTTTGCATTCACAGGTGATAGCAGATTAGCAAGCAGAGTGCTCCATGTAAATTACCCTCTAATGCAAGGGGGAAGCTGGGAATTTTAACAGCCTTCAACCAGCACTGGATCCCAACCAAAGCTCAGGCAGATGGCGGGACATGGCAGTACAGACTGTGGGGTCACAAGCAAGAACTGCCAGAAGGGAAGGGAAAACTGGTCTCTGGGCCAGCTCCTCTTCTCATCCTGCTGTCAGATGGAGGAAACTGGCTTAGCGGACAGGTTGCAAATCTCTGCGGGGCTTCAAGTAGCGACTTGTGTCTGAACAAACAGGGAATGGGCTTCAGCCAATTATCCAATGTCCCAGTATGCTGATGTCGGGGCCAAACTCTCAATTTTCTCATGAGCCTTGTGACATTTGGTGGGTTTTTTTGAGCCCCAGCTCTTGGAGTCATGTGAATACCTGAGAATGGCAGTTTCCATTGTTTTTTTTTTTTTTTTAAATAAGTTTCTAGCCATCATGATTGCGGAAATGAGCTTGAGAATGTGACACTCCCCCTCCCCCAAAGACTCAAAAGCCAGAAGGCAAATAAAAAAGAGCCCCAAATTCATAAAATTTCATGATTTTTAAAGCCAATCTCCTGATTTGTGGGGACCACCACTGACTCCTGAGTTTTTAAGGTTTAGGGCTGGCAACACTGCTTTTGCAGTCACTCAGAGGCCACACTCTGTGCTAGGCACTGTACAAACACATACGAAAACAAGGGACTTGATCCATTGTTGCCCTGAGCCGTTTGGAGGCGTTGTATGAATGATGCTAACATGTGCAGCAGAAAGGAGAGGCGGTGTGGTCTAGTGGGTAGAGCACTAGCTGGTGAATTAGGAGCCCAAAGGTCTATCCCTGGTTCTGCTTCTGATTTGCTGCATGACCTTATGCAACTCTTCTCACCTTTCACCCTTTGTCTGTCTTGTGAATTTAGACTATAAACTCTTCTGGGTGAGGCTGTCTCTCACCAGGTGTTCGTACAGCGCCCAGGGCCGGCTACAGCTTTTTTGCCACCCCAAGCGGCGAAGAAAAAAAAAACGAAAAAAAAAAACCCGATTGAGCTGCCGCCGAAGAGGAAGAGACGGAGTGAAGGACCTGTTGCTGAATTGCCGCCCAAGACTAAAGCAGAGTGCTTGAGCTGTCGCCGCCGTGCCGCCGAAGACCCGAACGTGCAGCCCCTTTCTATTGGCCACCCCAGGCACCTGCTTCCTTCGCTGGTGCCTGGAGCCGGTCCTGACAGTGCCTAGCATAATGGTGCCCTGATCTTGGTTGTGGCCTCTAGACCAGAGTAGTCAATTATTTTTGTCTAGGTCCAAATTTCTTGGTCAAGGTATCGTCAAGGTCCAGAATCCAGAGAAAATAATAAAAAGCAACAACAATAATGATAATACTAATAATGAGTAAATAAAAAGATTTCGGGGTCCATTCAAAAGTGTCTGATGATTTGGATTTGGCCAACGGTTCGCTTATTGACCAACCTTGCTCTAGACGCTACTGCTATATTAATAATCTATTTTAGGGTTTTATACTGCCACCCACCACCACAGTATCTGAGCACAAGGAATAATAATGGCAGCACGTTGCAGTCACTTTGCACTCGTATACATGACACCACAAGATGCAAGGCACAGGTGGATCAGACCCACGGCCCCTGCCCGGAAGAGTTTACAATATAATTCATAACCATACGCTCAGCCACTGACAATGAACCATGTTGTTTTACACACTGATGTGACCCCATGTGAACCAGTGGAGCTATTTCAAGACAGACAAGCTGAGACAGGCCTGGGTTGAACCATTCCTGGACAGGTCTGGGAATGGCCTGCATATTTCTCCAAATTGATCTTACATGGACATGTTGATTTGTTGTTTTTTTGTCAGGTGACAAAGTTCCTCCATATGCTGAGTATACACCGTAAACCACAACAGCTGGGCTGCCTTATATTTGCTAGAAGTCTCTGAGGCGGCTTATAAAAGTCAGGTGTGCAGGAGATACCTTGCTATGAACAGAAGAGGTTGCTCACATTTTTGCAGGAAGACGGTAGACAGACGGTTATGTGAATGGCAGCCTTGGGAGATGCAACACTTTAATTTTAAGCACCATGCACTCAAATACACATATTAGTCTGGCAAGGAAGTGGGGTAGATGTCTCAGGGGAATGGGAATCACATGTGGGGGCTTTTAACCTCTAGGACACATGCAGCTCAGACCAATAGTCACTGAAAGTTACCACTGTGGTCAGATGTTTGGTTGCGGGTGTGTGTTCTCCCTGTGTGCTGTCCCCAGCTCTGCACAGACAGTTGGCACAGCAGACCTCGATCAAACTGCCCAATGACCACAAGATCTGTTAAGGGATGAAGGCACCCACCAGGTTTATTGTCGATGAAGCACGGTAATAGCACCTGGCAGACTCTATGAGGATACTAGGACATGAATGCCCATGACAATGGATGCAGCGCAGTCAGTGGCAGGACTTTCCACTGCCCCCTACTCTGATCAAAGATACTCCCTCTGAGATACATCTTGTACCCCGATACAAACACGTTAGTACCTTCGAACATAGTTACTGCCCCCTGATGTGGCTAGTTATCACCCATTACCTTCTACATATTGGTTCGATTAAAACATTTTTATTACATACTGTCATCCTGACCTTAGCTTTTAGGAGGGGTCAGTGTGTTTCTGTTATGCTTGGGGAATGTTTTTGTACCATCTTTGATATTGGGATAGGTTTGTGTGAGTACTCTGACTAGCACTTCTCAGGAATGTGTATGTCTGCAATATCAGCCCTGTTCTTGCCAGATTCTGTGAGCAGGTCCTGCCTCATACCAGTCTTCTTGATATAAGGGCTTATGTCTCAGGCTCTCTTCCTACTACAACCACCATCCTCCTCAGTGACCAATGGACTGAGACTTGCCCTCCTTTGAAAAGGGCCAGGGAGGTGAGATATTGGATGTCCAGCTTGAAGGCATCCTAACGAGGCCTGTTTTCAAATGGCGGGTCCCCAGCACTGTCTGAAAATCAGACCTTTTTAAGGGGCCTAAAGCCGGCCAGCCACAAGCTGAGCACCTCCAAGTCACCAGGCACTTTTGAACCACTTGGCCGAAAAGTGCTACCTGTGCAGAAGTGCAAAATGTGGCTATTACCATATGAAAGGTGCTGGGTGGGAGGTCTCAGTCCAGTTCCCCAAACAATTGCCTACATCACAAATAAACGCCCCTGCAGGTTAGCAATTAACAACATAGTGGGGAAGTCCCAGCTCACAGGCCAAGGACTAGCCAGACTGAAATCCCTTCTCACGGATGCACCTTGGCAGGACAGCGTGGCAGGGAAGGTGGCCCTGATGCTGCCCATGCTGTACCTGCTCGATCAAGAATTAAAGGCACTCATTCGCCATGACTGTCAGCCTGGTACCTATCAAGAGCACTGAATACACAAGACAAAATAAAGAAGTAGGTGAGCCAACTAACTTGGGTTGGAGACCAATGCTCCGGCCACCATTCAGCTTGGCACTTAACCGCGTGCCTGCTGCCTGTCTCCATACAGATGTTGTAGCAGCATAACAATGTCCATTAGGCCTGGTCTCCATGTTTTACCAGTAAAACTTGCCTTATTTCAACACGTCTTTGCATGTGTCCACACAATTTTTCATTCTGTCGGTAAAACCCTGACTTTCTGTGTCTCATGGGAAGCCAACTCCATGGACAACACAAGCCATCTCAGAGCCCTATCGCAGAGGTACCATCATTGAGTAGATGCTGCATTCGCTGTTCTGCTGTCAACAGTCCTCCAGCAACAGTCCCACAATTGCCCTGTCCCTGCAACAGCGACAGCTCTGGCACAATTCTGAACTCTACTGCCCAGGAGTTGCAGGGACCGGATGTCTGCCCATCACCTTTAAAACCTCTACCATGTTTTCAAAATGCCTCTCTTCCTGCTAGTCCACCTTGGCGAGCACGCAGGTATGGCTCCATGTAAAGCTCCAGATGAACCTAGTGCGACTGCCTGGTCCAGGAAAGAAGCCTTGGATTTCCTCAGCCTGTGGGGAGGAGGACTAGCAGAAGCCCAGCTACAGAACAACTGCAGAAATGTCTATTCGGACATTGGAGAGGAGATACAGTTATTCCATTAAAAATGCTTTTTACCAGGATAGTTTATTCCCCTTTCCACAGAGCAATAGCTGTACCAGTATAAGCACCTTTATACCAGTGGAATTGCATCCACACTAATCCCTAGCTATACCTGGACAGCAGAGTGCTACAACTTGTGGGTGCAGACAAGGTCTGACTTTGAGCAGTAGTCCCATTGATGGCAACACACGTGCTTAAGCACCTTGCTGAATCGGGCCTCTCTCTTCACAGGAATTACAGCGTCGTCTTCGAAGGCTCTTTCCAAGCGCCAAAACGTGACGTTGTCTGCCTGTGCAGTCTCATCTCAGAGTCTTTAGGAATGAGCTTCAGTCAAGCACGTGATTAAGGACTCAAATCCCAGGACAGAGGGATTCTGGTTTTGGTATCGCCCGCTTGCAATGGGCTCCCTCAAATCCTTCTCAATGCTTTGATGTTTTCTTGCTCCTGTTCTGTGTTTCCAACCCAAGGTCTAAAAAATAACGCAGCAAAATGGTAAAAGTGAGCCCTGGCTAATTAGGGATATATATAGTGAGCTGATGGGATAGAAAACAAACCATTATTCCCAGGGCTGATGCCTCCTCCTGACTGTGGTCTGACATGCACTGTGTTCTCCAGAAACTCCCAGGGGCATCTGCCCAGCCCTGCATTCACTGTTATTCAGAATCCACTGGGGCTCCTGCCAAACCCAGCGTCACATTCACTGTTACCCAAAGACCCCGGGGGCTCCTGCCCAGCCCCAGACATGCATTTGATTGAAGTCCCTAGGGTCGCTCCTCAGCCCCTGTGCTGTGTTCTCTCTTATCCTCTTAGTGACCCTCCGAATACTATAGCCTAGGCCAGGGAAGGTGGCCCAAGAGCTGATTTTCAGTGGCACTCACACTGCCCGGGTCCTGGCCACCGGTCCGGGGGGCTCTGCATTTTAATTTAATTTTGAATGAAGCTTCTTAAACATTTTAAAAACCTTATTTACTTTACATACAACAATAGTTTAGTTCTATATTATAGATTTATAGAAAGAGACCTTCTAAAAACGTTAAAATGTATGACTGGCACGCGAAACCTTAAATCAGAGTGAATAAATGAAGACTCGGCACACCACTTCTGAAAGGTTGCCGACCCCTGGCCTAGGCCCTGCTCTCCATCACATCAGAGATGTCACTATCTGGTCACGATCCCTATAACCACTAAGCCCTGGATTGGGTGAGCAGAGATCACCGCTCTTCAGCTGCCGAACTGTCCTCCCCCAGTGGCTGCACCGGTAGGGTTACCATATTTTGTGCCTCCAAAAGGAGGACACTCCACGGGGCCCTGGCCCTGCCCCCAGCCCCGCCCCCTCCCCCTCCCCAACTCCGCCCCCTCCCCAAAGTCTCCGCCCCCTCCCCTGCTTCCCGCGAACATTTAATTCGCGGGAAGCCTGGGCAGGTAAGGGGCGGTGTGGGGGGAGGAGGTGCGGCCCAGGCTGGCCCCCCGGCGGCTCCAGCCTGGGTCGGCTGCGGCCCTGGGGTGCCGGCCCCGGCCCCCGGCCGACCACCCCCGGCCCGCCCAGCACTGCCAGCCGGCCCCTGGCGGCCCAGCACACCCCCCGGCTCCCGGCCCCGGCGGTCCAGCGCACCCCCCGGCTCCCGGCCCCGGCGGCCCAGCGCACCCCCCGGATCCCGGCCCCGACGGCCCAGCGCACCCCCCGGCTCCTGGCCCCGGCGGCCCAGCGCACCCCCCCGGCGGCCCGGCTCCCGGCCCGACCCCCCGGCTCCCGGCCTCGCGGCCCAACGCACCCCCCCCCGGCGGCCCAGCTCCCGGCCCGACCCCCCGGCTCCCGGCCCCGCGGCCCAACGCACCCCCCCCCCCGGCGGCCCGGCTCCCGGCCCGACTCCCCGGCTCCCGGCCCCGCGGCCCAACGCACCCCCTGGCGGCCCGGCTCCCGGCCCGACCTCCCGGCCCCGCTGCCCCGCGCACCCCCCCGGCGGCCCGGCTCCCGGCCCCGCGCACCCCCCCGGCGGCCCGGCTCCCGGCCCGACCCCCCGGCTCCCGGCCCCGCGGGCCAGCGCACCCCCCCGGCGGCCCGGCTCCCGGCCCGACCCCCCGGCCCCGCGCACCCCCTCGGCAGCCCGACCCCGCGGCCCCGGCCCGGCTCCCGGCCCGGCACCGCGCGCCCGGCACCGCGACCCCGGCCCAGCCCTCCCTCCCGATTTTCCCAGACATGCCCGGCTTTTGGGGGATTTCCCCCCGGACGGGGATTTGAGCCCCCAAAAGCCGGACATGTCCAGGAAAATCCGGACGTATGGTAACCCTATGCACCGGCTGCCTCCACAAGGGTCTCCTGTTCCCACAAAGCAAGAGACACGTGGACTGTGATTTGAACCCTGGCCTCACACGAAAGGTCTCAGAGCAATAAGCCAGAAGGCCAGGGCTTGGCATAATCCATTATGTCCTTTTGTACCTTTTCCTCAGGGAAAAGTCCTGTAGGATTTAACAGAGATGAAAGCAACAGGGTTCTATTACAATGACCTATGGGGCCAGATCTTCAGCTGGTATAAAAAGCATCACTGCGGAGGTCAAGGAGACCATGAGCTAAGGATGTGGTCCATGGAATGCAACAAAGGCACTGGGCGAGGTTGCACTCTATAGCAGGGACACAATTCTCTACTCATTTCTACAGGGTGGTGCAAAGACCCTGCAGAGAGGTTATGAGCCTTTGTGAAAGGAGCAGAGCTTTTCTGTAAGGGCGGGGATGTGTATTAGCGCTGCTTCCCTCGGGGCTGCCCATCTGCTTAACCAGCTGGGCTAGTCCGCACAGAGCTTAGAAAAATCCCTTGCTTAAGTTTCCGACTGATTTTTGTTACTGTAAATTCCAGCGCTGCAAAGGGGAGAGACGCCGGGGAAGGGGAGGAGTGGGAGGGTTACTGGGGCAGAGGGACAGACAGCTCAGCCTCGCTGCCCAGGGTTTCGCTGTGCAGTGGCCTGTCTACACTTGGGGAAGCAGGGATTGCAGGTTGGGTGTCACTGGGCATCAGAAAACTGCTGAGCAAGCAGCCTTAGGGGTCTGCGTGCTGAACTGAGCAGAGAGCAGGGGCTGGCTTGCTGCGGAAAGCTCAAACACAGAGGCCTCAGGCAAGGCCAGGGAGGGGTACGGACACCAAAGCACTTAGCAATAGTCACAAGGGTGCCAGGAAAGCTAGGAGCTGTAGGGCAGTCAACTCTGTCCCAGTTACGTGTCTGGAGCATCCCAGACAGTCACAGCCATTACTAATGTGCTCCTACTCTCCACCCCAGGATGCAATCTGCATTGGGAGTACCAGGGGTCTTTTCCTTTGGCTATCACAGATCCCAAATTGCTTCACACAAGCTCTATATATGCAGCCCCATGGCAATGCAGCCACCTCTGGGGAGGAGAGCAGCCACCTCTGGGGAGGAGAGCAGCAGACAGATACACAGCACTATGCAAATCAGTGTGAAGGGGGAAATTTTGGTCAAGGGCCTCAGGACAAAGCCCTGCTCTCATGTCAGTGGTGTTGGATCTGTAACATTCACACAGGGCAGACTGGAAGCAAATTTACCAAGGTCTTGGCTCCAACAGTGGGGCACTCTGGGGAGGCCTTTGCCTTGGAGGGAGAGAGCAAGCGCTGGGTTCCCTCAGCAGCACGGAGAACAGCTGACTGTGTCAATGCCATCAGCCTTTCCAGTGAGCTGACGCAAAATACAGATGGGCCCCAAGTGTCCCGGAATCCTGCCAGCCATCACCAGCAACTGCCCATTTTCCTCGCTGGAAAAAGAGAAGTCCCTCGGGGTTTCAGAGGGATCTTTGCCCTTTAATCCCACTCCCCTCCTGACACTCCATTTCATTCACAAGGGAGCTGGGTGCCTCGGTCCAGGTTTATCTCCGCTTGGCTCTGTTTTGTCTTTTTCAGAAATGGGGCCTTATCTGGGTGAGACCGGGTTTGACCCAAGCGAGTGCGTGGAGGGCAGAACACACACAGGTAGACAAAATAACAGCTCAGCAGATCAGGCCTGGGCTGCAGCCAGAGGAGGGAAAGAACACAGCAATCTTGAGCAGGTGCAAGTTCAAGGGCAGCTGCTCAGTGCTGATGTGTTTTCCCCTTCGACCTAGTTCCCATCTCCAGTAGCTGAGCGGGGCGGGGAGGCGGAAAAGGAAAGAAATTGTGAAAAAGATGGGGGATGCGAAGCGGAAAAGAGCCTTTTCTAACAGCACAGCAATAAGCTCTCTAGCTGCTTCGCAAGCACTCCCTGCTTTCAGTGTAGTGATCAGCACAAGGTGCTTTCATCTTGATCAACTGAGAGCCCCTCTCTCCCCATGCTGTACCATGGCAGCTGAGCTCCTCCCTCAGCAGTACTGGAGTTAATGCTCTGATCACCTGGGGGACAGGATGCAGGGCATCCCTAGTGAAGGGACTATGCAATTTGATTCCTCTACTGGCTCGTCAAAGCCAAAATGGCGCATCAACTTCTGTGCCAGCTTGCCCTCCCGGGCTATTGCTAGGATGGGAGGGGACGCAGGAGTGGGAATCTAGGGCAGGAGTAGGCAACCTATGGCATGCGTGCCAAAGGCAGCACGCGAGCTGATTTTCAGTGGCACTCAGACTGCCCGGGTCCTGGCCACCGGTCCGGGGGGCTCTGCATTTTAATTTAATTTTAAATGAAGCTTCTTAAACATTTTAAAAACCTTATTTACTTTACATACAACAATAGTTTAGTTATATATTATAGACTTATAGAAAGAGACCTTCTAAAAACGTTAAAATGTATTACTGGCACGCGAAACCTTAAATTAGAGTGAATAAATGACGACTCGGCACACCACTTCTGAAAGGTTGCCGGCCCCTGATCTAGGGGTTCAGGATGGATCTTACATTGGACCTAATCATTGCTGACAGTAATACAATAACCTAGAGATGACAGATTGATACTCTAGGCCTGACATCCAAAGCTCCCATTGACTTCAATTGGAATGGTGAGGGCTCAGTACCTCTGACAATCAGGCCTTCTATCTGGGGCTAGACAGATTATGGGAATGGGTCGTATAGAAACCCAACTGAGAGATAACTCTGAGTGGGAGCTATTTGGGGCAGGATCTTTTTATTGTTCATCTGTACAGTACCAAGCACAATGAAGCCCTAGTCCCTGACTAGGGCCTGTAGGTGCTATCCTGATACAACTACAGTAGAACCTCAGAGTTATAAACACCAGTTATAAACTGACCAGTGAACCACACATCTCACTTGGAACCAGAAGTACGCAATTAGGTAGCAGCAGAGACAAAAAAACAAAACAACAACAAAAGCAAACACAGTACAGTACTGTGCTAAACGTAAACTATTAAAAAAACAAAAACAAAGGGAAAGCAGTGTTTTTCTTCAGCATAGTAAAGTTTCAAAGCTGTATGAAGTCTATGTTCAGTTGTAAATTTTTGAAAGAACAACCATAACATTTTGTTCAGAGTTATGAACATTCCAGAGTTACTAACAACCTCCATTCCTGGGGTGTTTGTAACTCTGCGGTTCTACTGTAAATGATAGACAGATAGGGATTTTTTTTAGAATAGTTGTAGATGGACTCAGAGCATTGGATGGGCTCATTTTTACAAACTGAAAACAAAACAAAAACAAACAAACAATTGGGAGTGGCCACGAAGAATCCAATGAGTTGCACATTCTTCCTTAATTCATAACGAAATCACACACACAAAAAGAGTCTGTTATCTTGTTCACTGTCGCATATTCTCAGTCTCTGAAAATCAGACCCACGTCTCAGGTCAGGCATCTAACATACACCCAAAGTAGTGGCTACTTTTGAATATTTTGTCTTTAAATCCTCTGTGCCTCAGTTTCCCCATCAGTAATTCTGGGATAATACTGACCTACAACCACCACCACCCCCGCCCCCGAATGAATTAAATCAGTTCCTATTTCTGAAAGGCTTAGGGTACAATTCTCCTCTGGGCAGAGGGCCAGCTCAAAGTCTATGCCCTCATTAAGCCCTACTCAGACTGAAGGACAAGGTCTTTGTGCTTAAACTCAGGTGAGATTTGAGTGGTGCATGGGCCATGTGCATGAGCTCCTCGTGGGGAAGGTACTAGAGAGCTGCTAAGTATCAGCATTATTGTGAATGGGTCACACTGAAGTGTTGCTGTGTCAGAAGTGCTGGAAATTCTCACTGGAGCAAAAGAACTTAGCTGACCGGATTTTTCCAATGGCTGGAAGATAACTTAATACTCAGCTGTTTGACGTTGTCTCGCTCTCTCTTTTGCTTCTTGGAACGCTGATGTAATCCCAGGGCTGAGCTTTGTATAAACAAGGTTCTTATTATGACACAAGCCAGTCCCTGGAGTATCCAGTCCCTGAACTGCAAGAGGCACGCTCCTTTAATCAACAGAAAGCTCATTCCCTCTCTCTGTCACCCTTTCTAATCCCCCACTCCCTACCTCAGCATCCCACCATGTTAAAAGATCTCCAGCAGCCCCAGACGGCTTGTTTTGGCAAACCAAAGAGTCTGGTAGCTCGGTAGCCTTCCAGAAGCTCCTCAAAGCTGGAAATATCCTGCAGGGCATGATAAAACTGTACTGTTCTGTCAAAAGAATATTCTTTCCCAAATCATTTGCAGCAGTCACTTCAGGATGAGTTAGACCCCCACATCCACACTGGCTGGGCTGGCAGAACAGCAGGAGAACGGGGAGGAACAATGGGGCTGTGAGCACAGTCATGCACACAAAAAGTGAACAGTGTTCTTGTGAGCAAGCAAGAGCAAACATGGACTAGGGGGAATGATAGTGGCAAAGGAGGGTCATGCAGATAAACAGAAGCAGATCACATCTCAACTCAACCTGGGTGAATTGAACCTCTGTGCAGAACCGGATCAAGTCCTTTGCACCACTTCAGTCCCACTTAAGCTCTCAAAATAGTATCCATTTGCAACACACTCTGGGTAGACGCCCCAAGAGAATACGGCCCCTATTCCAAATTAGGGTGTCAAACGATTTTTAAAAATTAATCATGATTAATCACAGTTAATCACAATAAATTTAATACCAATTTAAATTTATTATAAATATTTTGGATGTTTTTCTACATTTGCAAATATATTGATTTCAATTACAACGCAGAATACAAAAAGTTGAGTGCTCACTTTATATTATTTTTTAATTACAAATATTTGCAATGTAAAAAAGATAAAAGAGTGCAATCTACAAGTCAAAGCATGAAGGGGCATACAAATATTTAGCGTATCTGGCACATAAATATCTTGCAACGCTCACTACAACAGTGCCACGTGAACGCCTGTTCTCACTTTCAGGTGACATTGCAAACAAGTAGCGGGCAGCATTATCTCCTGTAAATGTAAACAAACTTCTTTGTCTTACCCATTGGCTGAACAAGAAGTAGGACTGAGTGGACTTGTAGGCTTGAAAGTTTTACATTGTTTTGTTTTTGAGGGCAGTTTTGTAAAAAAAAAAAAATTCTCCATTTGTAAGTTGCACTTCCATGATAAAGAGATTGCACTACACTACTTGCGTGAAGTGAATTGAAAAATACTATTACTTTTATCTTTTCTACAGTGCAAATATTTGTAATTAAAAATAATTATATAAAGTGAGCACATGACACTTTGTATTCTGCATTGTAATTGAAATCAATATATTTGAAAATGTAGAAAAACATCCAAAAATATTTATCATAAATTTAAATTGGTATTCTATTATTGTTTAACAGTGTGATTAAAACTGCGATTAGTCATGATTATTTTTTTTAATTGAGTTCATTTGTTTTGAGTTAACTATGATTAATTGACAGCCCCATTCCAAATTTATTTTCAATACCAGTGAATTGCAGTTTAAGAATGAAAAGGGGGTGACAGAATCAAAACATGGTCACAAGATGCAGGAACGACTCGGGGGCATTCTCTTGCCCATGCTATACACAAGGTCAGACTAGATCGGGGTGAGCAAACTACGGCCCGGCGGCCACATCCGGCCCTCCAGATGTTTTAATCTGGCCCCCGAGCTCCCGCCGGGGAACAGGGTCCGGGTCTTGCCCCGCTCTGGTGCTCCAGCTGGGGAGCGGGGTCAGGGGCTTGCCCCACTCTGCGTGGCTCCCGGAAGCAGCAACATGTCCCGCCTCCAGCTCCTACACGTAGGGGCAGCCAGGGGGCTCCACACCCAGGAACCGCACCCAATGGGAGCTGCAGGGCGGCGTCTGCGGACAGGGCAGTGCACAGAGCCGCCTGGCCGCGCTTCCGCATAGAAGCCACAGCGGGGACATACTGCTGCTTCTGGGAGCTGCTCGAGGTAATCACCGCCCGGAGCCTGTACCCCTGACCCCCTCCCATGCTCCTGCCCCAGCCCTGATCCCTCTCCCGCTCTCTGAACATCTCAGTCCCAGCCTGGAGCACCCTCCTGCACCCCCAACCCCTCATCCCCAGCCCCACCCCAGAGCCTGCACCCCCAGCTGGAGCCCTCACCCCCTCCCGCACCCCAACCCCCAATTTCGTGAACATTCATGGCCTACCATACAATTTCCATACCCAGATGTAGCCCTCGGCCAAAAAGTTTGCCCACCCCTGGACTAGGTGATCACAATGGTCCTTTCTGGCCTTAAACTCTCCAGACAAGGACAAAAGGAAAGAAAAACAAAGAAGAAACCACAATGGGCATTTTCTCCAGAGGACCAAACGTGGGGGAGAGAGAGAGAGAGAGCAAACAGAACCCCCAGGCCAACTCTCCAGATACTTAAAACTGCAGGACGCCACACAGGAGAGACTTTTACTATCCAGACGCCTGTGGGATAATAAACACAGCTGGGCACATACCACCAAAGAGATTCCCAGGGAATGGAGAGGAGACAGTTTTATGCTCTAGAAAGTCTTAGCCAGAGGAAAAGCTATCTCTGATCGACTGCCAATGTAACACCATGACGCTGGGTGAGTTGTTGGTATCAGGGATTGAACCTGGGCTCTCTGGCTTTATGTGCACGAACCTCTACTGCCTGAGCTAAAAGACGCAGCCCTGCAGCATCAATTGACAGAGGGCTGGCTTATGTTACCACGTAAGTTAATGTAACTTACGTCGATTAGGGATGTGAAAACAACACCCTCCCGAGCAACTTAAGTTACATCGACTTAAAGTGCTGTCCAGACGCTCTCCTGCCAATATAGCTTCTAGCCAGACGCGCTACATGAGGAGGTTTCAAACAAGTCCTGAAAAAATTCTAGAAAACAAAGAGTAAGGAAAACTGCAAGAAAGCTTCGGCTGACATGGGGTGGGGCAGATTGTGTCACCACTGACAACTGTGTGGCTTCTTGCACCTTCCTCTGAAGCATCTGGAGTTGGTCGCTATTGGAGACAGGACTAGTTGGACTATGGGTCTGATCCAGTGTGGGAAGTCTCATATTCCAAAATCTCTGGGGGTGGACTGGATGGGAGTTAAAAGATCTTTTCCAAATCTCAAACTGGATTCCTGTGCCCACCTGGAATGGACTTGATGTGCAGCCCCTAGGAAGACAAAACCCTGACCTACTTTCCTGCACCACCGGAAGGGATTGTGGGTTTACCCAGAACAGGAAGGCAGTTCAGTGGAAGGAGGAGATCTGTTTAAAAATGTAGATCCCAGACAAGTGCTGATCTGGCAAATAATACAGTCTCAGCGTCAATAGCTCAGCATCCTACTTCCATCCCAAAGTTGTTAAATATGTCAGGAATGTTCCCCCCTCCCCCTCGCCAGTCTGGCTGCTGCACACAGAACATGCTATGCTCCCAGCAAAAACAGACACCAAGCTGCAAAGAGCAGAATTCAGCCAGTTCCAGGTTCTCCCCCTGAAATACTGGAGCTCCATGACACAGTGGAGGATGGCAGGGCTGCGGGAGGGAGCTCAATCCTGCACTGCCAGCACTGGCCAAGTAAAAAAAAAAGAAAAAAAGAATCCAAAAAACAAACTTGATAATTTCCCAGTATGACCAAAGAACCTGTGGGCTTCCTTCTCTGGGAGTGAATTTAGCACTGGTGAAAGCCACTGGCCCTTAATGCCTCTGCTTGTACACAGAGGACATCAGAACTAAAAGTGATTTGAAACCAAGGCACTTTTTACACCAGAGGGGTTTTGCCCCAGTGTAATTAACAACTGGGTGTGGACCAGCCCCTGCCTTCCTCTGAGAGCTCCTACATTGGCTTTGCCCTGAGGGACCAGGATGTAACATGGGGCGGGGGGGAAAGAGGCAGGGGGGTCAGGCCTCATGCGCCATGAAAGCTTATGCTCAAATAAATTTGTTAGTCTCTAAGGTACCACAAGTACTCCTGTTCTTTTTGTGAATACAGACTAACACGGCTGCAACTCTGAAACCTGTCAATCCCTATTGTTGCTCTTTATCCTTAGGGACTTGTATGGCCCCCATCATCCCAGTAGCAGTGAGGCAGAGCAGTGCTATTAGTGCTATCACAGATGGGAAACCTAAAGGCCTTACCCAAAGTCATACAGAGGTCTGTGATGGGGCAAAGAATTGAACCCAGAGAGCCAGGCTAGCACTCTAACCACTGGGCCATGCTTCCTCTCTGCCAGGTCGATAACCGTTCCCATTGATTTGCTCTGTGGACACGTTCCTGCTAGGAACTGAAGTTCATTTCACAACCCCATGAACCCGCAGTTCTATGTAGCCTTGCTCTGTACCCTGTCAGCTGAGCAGGGCGTGCAGAGAGCACACGCTAGCTTGAATGGTCAGTAACGTGTCCCCATTGCATCTGGACAGGGCCAGCATGCGCTCCCCCCGCCCCCCATGTCCTTCCTGTGTTTAACCTCCCAGGGTGGGAGTGTTTATCTGGCCTTGGGCAATCACTCAGCTCAGAGGCAGGCAGTCATTCCACAATGCTTAGCATTTGCTAAGCTTGGCGAGAGCCAGGCAGGGCATTCATGTTAGACCAGCCATGGAGCCCAGGCACCATGCAGGGAGTCCTATGAGCGCACAGCAGAGTGGGGATATATCCCAGTGTATGTGCTGCAGAGGGTGTGACCCCCTGCACTAACCCTTTGCATCCACAGTCCTGATCCGAGTCCTGCAGCTTGAGCCCCCTCATTTGTCATGGGGGGGGGGGGGAGAAGGAATAAAACCCTCCCTCAAAAGTCTCCTGCCTAGCAGCAGTCAGAGATTCCTTGGGGTGAAGTGGACGGTTACCTGGCACCAGCCTTGCTCGCTGGTGAAGCTTCTGTTCCTCTGCCGGGCCTGCAGCACACCTCCTGATTGCTGCAGTATTTGAACAAGCAGGCTCCGGGATGTTTGCCTGGCAGCAGCCTCGGCTGTGCAAAGAGATTCCAAGAACAGCAGCCAGGGATGGAGACAAACCAGAAAAGCAAGGGAGGCCCTCTGTGAGATTCCTCCCAGATGCACCATTCTGCAGCCCCCTGGTAGTGCCCCTCACTACCAACAAGGGAGGGGGAGCAAACAGCCGGAGAACACTGGCTAGGGATATTTGCTTTCCCATAGCACCTTCCTTCTGATCCAGATGCATGTCTGTCACACACATATAAGAAATTCAGCTTCACAACCTGTGCTGTGGAGCAGGTCATTCTCACTGACACTGTTTTAACAGACACTGACGCACTGGACAGGGAAGTGGCTGGCCAGGGAGTGAGCCAGTATCAGAGCTGGGGATAGGACCCTCTCCTGGCATGTGCCCTCTCCGAGCCGGATAAGTCTTACTATAGTTTACTGGTGTCTGCTAGCAGTGAGTGAACAGTTGGTACAGCTGTGCAGGTTAGAGGACTTGGTTTAACTGAGGTTGAGAAAAATTCCCCTTTGTGCTGAGACCAGGCTAACATCAGTGTTCGGGACATATCTCCTGCATGACAAAAAACGTCATGCCAGAACGCAGCAGAGTCGGCGGCTTTGAGGTAACGGTACGGCGCTGGGGAAGGGATGGAGCCCTGGGGCATTCTGGGGAACAGGGAATATGGTGCAGGGGCTGGGTAAAGGCTCTGGGGGATTCTGGGATGGAGCATGAAGGGTTCTTTCTTCAGCGTGCATCCTCCTCAGTGCACCATTGTATCCCTGCTCCTGGGCCTGGAGTCAGTGTGCTTTCTGCTCCTGCAGAGAGTCCCTCGCTGTATCCCTCAAGCTCTGCCACATGTCTGTTGCTGGGCCCCTACTTCTGAGTGGATCCCCAGCTGCTCGTCACCTTAACCGCTCTGCCTCCTCCCCCTTGGCTCACACGGCGAGTGTGTAATTACAGACTTGGCGAGCGCCGAATCCCTGCTAATCACAGCCCAACCAGCTGCCAGGACTGTCAGTACCACAGGCTGCATCTGTGCGAACTGAGCGCAAAGGCAGAGCACATCCTGGGCTTGCTGGCCGAGGGGGAGCACGGCGAAAACGCTATGTGCTGAGGCACACATAGGATGGAAACAGCAGATGGTGCATGGACAGGGGAGAGCAAGACACAGAGAATTCAGGAATAAGTGGGTTATAAAAAGAACTAGATGAGTTCATGGAGAATAGATCCATCAATGGGTATTAGCCAAATTTGTCAGGGATGCAACCCCATGCTCTGGGTGCACATAGCCTCTAACTGCCAGTTGCTGGGACTGAACAGTAGGGGATGGATCACTTGATAATTGCCTTGTTCTTTTCATTCCCTCTGAAGCATCTGGTATTGGCCAGGTGAGAAAACAGGATCCTAGGCTAGATGGACCCTTGGTCTGACCCAGGATGGCCACTCTTATGTTCTTTAACTGTTGGTGGAGGGAATCAGAAAAGGGAGGGAGCCAGCATCCTTGGGAATAGAAAATGTGGATGTTGATGGTTCAGATATGAGGAACAGAGGAATCTGGAAGGAGATAAGGAGGAAAGGGACTTTTTATACCAGGGAATTAGGCAAGCGGGATGGATTGTTGGGAGAGCAGATGGGAAATGTGGGACCTGTTGTGTGACCTTCAGAAAGTCTCTGCCTCTCTGTCGGCCTCAGTTTCCCCTCCTGCCCTTTGTCTGTGCTGAGGAGTCTAGATACTAAATAGACAAGACAGATAAAGGTAGAGGACAGGAAGTATTATTCTTCCCTTTTTTACAGATGGGGAAACTGAGGTGCAGGACAGTGACTTGCCCAAGGTCACACAGAGCTGGGACTAGAATCCAGGTCTCCTGAGTCCCAGTCTAGAACACTGACCCTGCCCCTCCTGTTTTGTAGCAAGCTCAGCATTTTTGCCCTCTCCCGCCTTTGTCCACAACTTCTCTTGTCCAGGACTCAAGGCCTTGCCCAGCTCTATTCTCTGCCTTCATTTCTCCCCTTGCATCCTTCACCCTACTACTGCAGCCCAGGCTATTGCAGGCGAATGGCTGCCCAAAGCAGGAGACACTGGGGCAATCGGGCTCACTGACGTCAGTGCCGTTAGCCCAATTCACCCACAGGCTACTTTGGGGTTGGGTAGAGAAGTTAGCCATGTCCGTGGGGAAGCTGCGGAGACTGTGGAATGAGGAGGCTGTTTAGGAAGGGTCTCAGGGATGGGATAATGCCTGGGTGGCTTTGGGTCTTGTTTTGTAAATCTCCGAGGCTGGCACGCCCATTACATCTGCATCCCACAAAGCTGGAAAAATGCTTCTGACTTGGGTACCTCTGAGCTTAATCAGAGCCCACTCAACAACGAAAGGAGCTCAGCTGAGCTCTCTGGGATTCTCAGGCCAGGAGGGACCACTGTGAGCATCTAGTCTGACCTCCTGCATAGCAATAAATTGTTTCCAACTAACGCACGCTCAGAGATGGGTCATGAAGAGGAGATGGTCTGGTCGCCCCAAAGGAAGGAGGGAGGGGAACTCTCCTTACGGGGGTGGAATTCATCTTCCTACTGATCCTGCTCCGTTACTCCGAACAGAACAGATGCTTCCCAGCTGCCAGGTAAGGACGCAGGGCGAGGAATCAAACCCAACACACGTCAAAGCCTCTCTGGAAGCAAGCAAAAAAGGAAGGATATTTATTAAAAAAAGAAGGCTGCAAGGGGACACTGGGGGGACTTGACACACATACACACACACTCTCCCTCCTCCTCGAGTTTGGATTCAATCTGTAAATTCAAGTCAACTATGAAAACAGAACTGGAGCCAGCAGAGTTAGTCACTTACTGAAAAAAGAGCTGCTAGAAAGAAAAATATTTGGAATCTATTCAGTGGGGGTACCAGATTTTTCTTTTAATCCTTCCCCAGTTCTTCATGATCAAGGTCATCTGCATGGAAACAGGATCTTCAGAGGTTTTTCAGGAGGAAGAACAGTGTTTGTGGTTCATGGACAGGACTGGGAGCAAGGACTGCTGGGATCAGTTCCTGGCTTTGCATGACTGTAGGGTTGATAACACTGACTAACTCCCATTGTGCAGATGGGGAAATTGAGGCACAGAGAGGTGGGGTGGCCTGTCTCATGTCAGACAGCCAGTCATTGGCAGAGAAAGGAATACAACCTGCAAGTCATGTCTCCTGAGCCTTCCTCCTCTTATTGGAAAGTTGGGAAAGAACCCAGGAGTCCTGACTTCCAACCCACCCCTCCCCCCAGTGCTCTAATTATGAGACAACACTCCCTCCAAACCTGGGAATAGAACCCAGGAGTCCTGACTCCCAAGTCCTCTGTTCTAACCATTAGGGAACCATTTGCCAGCACAGCTTTGCTGGTCACGGATCACACTGCATCACACACCTGACCAACATAGCTAAGATAGGAAGTATGGCAAAAGACCACCCTGGCTTAACCAGGAGATCTTCAATGATCTAAAAATCAAAAATGTGTCCTACAAAAAGTGGAAACTAGGTCAAATTACAAAGGATGAATATAAACAAATAATACAAGTATGTAGGGACAAAATTAGAAAGGTCAAGGCACAAAACGAGATCAAACTAGCTAGAGACATAAAGGGTAACAAGAAAACATTCTACAAATACATTAGAAGCAAGAGGAAGACCAGGAACAGGGTAGGCCCGTTATTCAATGAGGGGGAAAAAATAACAAAGAAAACGTGGAAATGGCCGAGGTGCTTAATGACTTTTGTTTCGGTTTTCACCAAGAAGGTTGGTGGTGATTGGATGACTAACGCAGTGATTGCCAGTGAAAATGAGGTAGGATCAGAAGAGGCTAAAATAGAGAAAGAACAAGTTAAAAATTACTTGGACAAATTAGAAGTCTTCAAATCACTAGGGCCTGATGAAATGCATCCTAGAATACTCAAGGAGCTGACGGAGGAAATATCTGAGCCATTAGCGATTATCTTTAAGAAGTCACGGAAGATGGGAGAGATTCCAGAAGACTGAAAAAGAGTAAATATAGTGCCCATCTATAAAAAGGGAAATAAGGACAACCCTGGGAATTACAGACCAATCAGCTTAACTTCTGTATCCAGAAAGATAATGGAGCAAATAATTAAGCATTCAATTTGCAAACATCTAGAAGATAATAAGGTGATAAATAACAGTCAGCGTGGATTTATCAAAAACAAATTGTGTCAAACCAACCTAATAGTTTTCTTTGACAGAGTAACAAGCCTTGTGGATGGGGGGAAAGCGGTAGACATGGTATATTTTGATTTTAGTAAGGCTTTTGATACTGTCCTGCATGATCTTCTCATAAACACACTAGGGAAATGCAACCTAGATGGAGCTACTATAAGGTTGGTACAAGACTGGTTAGAAAACCATTCCCAGACAGTAGTTATCAGTGGTTCACAGTCAGGGCCGGCTCCAGGCACCAGCGCAGCAAGCAGGTGCTTGGGGCAGCCAAACTCTTTGGCGGCAAGTCCCCTAGAGCTGCCGCCGAAGTGCCGCCATTCGCGACTTTCTCCCCGTCCCTCCCCGCCGCTTGGGGCGGCAAAAATGCTGGAGCCGGCCCTGTTCACAGTCATGCTGGAAGGGCATAACGAGTGGGGTCCTTCAGGGATCGGTTCTGTTCAATATCTTCAGCAATGATTTAGATAACGGCATAGAGATTATACTTATAAAGTTTGCTGACGATACCAAGCTGGGGTGGGTTGCAAGTGCTTTGTAGGATAGGATTAAAATTCACAATGATCTGGACAAACTGGAGAAATGGTCTGAAGTAAATAGGATGAAATTCAATAAGGACAAATGCAAAGTACTCCACTTAGGAAGGAACAATCAGTTGCACACATCAAAATGGGAAATGACTGCCTGGGAAGGAGTACTGCGGAAAGGGATCTGGGGGTTATAGTGGGTCACAAGCTAAATATGAGTCAACAGCGTAACGCTGTTGCAAAAAAAGTGAACATCATTCTGGGATGTATAGGCAGGACTGTTGTAAGCAAGACACGAGAAGTAATTCTTCTGCGCTGATTAGGTCTCAACTGGAGTATTGTGTCCAGTTCTGGGCACCACATTTCAGGAAGGATGTGAACAAATTGGAGAGAGTCCAGAGAAGAGCAACAAAAATGACTAAAGGTCTAAATAACATGACCTATGAGGGAAGATTGAAAAAATTGGGTTTGTTTAGTCTGGAAAAGAGAAGACTGAGAGGGGACGTGATAACAGTTTTCAAGTATGTAAAAGGTTGTTACAAGGAGGAGGAAGAAAAATTGTTTTTCTTAACCTCTGAGGATAGGACAAGAAGTAATGGGCTTAAATTGCAGCAAGGGAGGTTTAGGTTGGACATTAGGAAAAACTTCCTAACAGTCAGGTTGGTTAAGCACTGGCATAAGTTGTCTAGGGAGGTTGTGGAATCTCCATCATTGGAGATTTTTAAGAGCAGGTTAGACAAACACCTGTCAGGAATGGTCTAGATAATTAGTCCTGCCATGAGTGCAGGGGACTGGACTAGATGACCTCTCGAGGTCCCTTCCAGTTCTATGATTCTATGCCAGAAAAACTTTTAAATGTCGACCAGGCCTGAGTCTCTTGATGCCTCAGTTCCCCCCATCTGTGAAATGGGGAGAAGAGCAATTGCCTGCCTTGCAGGGGTGTTGTGTCACAGTTACCAGGCTAACTGTACCTCGGACCCCTTCTGGCCTCTCCAAGGGCATCATCTCGCAGGCCTCTTTGGGTGGAATCACCCGATTCTCTCACCCTCAGACTGGACCCTGGACTGCAGCCCCAGATACTAACTGATTGCCTCATCAGGCTTGACTTATGTTCAGTGCCCTCTGTTCTGTTCCCTCTGGTAGGCAGTGACCAAACAGCCTTCTTAAAGCAACATATTGTTTATTTACGCATGTCTAGTTTACCAGGTGTCTGTCCACCTTCCACATCCGGTAGATCTAAACTTCCTACAGACACTTCAAGACCTCTAGAGTCTGGGTGGTATACTCTGTTCTCTCAACTCACCAGGCAGTTTTCCCTGCCTGCTTCAGAAAGTGTGCCTTTAAATCCTGCTCTATCTTTTGATCAACCCCTTCCCAGGGATCAAGTCATTTTTTAACTGCCTATAGCCCTTTGATGTTTGCAACTTCCTTGGAGACAGGCTGTAGGATCCTCCAAGCTAATAGCTTTCCCCACTGTCAACTGTGTGCTGGGATGTTCTTATCTGGGAGCTAGTGTCTTCTTTTGGCTGTAGCCCCCACTGAATTAACACAATACCCGTGTATAATAAACATTCCACTATCGGAATACAGTAGTTACACAGTCTCGCTCAATAACTAGGTTCACATACGCAGTCTAATAGTTATTACAGATGCTTCTTGTCTTTAGGACCTGCTAGATCCTTGCCATTGAGGCAATGTCCCAAGCAGCATCCCCTCACAGCAGTGCAGGAACTGTCAGACCCCAGGTAGCCCCAGCTTGGAAATCTGAAGCCACTGGGAAATGGAGCTATGAGGCCCAGGGGGGTTGTGCAAACAGGGATTTCCTCTCTGTGGGGAAGGACACATGCCGGAGTTATTGTCAGTCTCAGGCACCAGCCCAGGTTCGGGGAAAGAGGACATTTTCTTTTCTTCTCCAAGTGCCTCCTTCTTCCAGCCTATGATGCTGCCTGCTCTCAGGCCCTCCTCTCCCAGCCGGAAACTGTTTGCGTGTGGCTGACCCCAGGAGACCTCATAATGAGTCAGTGCTGTCCAAGGCCTCTCAAGACATTCGCTCACTAGTCAGGGAGGTGCTGCGGCCCTGTCTCAAGCTGGGATAGTATTACATCTTCAAAGGGTCAGGCTGGGTCACTGCTTGGACTGGAAACCTCCAGGAAGTACACAGGGCTGCTGATAGACCAGGAGGAGGCATTCTCTCCTCCCAAGCAATGCCTAGTATGATTCTAGGTGCTGCCTTAAAGATAAAAGCAGGTAAGAAATGCAGTCCTCAGGCAGATCAACCCCTGGAGATAACTGGTCCTTTCCTCTTCCATTCAAACAGTCCTTTCACCCACAAATTAAAGCCCCTTCAAATCTTTCCAGTCTAGTTTCTCTTGCCGATCTCTCCCCTTCTGCTTGTGCTGCCTGCTGGATGCTTTGTTCTCTCCTTTCCCTCCTCTGCCAGAGAGTAATCTGCAGGGAGTCTCTGTCCCATTCTGTCTCTAGCAGGCTGAAGCATCCTTCCTGTTCAAGTGCACTGAATGTGCTCCCTGTTCCTGCACCGCAGCAGTGCTGGTTGATAAGCGCCGGGAAGTCCTGCCTCCCTTTTGACATGACCCGATGGCATGAATCAACAGCAGGAGGATTTCCCAAGCTGCTGGCAGCGCGTACAGAAGGGCAGATGGGAGGTATAGCCGAGCCAGGCACGCAGCCCTGTGCTTCGCCATGGGAAATCCCGCCAGCTCGCCCCAGGATTAAAACCCCAGTGATCAAAATTCAGCACGCAACTAAAGCTTACCTATTATTAGCCACACTGCCACCACCATGCCCTCCCAAAGCTGCAGGATGAGAGCTGACCTCTCCCCAGTTCAGTTTATTATAGAATCATAGCAATATAGGGCTGGAAGAGACCTCACGAGGTCTCCTGCCCCCAAACCCACACTGAGGCAGGAGTAAATCCAAGACCATCCCTGATCAGTGTCTAGTCAGAGGACGCTGCAGTGTGAAATGAGCTACGCCCATGCACTAAAACAAAATCCAAATGGCATGGTGTGAAATTCACAAGGTCTATGCACCACTTTAAATCTGCAAACAATGCACTGATAGAGGAGATCCAAATGTCAAGCTGTGAAATTCACAAGGCCTATGCAGCGCTTTAAATCTCCAAACAAAAGCCTCACACTGGCTTCTGCTCAGTGGGCACACTTCACCCTGGATGAATAAATGACAACAGTTGGAATAGGTCTGTGCATCATGGTGATAAATACAACTGTAACAAGTGACTTCAGTTGACTCAACATGGAAACTGGAATTTAGGTCAAACCTGCTCCCCTGCAACAAGGTGTGTATGGCCGAGATACCCAAGGTCTGATCTGGGAAGTTCTTGCATAAGCAGATGGTGGAGTTCGCTAACTATCACAGTTATTCGGGGGATAATCCCTATCTTATTCCTGGTGATCAAGTATCCCAAACACTTTGCTATCCTGGATGCTCAGAGATCCCGAAACCAGGGCCCATGAAATGTCATCCCACCCTGTCATATTGGAAGGACATTTTGACCAGCAAAGGGTCCAGACTAAACTCCTGGAACAGAACGCCCTACACTTCAGAATGGGAAGATTCAAATCATCCCTGACTCTGGGAAGGGGGGGAGGGGTCCAAAATCTGGATCCACATTTTCCAGCTTTGCCCCCCGCATCACATTACAGAGGCAGGGTTACTACAGCAGCACATCAGGCTGATAGGAACTAGTGACTCACACAGGGCCAAACCCATAGCTGCTGTCCCTCTCTAATGGCTCAGGAGACACCCGGGAGTTTGTTTTCATTGCTGAAGAGCTCAACAACTGTATATTAATCTCCCAAGGACAATGCAAGCACAAACACTAGCTGTACGTGTTTGATTAGCACTCAATAGGGCGTTGTGTGTTCAAAGCTCTGTTGCAAATGTTAACGCAGCCATGTTCACAATAAACCAGTAAGGTCAGTCAGTATCAATATCCCAATTTCACAGCTGGGGAAACTGAGGCACATAGCTGCAAAGGGGTTTGTCCATGGCTGCACACAACAAGTCAGTAGCAGAACGGGGAGCAGAATCCAGACCCCTATGCTCTAGCCATTAGACCACACTTCCCTCCCAGGGATAGCACCCAAGAGTCCTGACTGCCAGTCCTGCCCACTCATTCCAGCCACAAGTTCACACTTCCATCCCAGACTTGGAAAGAGAACCCAGGAGTCCTGACTGCCGAACTCCTGCTTATTCCTCTAGCCCATCGTGTTCAACAGGAAACAAAGCGATATTGAGTTGATTTATAAATGGACTCTGTCACAAAAGATTGACTCGGTGGCAGCAGATGGGCCCCCCAAAGGACTTGCTAACCCCACGGGCAAGCCACCCTCTAAATACAGCAATTGTACAGAGCAGCATGTACAGAGATACACAAAAATTAAACAAAGCCCTACTAAAACAAGACACCTCACTGCACAAACACGACACTGCACACTGCCCCAGGGGAGGGAACAACCCACATGTGAGGATGTTGCTTAGTGCCCGGCTGGAAGGTACTTCAGACAGGACAGTGTTGAGGATGGTATGAGAACCTATACACAGTAAAAAAGAATAGATGAACACTGTTCTCCCGGCCCAACAGGGAGAGTGAATGCTACAGCTAAGGGCTCCTCTCCTAGAGTTGCCAGCCCCAGGAGTTGAAATCGAGGGGGTGTTAGTCCGAGTGCTGCAAGGGATCCCAGTGCTTAGGACAGAACCCACAGCACACACAGACTCTGATGCAGTTCACTGGTCCTGGCAAATTACCAAGGGGCCCCTCAGCGCTATGGAGTCTGGACTGCTAACTGACTGAATAGGCCTGGTCAACACTGATTCTCCACTTGTAAGGTAACTCCCCTCTCTTCAGGTGCCAGTATATTTATGACATGCATCCGACGAAGTGGGTATTCACCCACAAAAGCTCATGCTCCAATACATCTGTTAGTCTATAACGGAGGTCGGCAACGTTTGGCACGCGGCTTGCCAGGGTAAGCACCCTGGCGGGCCGGGCCAGTTTATTTACCTGCTGATGCGGCAGGTTCGGCCGATCGTGGCCCCCACTGGCCGCGGTTCGCCGTCCCGGGCCAATGGGGGCGGTGGGAAGCGGCGTGGGCGAGTGATGTGCTGGCCGCAGCTTCCCACCACCCCCATTGGCCCGGGACGGTGAACCGCAGTCAGTGGGGGCCGCGATCGGCCGAACCTGCCACATCAGCAGGTAAATAAACTGGCTCGGCCCGCCAGGGTGCTTACCCTGGTGAGCCGCGTGCCAAATGTTGCCAACCCCTGGTCTATCAGGTGCCACAGGACTCTTTGATGCCTGTATCTGTAATTTTCACTCCATGCATCTGAAGAAATGGGGTTTTTACTCACGAAAGCTTCTGCCCAAATACATCTGTTAGTCTTTAAGGTGCCACCGGACTCCTGGTTGTTTTTGTGGATGCAGACTGACACGGCTGCCCCCTGATACTGGACTGCTAAGGAAGCAGCAGCTGCTGTGGCTTTGGATCAGAGCCGGGGAGGTTTATTTTGACAGGAGGTAAGGAGACGGACTGCAGGACCGGGGCCACTGTTTCCATCTAGGGAGCGGGCACAGCTGTGATGTGGGAGCTTTGATGCCAAAGCTGGCAGGACCACAAGCCTGGCTGCATTTCTCAGGAAAACGCCTATTGGCACTACAGCAGGGTCTGGGCCAGTACCACCCTGGGGTGGGGGAAAGTTCTGCAGCGGGGAGGGATGGCAAGGGGAACGTTAGGGAGGCTGTGAGCCACGGGGAGTGATCCCTGGTGGGTGGGTGGCCTCAGGATACCCGTGGCATGAGCTGTGCAGTGAAAACCAAATCTATTTCTTGACTATTCCCACTGCTCCTTCTCCATGTGGAATTTAAGGGAGCCACGGAATAATTCCAACTGCCAAGGAGTCAGCTGTTTCCGGGCTGCTCTTAAAGTCCTAGGAAACTTACTGCAGCTGATGCCTTGGAAAAAAAAAAAAAACCACCACACAAACACACGCACTCTCCCAGAGCCTTGTGGGATATGTAGTTGGCCAGGCCAATCTTAGCAGAGGAACTGCTTCCCTGTCCTGTAGGAATCAATGGGCAAGCTCCCATCTGACCCCCCGATCCTGAGTTACACTTGAAGCTAATTGAGTGATAAAGAACTCTTCAGGATAGGGCCTGTGTTTGTACAGTGTCTAATAGAGCCTGATTCAGACTGGGGCCTCCGGACATAGCCACCATACAAATGGCAATAACTGAATTAGTCACATATGGATCCAATAAAGGTGGGGGGCAGGGATCCAGCATGCCACTCCGCATGTCTCTCACCATACAATGGACCAGCAAGCACAATCAGAAGGAACTCCTCTGGACCTACCTCTTGTCTGGAGTGACCTCCACTAATTTAATCAACAATTAAAACCCCCCTCTCCTACACACATGCACAAGGTGATGAAGTGGAGGTTAAACAGAGCAGATTTAAAGGGACAATGGCTTCCTATGTCCAGAGCACGAGGTTAGGCTCTGCAAGACCTGACCTACTGTGTGACCTTGGGCAACTCATGTCTGCTCTCTGGGCCTCAGTTTCCCCTCCTGCCTTTCATCACTCTTGTCTATTTCAATTGCAGGCTCTTTAGGGGCAGGGAGTGTCTCTCATTCAATACAGCATCTGGCACAAAGGAGCCCTGATCTCAGATGGAGCCTGTAGGTGCTGCTGTAATTTAAATACCAACCCCTTAGCCATCTCCTGGCCTGGCTTGCTCAAGGAAGATAATAAACATCATTCTAATACAATAATAACCACACTTAGAGGGTGCTTTGTATGATCACAATGCTACACACACAAATTCAGGCCCTACTCCCACAATCCAATCTGCCCGAGGGGACCCCAGCACCTATAAGGATCCCAATGCAGGTTTAGATTTTAAACTCCCTCTCTGTTGGTTGGTAAAGCATCATGCTAGACTGATAATAATAATAAAAAACAGTGAGATAATATTACAGTGAGATAATATTACTACTGAGGCTTTACAGGGCTCTTTTCCTCAGCAGATCTCAAAGCACTTTACAAACGACAGTCCTCATTATCCCCATTTTACATATGGGGAAACTGAGGCACTGAGCAGTGAAGTGACATGCCCAAGAACAGGCACCAGGCTCGTGGCAGAGCCAGGAACAGGGCTAAGTCTCTGATCAAATAACATGTCATAATCACTAACTGAGATAACACTCCTCCCACCCAAAATCCCTCTTTATCAATCTTAATCCAATCCCCACCCTTATCACCACCAGGCTTTTCTGTTGTTGTTTCGCAGCTGGGAGAAAGAAAGAACAAAAAGTTTTTGCAAACTCTTTGCGTCCCGATTCTCCTCTCGCTTACGGCCCGATCCCCCCCCCCCCCTTCACACCGGAGTGAGACAGGAGTGAAACCTGTGTACGACAGGAGACTTCCAGAGAGCCCTTAGCCACAAAGCCTTAGCTGCTAGTGGGCCAGCTGTGCCGGGGACGTGGGGGCGATCCGGGCTGGAGGAGTTCGCCTGCTTTGACAGCTCCTCCTGGGAAGCGAGAGAGCCCCCCCTCCTCCCCCCCGCCGAGCCTCTTCCACGTCCGAAGTATAAACAGATGGATGGATGGATCCCCCCAGCGTAACCTCGTGGCAACTTCCTTCCCCGTCTCCCTTACAGGAGGCATCTTAGCCCCCTCCCCCCCCACCCAGCCAGACCCAAGCCCTCCCCACAAAGAAATCCAAAACTCCCGGGGAGAGAGGGGGGAGGAAAAACTCCCGGGGGAGGGGAAGATTCATTTCCTGCAGCACAAAGGGGGGAGGGAGGAGGGCAAAACAACCCAGAAAACTCAAGTCTCCGGCCCCGGAGCTTTTCCCTGCCCGAGGCTGTGTCTGCCCGGGCTCAGCTCCCTCCCAGCCCCGGCAGCAGCAACTTTGAAAGTGTCCCTGAAACACCCCCCACGTCCCCTTTCTTTTGTCTGCAGCTGCCCTGCCAGCCAGGCAGTCTGCATGACCCAGGCTCACCCAGCCCCTGTCCTTCCGTGGCCTCGCTGCCCCTACACGACCCACCCCCCCCACCAAAGGACGCATTTGCACAGGGGGGGGGCTTTGGGGCAGGGGATCCCTTTGGCCCTACCAGCTTTGCAGGGATCCTTATAGTCAATGGGCTCAGTGTCTTCCTCGTCCTCCAGCTCATAGGTGTAATCGGGGAAGTCCAGGGCTCGTCCCAGCACCGCGAAGGACAGGAGCAGCCAGCACGCCCTGGCCCCGGACATGCTGGCTGGCGAGTCCCGGGCAGACGCGCCTCGGGACCGAAGGGAAAAGCGGAGCGGGAAGGAGGGGGAAGGAGAGAAGTGGAAGGAGATGGGAGGGTTTTCCCCCCTCGCTCTCGCTCTTTTTTTTTTTTTTTTAGGGAAATGAGAGCTGGTGGGGGCGGGTTCAGGCCGGGAGCTCAGCCCCTCCAGCCTGCAGAGTTTGCTCGCAGCCCTGCTGGGAACGGAGCCAGCCCGGGGTGGGGGAGAAGCGGCTCCCGGAGATGCTCTTGCATCGCCGCTCACCGGCCAGGGAGCGCCCTCCGCGGGGCCTCCGGGCCACCCTCGCCGCTGGGATCCCCGCCTGCCCGGGGCTGGGAACGCCCGGCATCCCGCGGCGCGGCGTGGGGCCGTCACACCCCGCCCCCGCGAGAGCACCGAGGGCTGGACCCGGGAGCACCCGCGGGGAGCTGGTGCTGTGCGCTGCCCTCTTGAAGTGGCAGATTTCTATAGGGCGGCAGCGGGGGGGCGTTTCAGACCCCCCGGCTGTGAGCTGATCTCTGAGCTGCGGGGCCCCGGGGAGCCCCCTGCTATGGTCCAGTCCCCTCGCCCACCCCTTTGGATGCGGCTGCAGGGCTCCCAGCTGCCTCGGGAGCGATCAGGACAGCTAGGAAATGCTGCCCCCTCTCTGCTCCGGCCCTTGGTATGTTTCTTGGGGAGGGAGAAGGACTGAGAGAGTCATCCCCTGCTGTGATCCCAGGGCTGGTCGATGAGTGGCAGGGCTTGAGTGCCGGGATAGACCCTAAAGCAGCTGCTTGCTGAGAAGGAAACTGGGAAGCGGTCTGTTGGTTGCTTTTAATAGGGGCTTGCAATTAGCATCCACACTGGGGTCTCCACAGACAGGCCTGAACCAAAACCCTGGGTCCAGCCACTCCCAGGAGCCGAGCATCAGAAGGGATTCTCCCCCTGCCTCCGGCTTCATGCAAAGAGGTGCAAAATGCTGCTGGTGGTGCGAGGGGCAGTTCTGGTGGGCTGGAGTCTCACACTTACTTTTCACAGGTGTAAATGGCTACCGAACTGGGCTCGCATCTAGCCCCCCAGGCTGGGAAGGGGACAGCATGCTTCCCCAGTGTCAGAGGAAATACAGGGAGGAGTGCTGTGCCCCTGTGAGTTCTCCATCTAGGAATCTAGCCATCCCTCCCCCCCTGCAGGGGCAAGTCCCTCAGATGCCTGGCACTCATTTCAGTAGGTGCACTGAGCATGGGAAGCACAGTCTCTGTCCCGTGAATCTGTGTCACTTTGGGGGCCTGGTCTGGAATGGGACTGGAGAGTCCATAAGAGTGATTTGGACGGTGTGAACCCTCGGCCGGGAGCGGCTGGGAGCTGCACCCTTTTGCACATCTGGCCCTGCTCATAGTTTTCTAGCAGCCCTTCTCACAAGTTTCAAAGTAGCAGCCGTGTTAGTCTGTATCCGCAAAAAGAACAGGAGTACTTGTGGCACCTTAGAGACTAATAAATTTATTTGAGCATAAGCTTTCGTGGGCTACAGCCCGCCTCTTTGGATGCAAGGTGAGTTTCATGCTGGTGAGATGTGCTGGCCTGACAGCCCTGGAGACACCCTCTATCCCTGGAGCTAGCACAGAGCTGGGGCAAGCATCCCCTATACACACACTGGGCCCCGCCAATGCTTTCAGCTCCAGAGTTCTCCTCAGCCCACTCGCTCCTGGAGCCACCCAGGCTAAGCAGTGCCAGCTGCAGCAGGGGTTTCACCTGCACACATGTGAGGTAGACACTCGGCCCCATAAGAACCCACCAGCTCATCCTGGCACAAGGCCAATACCTGTGCAACATGCTTCTCCACATGGGACGGATGCACAGGGCCGGACTCTGCCCACTGGAGAGGGTGTCTGAGCAGCCAGGGGTGCTGCTGAGCCCCAGTGTTCAGCCAGGTTAACAGCAGGGAAATCACCGTAGGGTGACTGGTGTGCTGGGGGGAGGGAGCAGGGCAGGGGAATTGCTGGGTGGTGCTAGTAGCTATGTGTGTAGGGATAAAGCCAGGCCATGGCAGCGGCCCCAGCAAGGAGAGATGAACAGCCTTTACATGTGCAGGGAGCTCCCCACATGGGAAGTTTGGCCCAGCATCCCTGTAACGGAGGTCTGTGGGCGACACCTACAGGTCAAGCCCTGTCACTTCAGTCCTCTCTCGTGGCTGGCAGCTGCTGGGTGACTTGCAGGATGACCCTGAGACCTCCTGTTGTCAGAAGCCCACCCAGCCTGTGCTTTTCTTAACCCTTTGGAAGCTGAGCCCTGGGGAACAAGCTGGCTGCAAACAGAAGGCCTAAGGAAGTGGGTACCAGGATAGCAGAGCACTATTAGGCAGAGGGTTCAGCAAACATTCCCTGTCCTACTCCCGGATTGGGACTAGCCCCCTTGACTTGGCTGAGGCTTGGATCTCCCCAGGTTGTGCCCAATCTGCAGAACAGCAGTGGGGTTGTGCTTGTAGGTTATTCTCCACCCCAAGGGCAGCTATGACCAGAGGCAGCACATCTCCCACTTTGAACAGATCCTCACCTTTCCTTCCTGCCTCTAGGACTTCCTTGGCTGCATAATGAGTCTGGCAAGACATGCCCTGCATCTCAATACACTAGCAACTGCTGGAGTAGTAGAAACCATTAGCTGCTATAATGGAGCTTGTGCAGACACTTCTGTAACCTTTACCCAGTTCATGTGACTGGGGCTAGGCGATAAACTGCATCCCAGCAGCCCTGGATATCACACCTTAGATAGGGTGAGTATGTGCAGGTGTAGGCTGTGCGTATATGGGTGGGAGCAGTGGTTTTGCTTATTAAAGTGTGTGGGAGGATACTGTGTTTTATATATATATATGAGTGTGTGCATCAGAGAGAGTACATAGTGTTTATGATGTTTGTGTGTAGGTATGAGCAGTGTCCATACCTTTGCATTCACTAACTGCCCTTGTCTCCTTTACCTGCAGAACACAACCCTGGCTGCACAGCAGACAGAGAAAGCAGAGTTACCTCTGTGAAGATGAGACGTTGTGGGGGGTTTCTTCCCTGCAGTTCTCAGTGGAATTTCTACTGCATGCTCCTCTGAGAAGGACTAGATCTCTGCCTGTATCAAACACTGAACACCTGCCCACAGAGCAGCTGGTGGTGCTGATGGGAGAGGGATGCTTTTCCCTCTCACAACTATGCTGTCTTGTTCCTGGTCTTCCTTTAGCATCTATCCTTCCCCCCCACACACCCTCCTTCTCATTGCAGTCTCTTCCTCCCTCCCTCCACTGGACGCAGAACACCATGTTTCCCATCCCATGCCAAACCCCGTTGAGTCCAAAGGGTTAAGGGAGACCTAGGTCTGGGAGCGAACTCAGGCAGCACTGGGGGCTAGCTCAGCCACAGGGGGGAACTGCTGCAATGCTGTGCAAGGCCGTGATTTGTGAGGGTTGGCCACTGGCCAGCACTGGGATCAGCCCAAGCAGTGGCCACTAGGTAGAGCTCCAAGCTTGCTATTGTCTGTCAAGGGCAGTGCACATGCAGGGCTGAATTGTTACTAATTTGTATCACCATAAGTGCCTGGGAGTCTGAGTCCTGGACCAGGCCCCCATGGTGCTCAGCACTGTACAAATAGAACAGAGGGCTGGTCCCTGCCCCAAAGAGTTTACAAAACCCATACAACCCCCTTAAAATCAATGGGCATGATGTGCATCCCCATGTTTTGATGGGGTAGGATAGACCAGGGATTCTCAACCTTTTTCTTTCTGAGGCTCACCCCAATATGCTATAAAAATTCCATGGCCCACCGGTGCCACCACAATTGGTTGTCTGCATATAAAAGCCAGGGCCAGTGTTAGGGGGTAGCAAGGAGGGCAATTGCCTGGGGCCTCAAGGCCCATCTCCCCTCTCCCCTCCGCCCCCCACGAAGCTACGTTGATTACTCTTTGGCATCAGCCCTGGGTGGCAGGACTCGGGGCACTGGACTTCAGCCCCATGCAATGGGGCTTTGGCTTTCCGCCCAGGGTTAGATTCTCCGCCTGCTGTCCTGGCTGGGGTCGGTGGCCTGGGCTACACAGGAGGTCAGACTAGGTGATTTAGTGGTCTCTTCGGGCCTTACACTCTGTGTGCTGCGATGCACTATGCAGCATACAACATTCCAATTTGCTAAGGACTTTAAATGCACTGTGAACTGCTCTTGGCCCTTTTGCATGACTAGCCCCACAGCCGTGCACAGTGGAATCATGGGGGCTTGGCTTAGCTGCCTGAACTTGTCAGGTTCACTGGCCACTGCTTCTGCTCTCACGTCCCTGAGGTGATGCTCCTATAGGACCCAATCCTGCTCCCATTGAAATCAATGGCTGATCTCGCAGCGGGACGAGGATTGTCCCCAACTTGCAAGTACAAACGGTTTGGAAAGGAAGTGTATTTAAAGTGGTTAATATTGTTATTAACACACACAGGCCCCCACTGAGCTCAGAGCCCCATTGCGCCAGGAGCTACCCACACAGAGAGAGACAGTCCCTCTTCCAAAGAGCTTGTGCTGTAAATAAGAGGAATCAGAAATGAAGGGACTTGCCCAAGGACACCCAGTAGATGAGTGGCAGAGCCAGGCCTAGAAACCAGTTCTGTTGACTCCCAGTCCAGGGTCCTGGGCATTAGGTAATGCTGCCTCTCCATTAAACAATCAGGTTAATATTTTGCCCATTTGTGTGACAGTCTCAAACTCCTTTGCAAACATTAACATTCACTGCAGGTCAGTTTCCTTAGTCACAATACAGAGACTAGGACAGAGAGGGCAGAGCCAGCCTCATTTTCAGCAGGCTGAGCACCCTCAGCTCCCCCCAATGCCAGCTGGAGTTGCATGTGCTCGACTCCTCTAAAAATCAGGCTAGAGGTATCTCAAGTTGGGTGCCAAAAATCTGAGGCCACTTTTGGACAAAGTGCCTGACGTTCCATAGTGAGTCAGTGGCAATGAAGAAGATAGAACCCAGGAATCCAGGGTCCCAGATTCCTGCTCTGGGTACTAGCTAAAACTTTCTTCCAGAGATGGGAATCGAACCCAGGAATTCCAGCTCCCCCTTCCTTTTCCTATCTGCTCAATAACATTCCTTGTCTCCTGTTTTCTTTTCAGTAACTGCTAAATTCAGAATTCCTCTCATTCCAATTCCTTACTCAAACATCACTGCTGAGGGGGAAAGCCTGTCTCTTTAATAAATCACCTTTGATGCATTCCCCCTTTATTTTCCCCCAGGGTAAATAATGTCAGGATATACTTCAATTACACAAAAGCGCAGGTTAATTTTAGACCCAACATTTAGATTTTTGTAAAAACAAGATTTTAAAGCTACTAAGTGCAATTAAAAAAAGTTTCCATTCAACAAAGAACCCTTTGAAAACAGTGTTTTTTTTGTTTCCCCCCCTTTCATGGTGTGCAACCCACACACTACAACATTGGGCTCGTGCATGAGAACACAAAAGGGCAAGAGGCAAATCCAATGTCATTGTCTGTGTAGTCTCGAGAGGAGACAAACAGCATCCATGGTGAAACGTTTAAAATGTAAAAGCTGAATGTCTCAAACACTTTCCATTTTGATAACTTCAGGCTCTGTTAGGATTACAGGAAAAGATGTTTGGTTTTTGGAAGCTATTGGGCCAAATCCTCAGCTGATGTAAATCAGCCTCCACCTATTGATTTCAATGCTGATTTACACCCGCTAAGAAGCTGGAGGCTAATCTGGGTATTTTCCCCCTTTAAGTTGTAGCAGGTTGGAAAACCCTGTGCTATGGTGAATTTCTTTCACATCTCTTTCCACACCTGTTCATAAGTGGCCTGGTCTCTCATTCTGATTGCCACTTAGGAGAACTGGAAATCTCATTGATTCTTGTCCTGGAATTTCATTCAAAAGGCTTCATTATATTCTTTTAGCAAGAGGTGCTCCAATGTACAGAAGTGCCCTTTAACAAGTCCATTCCTTAATTCTTTCAAGTGGGCTTGCTGGAAGCTGGATGTTCTGTACCCTCAACAGGACAAAAATGAGAACCCCACTGGCATTATTTAGTGTGCATCATGGGCCTTGGGGAGGTTAGGTTGACCTCACATGTTCTCTTTAAGAACCGGAAAGCTAAAATCTGGGAAGTTCTTGACAGCCAGTCACTGGGCGGAATGTACTTTCCCCTGACGTATCCATTTATTTATTTATTTATTTAAGCTGTGGAATAAACAAGTAAACCTCCCAGCCGAACGTCCCGAGTTAGCAGCCAATTCTCCTCCATCCTGCAGCCGACTATCAAATAAAATAATTCATGTGTTTCTGTCCATTTTGGATAAGCCTCTACGGATCCCCAGGCACTGCTGCTATTACGCGCTGCCGAATGGTGCAGTGAGGTAAGAGGCTATGCTTTCTATCAAGAGAAAATTTTACATGGGGGAAAACTTTAGAAGATAGCTGGAGATATCAGCCAAGAGCTGAACCTGGAGACAGGTTCAGCTCTTGGCTGGGTTTTGTTCTTGGCTGGCCACTTTGCTAATTCCTAAAGGTGTTTGCATTTAAACAAGGTTCTCTTTCGCTTTGATCCTTCAGTGAAGTTACGGTGTTGAATCAACAAAGTGACTGTTGTGCTGTCAAAACAGAGGTAGGATGGTCTAGCAGTTAGGGCAAGAGGCTGGGAGTCAGGACTCCTGGGTTCTATTTCCAGCTCTGGCTGGGAATGGTCTAGTGGTTAGACCAGGGACTAGGAGCCAGGACGCCTGGGTTTTATTCTCAACTGAATCTTAACCTCTCTGTACATCAGTTTTCCTATCTTTTAAATGTGGATTTTTAAAGAAGCTACTTAACCACCTTGGGAAAGCATTTTGAGATTCTCAGCTGAAAGATGCTACATAAGATGCTGTAGCCCATGAAAGCTTATGCTCAAATAAATTTATTAGTCTCTAAGGTGCCACAAGTACTCCTGTTCTTTTTGCGGATACAGACTAACACGGCTGCTACTCTGACACCTATATAAATTCAAAGTGTTATTAGTATTATTTATTAACTCACTGCAACCAGGGCCGGCTCCAGCTTTTCTGCCGCCCCAAGAGGCAAAAATAAATAAATAAAATAAAATAAAAAAAAAAGCACCGATTGGCGGCAGCTCAATTGCGCCACTTGATTCTTCAGCTGCAATTCGGTGGCTGGTTCTTCACTCCCTCTCTTCCTCTTCGGCAGCACTTCGGCGGCAGCTCAAAGAGGAAGAGAGGGACTGAGGGACCCACCGCCGAATTCCCGCCGAAGACCAGGAGGTGCCCTCCCTTTGTATTGGCTGTCCCAAGCACCTGTTTCCTTAGCTGGTGCCTGGAGTTGGCCCTGACTGCAACATTGAAGCAAAAGACATATGTGGGCTGTGAGCTAGTGAAAGGTTGCATTGCATCCATACAGCTTGCGAAAGGACCAAGAAACATGAGATGTATATGGAAAAGTCATTTTTGTACACTCACATACATTTCAGATATCATTTGGGGTAAATCTCCCCGTACTCGGTGTCCCCTCCCTCCAGACCACAGCATCAAATCCATTGCACAATAATTGGGAACTGACACCCATTAGCAGAGGAATAAAATGCACCCAAATGTGATTCTGCAAACAGCAAAACAGACAGACAAGAAAGGATGGGGTCAGGATCTGCTCTTGCAGCCAGGGCTGGAGGAAGCCAAAATCAGCTTCTCAGCTGGGCTGGGCTCTGTTTGTTTTTCATGAGCAATGATGGAGAGTAGGAAGTGGTGCCAGACCCAAAGCCCTGACCCCAGTTCACAAGGCAGGTGCTTGATTATTATTATTGCTATTCATTATTTATATTACAGTGGAGTCTCCAGGCCACAACAGAGATCAGAGCCCCACCGCTCTAGGCCAGCGGTTCTCAAACTGTGGGTCAGGACCCCAAAGTGGGTCACGATCCCATTTTGATGGGGTCACCAAGGCTGGCTTAGACTTGCTGGGGCCCTCTTAAGACCCACACTAAGGGGTGAATCCTGCTCTTCTCATGACTGCAGAGGGCCCCCAGCAGTAGAACAGGTCTGGTGGGATGGGGGAGGGGCTCTGCAGCGATGCTTTGAACTGTGTCCTGTGGGAGTTCCATGCATGTGGTGGGGCCCGGGAAGCCAAGGCCCTAGGCTCCCCAGTGCTCATCCCCATGGGAAGCACGCATAAGGGCTGGTGCACTGAATCACCTCCAAGAGATGGCGCTGCAGGATACCTCCCCATGTCCACTGTGGATCTGCCCAGGACCCAGTTTGACTGGTAGCTGGACTATCAGGGTGAATGTGAGGCTCTTCCCTGGGTGAGTTTGTAGACCGTCTGAGGGCCAAGAGCTCCAGGAAGGTGATCCCTGTGCTTTCCCCACATAGACAGGCTGCAGCATCCCTGTGGCCCCCCCTCCACCTCAGCCCATCCAGCCCAGATCCTGCCTGCAAGGATGCAGGGGATGGTGCTATTCAAACGCTGGCTCGCTCTGTTTCTGCTCGCTGTCGGAGCTGGAGGGGCTCGGAGTCAGGACACCGGTAAGTGGGGACTGCTTCCGGAGGGGCATTTATTCCAATACACTGCCTAGGGCAATCCCAATTGCCTACAGGTAGGTGCTGATGACTCCCAGGGTGTATCCCAATGAGGATCCCAGGCCCTACTCTCTATGCACAAGGAGAGGCAGGGACTGGTGAGGGGACCCACAAAGTGAGACCCCAGGCCTTGCTATCCATGTACTCACATGTGGAGGGGACTCCCAGGGCTGTACCCCCTATGGGGACCCCAAACCCCATTTCATGTGTAAAGACAGAGGGCCAGATCCCCAGCTGGTGTAAATCAGGGGTGCTCTACTGACTTCAGTAGAGCTACCCCAGATTTACATCTGCCATGGATCTGGCCCGCAGGGTGGATTCTGTGGGAGGATGCAGCGGTGGGGCGAAGGGCCCTGGCTCCTGAGAGTTCCTTAGTATTTTGGAACAGCCGTGAAAAGTGAGCGGGGAGGGCATCATTTAGGGGATGTTTGCACTGCAGCTGGGAAGCCTGGGCTGACAGACTGAGTCACTGGGGTACGCCTGCTCTGTGGCTAGCCTGGGTCAGCTGACTCAGGCTCACGGGTCGGCTGCAGGGCTATGACATTGCAATGCAGACCTCCAGGCAAGCCCGCCAGCCCAGCGGGAGAGTCTCAGAGCATAGCCCTGCAGGGCGAGCCTGAGTCAACTGACCCAGGCTCTGAGACTCAGCACCGTGCGTTTTTTTATCACAATGAAGACACAGAGCTTAAGGCCAGAAGGGACCATTCTCTAGTCCAACCTCCTATATAGCACAGATCACAGGTCCATGCTTCCTCCACACTGAGCCCAACAACCAGAATCAGACGAAAGCACCACAGCCCCCAGGAGACCAGACGATTACGGGACACAGGCAGAGAACAGGAGGGACCGAGGTGCGCCTCCCTTACCTGCTAGCTCCGAGCTCGGCTGGCTAGCTGAGCCTCTGTTGGTGCGGCAGCGTCCACACTGCTATTTGTAGCCCGAGTCTGTCTGCCCAGGCAGGACACGCGCTCCCAGCTGCAGCGCAGACATCCCGGAAAGGTCCCGAAGTAGGGTTGAGTCCTGAGAAGCCGTTGACCACCATGGGCAGGTGGGCGAGACCTTGGCACACGAGTCCCCAGGCGAGTGTGGAAGGGAGATGGACTCCTCACCCTTTGGGCTGCTGTGGAGATGTGGAGGGGGCGGTGGTGAGTGAGAGGAGGCTGGGAGCTGGCTGGGTCTCCATGTTCTGCCCTGCAGGAATATGCCCCCTGCACCTGCTCGTCGGCCTGGATGTCACTGATTACCAACAGTCCAGCCTGCACCAGTACCTGGAGGGCATCATCTGGGAGCTGTTCTCCCTGACCAGGGTCAGCTGCGCCCAGCTCAACGTCACCCTGAGCATCCAGAGCATGGACCAGGGCGGTGAGGTCCTCTTCCAAGCCCGTCTCGCCAAGTACCAGCACGACATCTTGCAGCAGCTGCGTGTGGTGCACGCCTTCAGGCGCACCTACCTGAACCAGCCCTCCCTGCACAGACTGCTGGAGATGAGCCAAGGCCTGCCAGAGAGTAACAAGGTAGAGCCTCAGCTGACCCAAGAGCTCCACATGGGCACATCCTGCAGGACAAGGACACCCGCTCAGTGGGCTCCCTTCCTCGGCTAGCTCTAGCCATTTAACCCCCTTGCTGCCAGTTCCCTGCTCAGCTCCCATTGTTCCACTGCTTTTTCACAGAGGAAGGCTCCTAGGAGCTCAGCAGAGAGTTCACTTGGGTTGTTTGTCTGCCCGGGTCAGTACAGCAGGTGCATCTGGCTTGGGCAGAATACCTGCTACATCGGGCAGAATCAGAGCTGCATTGCTGCTGCTGGGGAGTGTTGTGTGGTCCCAGGCTGGGGGACACCGGCTGTCTCTGCCCTGGATGCTGCTTCCTCCAGGCTGATGTGCCCCAAATGTGTCTGTGCCCCAGGTGCTGCTCCTGTTTACGGACGGGTTGGACGATGATGTGAGGAAGCTGGAGGAGATGTCAGCTGCTCTGCGGGTGCAAGGTATGTGGCTGGATCGCACAACTTCCTGGCGACCAGTGGTTAGATCTGGAGGGGAAGAGGTCTTCAGAAAGTTAGCCTTGGGCACAGTCAGACCTCAGGAGGGGATTGGGCGCAGGGATATTGATGGAATGTGGGGATCTCAGGACGGATTGAGCATGGTGTCTCTAAAAAAGAACAGGAGTACTTGTGGCACCTTAGAGACTAACAAATTTATTAGAGCATAAGCTTTCGTGGACTAAGTGGGCTGTAGTCCACGAAAGCTTATGCTCTAATAAATTTGTTAGTCTCTAAGGTGCCACAAGTACTCCTGTTCTTCTTTTTGCGGATACAGACTAACACGGCTGTTACTCTGAAACTTGTCATGGTGTCTCTGTTCCCCTCTTATCCCAGGGACTGTAGTCCTTCACTACGTTGCGTCTGGTTCCATGATGCCACGTTTTACCATTGCCCCATGGTGCTGATCTGCCCTGCCACCATCCACCCTTCCCTCTGAGGATTGCAAAGCACTTTACAAACATTTACTAATCCTTATCCTCCCTGTGCGGCGGGACAGTGTTACTGCCTGCATCCTATGGATGGGGAAACCGAGCCATAGAGATGTTGAGAGACAGAGTCAGATAAAAAGAACAGGAGTACTTGTGGCACCTTAGAGACTAACAAAGAGTCAGATAGGGAGTCAGGTGCCAAGTCACCTAACCCACACCCCGCTGCAGTCAGCAACCTGTGTCTCCCCCTGCTCCGTATGCCACGCTGACCCCAGCTCTGGCCTCATTTCTATCCTAGGCCAGCTCGACGCACTAGTGACTATCGCAATGAACAATGCTACCAACCTGGAAGAGCTGCAGCTCATTGAGTTTGGGCGAAGGTTCAGGTATAGCCAGCAGCTAAGCATGGAAAGCCCCGAGATTGGCAGCGTTTTGGCTCAAGAGCTGGTAAGGGAGGGCCCCTTCCCAGCAGGTTGGCTTGTGGGCCCAGGGGTCTGACCCCTTCTAGCAGAGGGCAGAGATACTTGACAAGTATCAAGTGCAGGGCCGGCTCCAGGCACCAGGCACCCAAGCACATGCTTGGGGCGGCACCTGATAAGGGGCGGCGGGGGGAGCGTGGTGTGGCGCGGCATTCCACCAGGGGGGGGCGCTCCGGCGGCGTGGTGCTTGGTGGGGGGGCGGCACAGGCGCGGCGCTGGGGGGTGTTCCGGTGGCGGGCTCCGGCGGTGCGGCGCTCGGCGTGGGGGGCGGCTCGGCGCTCGGGGGGGGGTTTCCGGTGGCGCTCGGCAGGGGGGGGCGGGCTCCGGCGGCGCGGCGCTCGGGGGGGGGGGGGTTCCGGCGGTGCTCGGCACTTTTTTTTGCTGCTTGGGGCAGCAAAAAAGTTAGAGCCGGCCCTGATCAAGTGGTGGGTCTATCCTTTGGGGTCCATCCCTGGCCCAGCTGTCTGGGTTGCACGGAAGCTCCTCTGCTCTGAGTGAAGGAAGCCTGATGACTGGGCTTGTCTTCCTAGCAGTGGTCAGTCACTTGCTCTGTGTCAGCCTGCAGCTCCCCTGCGCCTCGCACGAGACCCCAGGGGATTCACTCTCCGGGCCATGGGGCAGAGGTCCCCATCCTGGCTGTGACACTGACGCTCTCTGTCCCGCTGCAGCTGGCTGTGTCAGAGAGGAAGTGCTGCCACCCGTGCCCCTGCACCTGCATTGGATTGCCAGGCTCGCCAGGCCCCTTGGGCGTTCCAGGGCGCAAGGTAAAGCGCTTGCCGCGGGTCGCCGGTCCTGGTGCTGCATGCAGGGCTGTCACATGCAGCCTCTGCTTGGGGGCTGGGGGGCAGGGGGCTGTGCTGTTCCCTTCCAGTGCTTTGGATCAGACTCTAGCAGGAGTGTGAGGCTGTGTGTCTCACAGCCTGTACCCCCCCACTCTGCATGGAGGTGACGAAGCAGGAGTTGTACTCTGGGTTCCTTTACACTGGTGCAAAGCTCCACTATCCACGCCCTGCACCACTGTAAATAGTGACTCCTGTAGATGAGGCTCCAAACCATGCTTGGGCACAAACTACTCTGCACGGCTTTGCGGCATATCTGCACTGGTGGTGTGACATCAGCAGAGCTGCCAGTGCAAAAACACCCTGTGCAGACGAGCCCTAGGAAAGCGCTTGTTCCCAGCTACATGCCTTTTGCACTTACTCACTGGTCTGAGAAATCAGGATGAGGCGAGATGTTTGCACATCTGGATCTGCAGAGCAATGGGGAATGATAAAAAGGCACAAGGGGATTTTTGTTTTCTATGTTTCTGAGAAGAGTTTATAATGTTCTCTTTCCCTTCCAGTTGGGATAAATCTCCTGGTGTCTCCAACTTCCATTCCTATTGGCCTTGCTGGGCCTATGTTGTCTGACCCAGCTGGCTGGTCCCTACACAGCTGGGACCTTGTCAACTTGGCCTCTATGTTGCCTGAGGTCTATCATCTGATGTTGTGTCAACTGGATTCACCAGACATTGAAGCTGGTCTTAACCACTTAGTCATAGTGATTAATTCTTAGCTCTTCCATACTGAGTGCTTTCCTCTGGAGATCTGAAAACACTTTACAAACATGATTGTTTTACTAGTGGAGAAACTGAGGCACAGAGGCAAAGTGATTTGCCCAAGGCCACTAGACTGCACTCCATCCCAGGGTTGGAGAACCTAGGCATCCTGAATCACAGTACCTTGCTCTAACCAGAGCTGAGGATAGAAACCAGGAGCCTTGGCTCCCACAGCCTCTGCTCTAGCCACAAGAGACCTCCCTCCCTGAGTCAAGACTAGAACTCTGGGGCTCTGACTCTCAAACTCCCGCACAGAGAGCTGGGAAGAGAACCCACATAGTCCTGATTCCTAAGCCCCTTGCTCTATGCATGAGACAACACTCCCCTGCTGTGCCTAGACCCCAAGACTCCTGGCTCCCAGCCCTGTACTCAATCCACTAGGCCATTACTGTCCCTTTAGTTGAATCCCCGATTAGGCAGCTGCACACAGCACAGCCGTTACTCAGTTCTTAAGCTGCGGCACCACCATGTGAGCCAAAGAGATTGCTCTGAGCAAGTTGGTAGGAGCTGTGCAGAGCTTGTCCTCAGGCGCTTGCCTTAATTCTGCACTGATGCTCCCCTGTGTTGTCTGGGGCTCACAGGCTGGGACTTTATGTCCAGCCGGGTCCTAGCATTCTGGGCACTGGGAGAGGAGTGAGCCCAGAGCTGATGCCGCTGACTGTTCTCCTCTGGAGTGCTCAAACTGGAAGCTAGTGCGTGGCGCAGGCTGTGTCCCAGGGGAGCTGACTTCAAATGTTCTGCTGTCTTGGCTCTAGGGGAGGAAAGGAGCAAAGGGGCTGGTTGGAGACCATGGGCACTATGGACACAGCGTGAGTAGAACTGTTGTCTGTTTCTGAAATCTCCAATGGAGGAGTGGCTGCTGCTGGGCTCCTTGACCCCAGGGTGGGGCCCACTTTGTAGAAATGGGGTGTGTGGGATGTACCCCACAAACATAGATTAGGGCCGATAACCTTTTTCAAGGACAGAGATCCTGGGCACAGGGTGGGAAGGCTGCTGGGCATATGGCCCTTGGCGTGTACTGGTGAGCAGAGCGCTGGCCATAAAGACCCAATCCCCTCCCTGCATCTTCAATCGGAACAGCATGGGGTGGGAGCTCTGGCATAGCTTTGCCACACCTGGTGTGGACACTGGAGTTTGCACACCTTGTTTAGAGCTTGGTGGCAGCAGGGCAGCTTGGAAACCAGAGTAATCATAAAGCCTGGGGATAGTGCTGGAGCCGACACTTGTAAGTATCCCATTGGCTGAAGATAGCCCTCTCACCAGCTGCCTCTGGCATCCCCTGGGCAGTGCAGGCTACAGTCCCAGGTGCCAGAGGTGGAACAGATCAATCAGAGCCCATCTAATTCTGTCCCTCATGGGCCAGTGCAAGATTGTGCCCCAGAGATTCATCTACTCTGCTTCTGAAGTCCATGTCATGGGCTCCCACCACTTTCCATGCTCACACTGGCCCATGAGTCCACAGTCCAATGGCACTAGGGAGCATTTCCTGATACCCAGCCTGGATTCTCCTTAGCTCAGCATTCTCCCATTGCAACTCCTGCTTATATTCCCTAGACAATTCCCCCAGCTAGACAAAGCCGGCTCTGGGGGACTTCTAGCCACTCGCCTCCGTAAGGATGTATGTGTTGCTTATCTCTGAAGCCTCCTTTTTCACTGGAGTGCTTGAAGGTCTCTCCTTTCCAATCCCAATTTCAGGGGGAGCAGGGACTGCGAGGGCTCCAAGGGAGATGGGGAACCCAGGGATGCCCAGGCCAGTGTGGACCCAAGGTAAGATGCCAGACCCAGCCTTGGCAGTTGCTTTCCCTTTGGTTCGGAGATTCCTCCATCTCACTGACTTTCTCTCTCTGTCTTGCTTCAGGGACTGATGGGATACCCTGGAGAGCAGGTACAGAGGCTTTACTGTTTGGTGTGCGTGTAGAATCTAACAGGCAAATACTATGTACATCGTAGAGCGAACCTTAAGATGAGCGTGGCAGGACTCAGCTTCGTGGCTCATCTCCACAATAGCCAGGCCTGCTAGTCACGCTCTCTCCCTAAACATCTCCCAGCATGTGGCACTCCAGGAGCACTCCTCTGGGGCCAGGCAGTGCAGGTATGTGCAGGTGTGCCAGTGAATCTGCGCCATCCCGGGCAGATGGAAGGCCAGCACCCTGAGCCGTACTGTTTGCCAGCCTCCAAATATCCACCTGCAAAACTGGTAGGAGCAACGGCCCCCTCAGTGCCTGGTGTTTCCCTGGCATTCCTGGCTGCGCAGTGGTGAATGGCAGGGTAGGAGGGGCTGGACAATGAAGAGCAGAAGGGGAGGTGTCCACAAGGCATTCTCTCTGCTAAGATGCAAAATGTTGAGAAGACCTGGCCCTAACGGATGTGACCAGGAAGGACATGAGCTGCTCCTGGGCCTGCTGCAGAGTGCCTGTTTATTCAGACAGGTCCCAGGTAGCATCCAGGACTAAGACAACTAAAAATCTCTTTCCAGGGAGCTCCTGGGGAAGCTGGATACGATGGCATCCCTGGGGAGAAGGTGAGCTGCGCAATTGCATGTCCTGCAGCAGAGCTGGGCAGCCCCAGGTCCCTGTGCTGCTCTCTTTGGGCCGTGCTCGCTGTGTGTCCCCTAAAACAATCCACCCTATTAAGCTCCACAGCTCCTGGAGAAATGACAGTCCTCGGCCAGAGCCGAACCAAGGCTTTCAGGGGCAAATGACACCAGTCTCCACTGCTGGAGCTAAAACTCTAACTCAGAACCTGTGAAATTCATGGCCACGCTCTCAGTGAGCTCTGGCTCGTGCCCTCTGTCCTCTTGCTGGCGTCTCCTGACCTCTGTGGGACAGGCACCGAGGGGAAGATGCAGCACGCAGTGAGCACCCGTTCTGGAGCCTCCCCTGTCAGGAGGCAGAGGATCGGCCCTTAGAGCCCAACTATCAATCGTTGGAGCTCCAGGGAGACTAGAGGGCATCAGCAATGACTAAAGCACAGAGAGGGTTCACCCCTTTCCCGGATTCTCTCATTCCCAGGGGGAAGCCGGTCCATTTGGGAATCCTGGGACAAGAGGATCCCTCGGGAGGCAGGTGAGTGGGCAGCAAGGCTAAGCGGGTAAAGAAGCCCCGGGAGGAGGAGAAGGTCCCGTGCCCATGTCCCCCGGCCTTATAGCATCGTGACCTGAGACCCCTGATCCAAGCATCACCCCACTCTGTGTGGCTCTATTCCCGTTGTGATGCTGCTTCCCAGACAGCCACTCACCTTCAAGCGGGTGCCCCTGGTAATGCGGACTCAGCAATAGCCTCCTGCACTTCCCCATGTTCACCCCTGCTGGCTCCGTGCTGCTAATCCCTTCCTCCTGCCTTGATCCAGGGGCAGAAAGGCTCCCGGGGTTTCCGTGGCGATCCAGGGCCTCCAGGATCCCCCGGCGATGCTGTAAGTGTGGGGGAGAATTGGGGGGAGTTAGCTCTTGCAGTGCAGACCCTGTGAGCGTTGACTCCTGTCTGCTCACTGGCCCCGGTGTGCAATGAGTTCAGTGGGTCTCAGTCTAAGCCCCTGAAATCACCGTGGCATTTGGCATTCATTGGCCCACTGGTCGGTAGCCTCAATGGAGAGGCCAAGGGCTAGCTGGGCCACAGAGGAAATGGGGTGGTTTTGAGAGTTGTGCTGGGGCGGGTTGGTGGAGCCGTGTAGGGGGGAGTTTGCCCTACTGTTGCCTATGCCCTGTGAATACATACACAGACCTTCTCCCCTCCTCCCCCCACCTAAGGCAGGGAATCTGGCCCCTTCCACCAGCGCTCAATTCACCCAAACTGTCTTACCCAGCAGAAAAGCAAAGGGTGAGGGAGGGCTGCAGAGTGCACAGCTGGGGTCCTGGTGGGCAAAGGGGACATGTTAATCCCAAATGCCCAGCTTCAGAGACAGCATCCCCTGTGCCATTCCAGAGAGGCACTGACCAGGGCCAAGTGGGCATGTCCCCTATGCTGGCCACTCTGCCACTTGCAGCTGGATCTTGCTCTAGTCAGCGAGTCTGGCTTCAGAGCCTAAAGGGAGAAATGAATCCTGAGTTCACTGGCAAGGAAGGGGCTGGGAGGAGGATGGGACAGCATGTGGGCTCACCCCCTCTGATTCCATGCTCCACAGGGAAATCCTGGGAGAAGCAGCACAGAGCGCGGAGCCCCCGGAAGCAAGGGAGAAAGAGGCACCCAGGTAATGGCAATGAATCCATCCCAACTCTCTGAGCCATTAACGACTCCAGGCAGATGCTCCTAGACAGCCCTGTTTACTGCAAGTCCAGATAAACAAAAGGCGGCAGCTGTAGTACCCTGGGCCATGCTCCGTTCAGAGCACACAAGCTGAACAGAACCAGACCTGGGCAGTACTTGGCTGGGAAACCTGTAAAGAAAATGCAGGGTGGCGCACTAGCAATTCAATAGGGAGGGTCTGACGAGAGTGACTGTTGGCAGTAATTTCTGCAGGATCAGATGTTTCAGTGTTGCCAAGCAGCCAGTGGAAAGGGGTACAGGCTGGAACAAGAGCAGGCACCAGGGCAGTGTGTTGGCCCAACTAGCAATGGGAATGCACCCAGTCATTGAGCAAACAGGAACCTGCTTCCAATACCTGCCTTGAGATCACCTGGGTGGGTTCTTGGCTGTGGATTGGCTGAACCCTGGTTGAATGGCTTGGAGCCTATCACAAGACCAGCAGGTAATTGCCTCTGATTCATCACACGTGTTGGCCCAGAGATGACTCATCAGGCTGAAGCCGGCTCAGGCTCGGAAGTATCACAGATGTAAGCCAGAGATCCTGCCTCCTAGTGGCTGGTCATAGGAAGCCTCCTGGAGCTTTTGGTGATAGTTGAAATGTTAATGCTGGCTGAGCCCCTGGGTTGGAAATTGCTCCCCACAATTTCCCTGGTGCAGAGCGTTCATCTTCCCTTCCTGGCCCTCACCTGGTGTATTGCGTTGCTGCCACATTGTGTTTGATGGCCGGTGAATGGATTTTTCTCTGGGGAGGCAGCATGGTCTGTTGGTAGATTTGCAAAGATGCAAGGTGAGCAGCTAGGGGAGATCAGTGCTGTTTGCGGAGAAGGGGAGTTCCCTGGATAATAATGGCTAGGTATTTGCTCCCCTGGGCTGCTCCATCCAGAGGCTGGCGTGCTCCGGGGAAGGCATGCGCAGGGCCTGTTGAACGGTGCAGTGGGGTCGGAGAGCCCCCTGGAGAGCAGGAGAGCCAGTTCTCCCCTTAGGCACCATCCACACCAGAGCACGGTGCTGATTTTGCACTGGTGTAAATGGCAGCACAGGGCAGCGCAATGGAGAATCGGGCTCCTGGTGAGGGGCTGGGAGAGGGAGCTCGCTGGGGACATCTCCCTGTGCCTAATGAAGGAAGAGACCCAGGGGCTGTGCTGGCAAGGTGGCAGTGCGGGACCCCTGTCTAGTCTGCAGCCCACCCCACTTGGGGTCTGCAGGAGGTGGTGAGCTGGCTCCGTGGCCCTGCTGCAATCAGACCAGAAGCTGGACACACTCATCCCAGGCCATTTCTCACAGCTTTGTTCTGCTTCTCTTTCTGTTCCCTTCCCTGAACAGGGGGACTCTGGACCAGAGGGCAGCCCTGGGCCACCTGGGTCACAAGGGCCAACTGCAGATCCGGTACGTTTCGCTCTCATCCTGTGCGGGATGTCCAGTGCCTGTCCTAAGCCCCTTGTGCCCTGAACTTCCCCCAGCACCCAATACCCCCAAACCCTGACCGTTAGCAGGTCACTGAGACCTCCGCCCCAGGCCAGGTGAAGGTGGGGAAAGCAGCTGGCCCCTTCCCTAGCATGTGTGTTTAATGTCAAGGCCCATCTGCCCAGCTCCTTGTTCTGTTTCCATGGGGCAGGGGAGGCTGGGAGGCACTTATCTGTAGCTTGTACAATAAAACCATGAAGGTCCTGGAGGATCTGAGCTGCCATCAGCTTCTGGAACCTGCTTCCTGTCTGCTGGGAGCTGGTATAATTGCAGGCAGGGTCCCCTCTTGAAGAGCCCCTCCCTGTCTTTACTTATACCATGCATCCTCCTGCCCCATGGAGGTCTGTCATCCCAGAACTGGGCAGAGCTCCCCACTGAGCCCTAGATTTCAAAGCGGGGTCAGGGTTGGGCTGTGCAAATGGCACCCCAGGAGCTGGTTGAGAGCTCCCCCAGGCACCCAGCCCCCAAAGTCTGGCCCTGGGATCAGAACTGGCTATTGAAACTGTCTCTCTCTCTCAGTATCCCAGTGTTTGCTCAAGGCCACTGGGCTGAGCAGCGAGGGTGGGGGCAGTTTTAGCCTCCAGCATAGTATGAGCCTGGCTGGGTTGTGTAGTAAAGAATCAACGTCTGTCTTCTTCCCAGAACACGTGCCTGAAGGGGCAGAAAGGAGCCCAGGTGAGAACTGATGAGTCCCTCCCCCACCCCCCCCGGAGGGAAATATCCTTATCCCCAGTTTGCCGATGGGGAAACAGGCCCAGAGGGGGTCCCAGTTCCCCTTTTCTGACCCACACAGCCACACTTCTTCCCAGAGAGAACCCAGGAGTCCTGACTCCAGCCCCCCTGTTCATTCTGGAATCTCTCTCTACTAGCTTTTGTTGTTTGATGGAATTGTTTCCCACATGTCTCTCCTCTCCCCCACCTCCCCATGTCCGGTGTTTCCACCTGCGAGGCCAGTGTGCACCAGTAGCAAGCTCCCCCCCCCCCCCCCACTGCACCCCCACAGCAGGTGGTAATGATCCACTTTCCAGGTCCCTGGAGGAGTTTTCATCCCTTCCAAAGAACACATTCTAGCAGAGTCAGTGGGTTGTTTGGCCAGCTTTAGGGGTGGGGAATGCCCCGACAGAGTCCAGGCTCAATGCCTGAGCTGCATGGCAGACCCAGTCCCTCTGGATCCCGGTGGGTGGAGTAGCCCAACAAAGGCCATCCTGGCCTGTTCAGAACCAGCTGCCTGCCTTTGGGACTCTCTGACCTGGTGCATCCTGGCTGCAGGGTGTCCCCAGAGGGAGGGGTGAGACATCTCACTCTCATCCTTTGGATGCATCCAGACTGACCCTTCCTGGTCTCTCCATAGGGCAGGAGGGGCATCCCAGGTGCTCCAGGCGCTGCTGGGGAGAAGGGCTACCAAGGTGCACAGGTGAGGCCAGCTGGATCCGCCTGCGGGCGCCTGCTTCGGGCAGTCTTCCTGGGCTTGTGCTTGGAGCATCTACATTTTCTCTCTGCTGCTTCTGTTCCAGGGGTTGCGAGGTCTCAGAGGGACAAAGGGCGTCGTGGGTCACCCGGGGTGCCGTGGAGCTCAGGTGCCGGCTCTCAACTCCCCCAACTTTACAGCTGGCCAGAGATGAGGACAGTGAAATGGGGGAGTGGTGCTTCTGCTCAGTCCCTCCGGTGCTGGAATCCATCCATTCATCCCCCAGCCCCAGCAGGGACCCAATGGTGTTAGAGGGCAGAGTGTGTTCTCTGTGGTTTAAATGGTTCCCTTACATTGTTCATGTTTCCCCGGGGACACACGGGTATTTGCTGCAGGCTCCAGGGCATCTGCCCTGCCAGTGATGAACCTCCTCACCACAGGGCCCTGTCTCTGCTGGAAAATGGTCCTAAGGACTGCCCTGTCCACGCCCGCTGCAGCTCTAGTGACACGCGCGTCCAGGCAGCCCTGCTCTGCCTATGCCTCCTACTGGCGGGTCCTCCTTGCATCTCCCAGCCTATCACCCCAGCAGGTGGAGTGAGTTGAGCTAGTTGCCGGGCATTGCCCCAGGGTGTTTTATCTAGTTCCTCTTATGCCAGGGGGCTGGATGGTCCTGGCACCAGAGCCGTTTTCAGCGTTACCTTTGTCTTTTGCCTAGGGGCGTTCTGGAGATGTGGGCTCCCCAGGAAACACCGGCCCCACTGGTCTCCAGGGTGAGAAGGTCAGTGAGATCATGGTGTATTGTGTAACAAGGCCATGATGCAGATATCTCCCCACAGGTTCTCTTGACTATTGGGTGCAGCTCTGTTTGCAAGAGCCCTGCAGAGCCCTTTCCTGGTGCCTAAGAATGTTACCCCTGGTCCAACGACTGTGTGTGTGTATGGGGGGGTGTGCATTAATTAGATCTCCTGAATTTCTCATCACCACCCCTGAAAGTTTGCCTGGGCACAGCATCCCCTTTCCAGCCCTGTTGGTCCAGTAGCACTTCCCCTGAGCTGGCAGACTTCTTTCTCTTCCAGGGGCAGGCCGGAGGAAGAGGCGAAAAAGGGAACGCAGGGTCTCTGGGGCCCAAGGGGGCACTGGTGAGTTGGGTGCGAGGAACATTGGCATTGCTCTGGAACAGGTATATTTCTCATGGTGCTGGACTTGGTCAGCCAAGCATCCGAGAACGGGAGCTCCTGGCCAGAGTCCACTGCAGATGGGAGCTAAGTTTCCCACCCCTCCTTTTCAGGACCCAGCTGTTCCCCCTTTGAGACCCAAATGACTTGTGGGATCTCCAGTGGGAGTCCCCTCCCAAATGCATTGCAGCCACCCAGCACCAGTGCAGAGGGCCCTAGGACCTGGGTGTTGGGTGAAGATGCTCCTGGTATGGCTCCGGCTGTCCCTTAACGAGGGGATACACGAGAAAGAAAAGTCCCCTCCATTCCTGGTCCAGGGTGCCTGGGAGAGGATCTCCAGAGCGCTTTGCGATATGTTCCCATCCTGCCAACTTGGTTGTCCCCAAGCAGACCCCCAGCAAACTGGGGAAATTCACAGGACAGGCTGGCACTTTCAGGCTGGGCTGGGACAGAGGTATTGTGCATGTGCAGGTCCTACAGTAATTATGTGTTTTCTCTAGGGGGACAATGGATGTGATAAACGAGGACCTCCAGGGAGGAAGGGCCCAAAGGTAATCGCTGCTGCCGGCAAACCAGCAGCATTAACCCCGCATGGGCAGAGTCCATTCTCCTCTCCCCACCCCCTGGGGCTCCACACTTCCATTATTGAGCCTGATTCTGGTCTCACCGACACTGGTGTAAATGAGCAGTTGCTCCATTGAAATCATGAAACCAGCCCCGGGCCTGGAATTCTTCACTTTGCCCTAAACTGTTGCTGTGCGCTGCAGAGCCGGCTGCATTTCAGCGCTGGGGGAAGCTGTTCCTGAGCGTGGAGTGTAAGGAGCTTTAGGATCCTACCAGCCGAAGGTCACTGTGTGGGCATAAGGTGCTTATTCCAAAGGCTTGGGCTGGTGATTGAGGGATTCACGGAGGAGCCCCATTCCTCGTGGCATTTTGACTGCAGATGCTATACACCACTGAGTTCCAGCCTCTCCATTGTGACCCCATGCAGCATGAGCTTTGCCTGCTGCCCTGTGGTCCAAGGGCCCCGCTTAGCTTCGCTTCCTGCCGGGATCCATTCCTTGGGTGCATTCACCTCTCTCCTGCTTTCTTGTGTAGGGCTCCCGCGGAGGCCATGGAGACCCCGGTGCTCAGGTGAGTGGAGAGCTGCTGCCGTCAGCCTGTGGCTAGTGGGAAGGCGGCTGCTTAGCGTTGTCGTTTCATGGTGACTGTCGGGACTAGGGATAACTACCCAAGGTCCGGCAGCGCTTCCGTGTTACCTGCCAGCTGCGACTCTCTGTCGCTCAGCACGGGCCGTGGAGGCAAGGTTCGCATGGAGGGCATAGGGGACAGGAGGGGTGGGGACCAGTGGGGTTGCTATGCAGGATCTCTATAAGTGGAGTGTGAGGGACGTCCCTAAGGGACAGGCAGTGCATTCCTCTCACCCACCGCTGGTGCCTGACCCTGCCTGTCTATTGCCTTCTATTCTCAGGGTGAAAGAGGCGACAAAGGTGCCAGGGGGGACAAAGGTTGGAAAGGCCTGCGTGGATCCAGGGTGAGTACGGTGCTGCCATGGCCTCCAATCCGAGTCAGGCTTCCTTCTCAGGATGGATCCAGCACATACCCAGTCTGCCGTGCCACAAAAATGCCCATCTCTTCCCCCAGTGCCAACCCACACCCTATGCCTAATGCCCGCCTGCTGTCTTCTTCAAAGCAAGATTTGCTGTGCAATCCCAGCTGGTCATATGTGAGCAGCCAGCTCCCCACAGGAAAGCATCTCTGTTCCACCTCTGCTAAACACACCACTCTCCTGCTCCCAAGTACAGACCTAGGGAGAGGGGCCCTTTGCCCTGGACTGTAGGTGCTAACACGGCAGCCTAGGCTCTGGAGTAGGGGGATGGGGAGGAATAGCACCTCCCTGCTCACTGAACAGCTATCCCACAGTTTAGCTGATGGATCTCATTTGTTCCTGCCTGTGAAGAACGGGGCTATCCCCAGGGGCTGTTTCTCCTGTAGGCTGTTTTTTGCTGACCTGCAGGTTTGTGTTCTCTAAAACTGCCCCCCAATCTTTCAGGGGCTTCTTGGGAGAAAGGGAGACCAAGGGCTGCGTGGAAGCGTGGGACCTCCAGGAAAGATGGTAAAGTCTCGATGCATGGACTTCTTGGTGGGACTGCATTTGGAGAGGTGGGGAAGTGGGTCTGGGGGCACAATCAGCCGGCGGCTGTGTCTGGGCTTATAAAAGGTATGGATGATTTATTTTGGCTATTAATAACCCAGCTCTTCATGCCAAGATAAGGGTCACCAAACCTCATGCTTCAGGGCATAAACAGATTACCTGCCAAGGTCAGGAAGAAACCCATGTCCAGCATGGTTGGTCAGGTGTATCAGAGGTATGTTCCTCTGAGGAACTAGATATAGGCCCTTGCTAGAGGCAGGAGACTGGCCCTGGTGGAAAAATGCTCCCACTCAGTAGGATGAATCTTATTTGCCTAAGCGGGTGCTTGGTGTGTGTGTGAGAGAAAGTGTGTGTGGTGACTTCACTGCTCTGAGTCCTCTGGTGCTTTCTCAGTAAGGTTTCTCACTGCCTTTTTCATTCTCTATTTTTCCTTTCTGCTTCAAGGGTCTGAGAGGTTTACCTGGAGTTCCCCTCTTTACGGTAAGGGGTTCTTCTGTTATGCAGTGTCTCGCTAGCTTGGCTGTGTGCTCATTAGGTGGGTCAGGAAGGGTGTGTGATGGCTTGGGGGGAGTGCTGTTGCAGCCATGTACCGTATCCTCTTGTCTCTGGTGCTCCCTGCCATAAGAGGTTACTATTCACCCTTTAAATCCATACCAGCTACTCCTGACTCTCACCCCCATGCTGGGTGCAGCTGGCTCGCCTTCTGAGCTGTTGCATCTCTCTGAAGGCCCATGAGACATCCCAGCAGGAGAAGTTGTAGAAATGACTGTCCTTGGAGAGACAGGATGGGGCAGGACTTAGCAGAGATACTCCAGCACAGGCAGTTGTGTGCTGGGTGTTTGTGTCCGCATGAACTCCTCCACATCTGGGGGAGCTGTTTGTGGGGTGGATGGAACCCAAGAATTGTCCTGCACACAATATGGGTGGATCTAAGTCTGAAGAGGCAGCAGACCGTACCAGGTCATAGTTTGAATGATCACATGCAGGTGGAGCTTGGTTTATGGGCAGAATTTGGGTAAGTACCACCCAGAAAGTTGCCCTCTGGTGGAAATATCCCAAGGATACAAGATCGTATGTTAGTTCAGTCCTGTGAATGACTCCCATCCCTTTGACAGAAGGAGCTTGCAAAAGACCTAAACACACAGAGAACCCTGTGTCTAGTTGGGTCTATTGCATCACAGCCTCTGGGGTCAGCTCCGACTGGCCCACAGGTCTCCCTCCCTGTGTCACTTGGGAGAGCTAGGGAGGCAGAGGGGGAACCCCATTGGCCTGGAAAGAAAAGGCAAGGAAACTAGAACTGACCCAGCTTCCCACTCTCCTTTCCAGCCCTGTGAACTAATTGCCTCTATCCGAGAGAGATGCGGTAAGTGTTCAGCTCTGCCTGCTTTGTGAGGAGCTGGCAGAACTGGGGATGGGAGGTCTGCTCTAGTGAGAAGCACAGTGAAACCAGCAGCATGAACTAGGACCTGAGAGACATAGTTTGCTGTGACAGACAGAGGTGCTGGGAGTTTCGGAGTGACAGATGGACATGCTGGATGGATGGACAGATGGATGTGGCAGGGACAGTGGGACATGCTGGGTGGGTGGATGGATGGATGGATGGATGTGGCAGGAACAGAGGGACATGGTGGGTGGGTGAACATGCCAGGGACAGACGGATGTGCTGGGTGGGTGGATGTGGCAGAAACATTATAAGATGTAATGGCTGGTTCATCCTGCCCTCTACCTGGCTAGTGGTAGTAACTGGCTCACTCTCTGAATGGGTAGCGCTGCCCTTTGAGGAGGAGGGCTCTGTGCTGCTCCAGTACGCAGCCCCAGGGACAGCTGCCATGGGGTCTTTACTTTTTCCTTCTCTGTGCAGACCCCGACTCCCTGGCCTGCCCACTCTTCCCCACTGAGCTGGCCTTGGTGGTGGAGAGGTCCGCCAATGTCACTCCCACTGAGTTCGGCCGCATGAAAGACGCTCTGGCCTTCCTGCTCCGGGACCTGCACATCTCCCAGGGCAACTGCCCCGCCGGGGCCCGTGTGGCCCTGCTGTCCTATGCCTCCACCCCCACCTACCTGCTGCGCTTCACCGACATGCAGACGAAGGGGCTGCTCCTGCGGCAGGTGGGGGACCTGTCCTATGTGCGCTCTACCCAGAGGGGCCGCCTGGCTGCCGCCATGAGGTTCGTGGGCCGCAATACCTTCAAAAGGGTGAGGCCAGCCTTGCTGGGCAGGAAGGTGGCAGTGTTCCTGACCAGCGGCCGGGGCCAGGCCCAGGAGGGCATTGGCAAGGTCGCCCTGGAGTATGTGGCCCTTGGCATCGTCCCAGTGGTGGTAACCTTCAGCTCCTTGCCAGTAGTGGAGCAGGCATTCCAGGTGAGCAGGCTGGGCCAGGGTACAAGACTGGTACCTCCCTTGTAGGGGGCCAGCCGTACATTACATAATGCTGTTTTTTTTTGTTTTTTTTTTTTTGTGATTTTCCACCCACTCACCTCCTTGTATCATGAAACAAGCACACTGTCATGTGAAATGAAGGACCCATCCATCCCCTACTGCATAACGTAACTTATGGACAGCCCCTACCCACACCGTGCAGAGGGGACTCAGCGTGAAGTTCTGGCACAGTCCATGCTGAGCCCTCTCTGGTGGCTGGTCCATGGCAGGACAACAACCTACTAGAGCTACCAGCTCTTTAGCTCAAGTTGGAAGAGTACTGCACTGTGGTGCTGGAGGTCCTGGGTTCCTGCTGGCAGTCCATGGAGATGGGGGAACTTCAGGGTTGCCACCTCTAAAACACTGTCCTCTGGGGTAAGCTGGCTGCCTCCTCTTGTGCCAATGGCTTTTGGCCACGTTGCGATGCGCTGGCTTTGCACATCTCCATGGATGTTTGGGGATATGTTTATGGCCTGATCTCTCAGGAATGTCCCCCAGGCTTGTGCCCTGGTAAATAACCGCTTGGCTAGGGGTTGCAGGCAGCCCGGTGAGAGCCATCGCTTGCACCTCTCCTGATTGACATGTGCAAAGTCTCACATGCGGCTGTTGGCAAAAGCCAAGACGCCTGTAAACAAACAGGAGGCCCCGTGGCCAGGCTGTAGGACTGGCTGGGTGATTCCTTGGCTCTTCCCCGCTGCCTGTGAGCGGGGTCTGCTCTGTGAGTGGGGAGGAAGAATCTGCTCTCCCAGGCTTGGCAGTAGCTTTGTGGCTCTGGAGCCTGCCCCCTTGCACTCTGTTTCCATCACGGCCACGGGGCCAAATCACCCCTCATTTACACCCTGTCCGTCTACCTCTCCTGCCAGCTGGACGAGACGTTCAGAGTGGTCCAGCTGCCGGCCGCGGACTCATCTCAGGATGTGGAGGCTCTTCGGGAAGCTGTGTTCCTCTGCACGCTCTGCTTTGGTAAGACGCTTTGCTGCTCCATGGGACTCTTGGCTTGAAGAACCTAAGAATCAGTCTATACGGCAACGAAAGACCCATGGCACAGCCACAGCTGACTTGGGCTCGGGCCGCAGAGCTATAAAATTGCAGTGTAGACGCTCAGGCTGGAGCCCAGGCTCTGAGGTCCCATGTGGGGGGGGGAGGATCTCAGAACCCAGGCTCCAGCCCGAGCCCAAATGTCTACACTGGTATTTTTAGCCTGAGGAGCTCATGTGCTGCAGTTTTGTGGCCATGTAGATGTACCTTAGAGGACCAGAGAGAGTCCCAGGCAAGCTGAGATAGACCTGAAGGCTTTATTTCCCCATGTCCTAGAGCCCCTGCTCCAGAGCTCCCCCTTTCCCTTCGGCTTTGGCCAGCGAAGTTCCGCATATTATGACTCCAGCCTGGGTGTAGGGTCTTTCCCAGACCCCCTTACCATGCTGCTGTTGGGCTCATTGCTGTGAGACAGGAGCAGTGGAAAGTGCTTTGGGATCTTTGTAATACCACCAGTGCACGCATGCTGCAGAGGGAGGCAAACCCTCCCCCCGCCCAAGGCCACTGCTGATCTTCCTTTCTCACCCCATATCTGTAGATCAGTTAGACCCTGTGCATGCGAGCAAGAACCAGCTAGCCAAGCACTTGAGAGAGAATACTCGGTGACATCACAGAGTCCTGGCCCACCCCCGTGTAGTGTCCCATCTCCAGCCATGGCCATCCAGAGACTGATGGATTTGTCCTCCCCTCCAGTGCTAGGGCAGTGCTAGTCTCTCTGTGTCAGAGAGATTCGGTGACTTGCCCAAGGTCTCCCAGGGGGTCTGTGGCAGAGCCAGGAATTGAACCCAGATCTCTTGAGTCGTAGCCCAGAGCCAGAACGCACAAGACCACCCTTCCTTTTCCCCCTACAAGTGACATCACAATGGGTAGCTTCCTGCTTGTGGGCGTATTTCAGCTGTTGCTTCAGGAAAGATGCACCATTACTTTCTGTCCCTCCCCCTTCCCTCCCAGATATATGCAAGCCCGGGAACTGCACGAAGGAGCCCCTGCTGCAGAACCCGCTGGGGCTGGACCTGGATTTGGCTCTGCTGGTGGATAACTCCCCCCTCGCCCTGCCAGTCGGGAGCCTGGGGAGAGTTGCTCATCTCTTCAGCAGCATCCTGGACCATTTGAAGATCTCTCCCCACCCTGAGCGGCATGACAGTGGTACCCGTGTCTCCCTGGTCCTGATGGGGCCCTCGAGCGCTCACCTAGCTTCTGGAGAGGTCTTGTGGGAGTTTCCTTTCACCCAGCATGGCTCTAGAGAGAGGATCAAAGAGCATCTGCAGCTCTCACTGGCTGCCAGGGAAGCAGCAATGCCGGCCAGCCAAGCCATGGAATGGACCCTGCGCCAGGCATTCCGGGAGAGCCCTTCACACAAGCTACGGGTGCTCTTTGCTGTAGTTACCAAGGAAACTGACCTGTGGGACCAGGAGACGCTACCAGAGCTGTCCCGCTTTGCCCAGTGCGGGGTGTTTGCCATGTTCATCCTAGCCCTGGGCCCGGAGGGGGCTGGCAGGCAGGAAGGGATTGGGCCAGAGCTGCTGGCTTTCCCAGCGTGGAGATACCACTTCCTGCGGCTTGGCTCAGTCCAGGAGCCGGAAATGGAGTATGCAGAGAGGATGGTTCTGGGGTTCCTGAGGAACCTGCTGGGTGAGTGACAGCTGGGGCTTGAGGATGGGGGGGAATTCCCATCTGCCATGGAGACCACAGCACCGCCTCCTCCTCCAGCCATGGCACTGACTGCAGCAGTCATGGACAAAGGGAGAAGGAGGGTTTGTCCAATGATCCATCAGCAGAGATTGACTCTGGGACATCCTGCCCCACAGCAAGTGCCTGTATGCCTTGAGCTGAGGGAGTAACCCCTGCTAGCTGGTGGCAGTACTAGGCAATTATCTTCTATATGAAACAGCCACTAGAGGGGCTGGTGACTGACTTAGCCAGTGCGTTACATTTGTCAAAGGCTTTCTGAGTGCTCTAGGACATAGGATCCAGGGCTGCATATAGAGGGGAGGCAGTGAGCCTCACAAGGTAGGGGGCTGGACTGGCTGAGAGGCAGAATGGAGGCCTCACTCATTCCGTACCTGTTTGCACTTTACAGTGGAAAACCAACGGCATCCCCTGGAACGCGCCAGTGCTTGGTGTCAGCTGGAGCTATCCCCCACCAATCCTACTGCTACGCCTCCACCTCCAGTGAGCCCAGATGGGTGAGTGGATGGCACGTATTGATCCTGCCTTCCTAGACCCTCTTCTTAAGTGCCTGGAACTCAGCAGGGGACTGTACCCTGGCTGAGCTACCTGTGGCTGCACTGCAGGCTGGAACCCCTGCATCTCTGCACTCAGGGCAGCTGGTGCAACTTGGCTAGCCCAATGGCCAGGGCCGGCTCCAGGGTTTTGGCCGCCCCAAGAAGCCAAAAAAAAAAAAGCTGCGATCGCGATCTGCGGCGGCAATTCGGCGGGAGGCCCTTTGCTCCCAGCGGGAGTGAGGGACCATCCGCCAAATTGCCGCCGAATACCTGGACGTGCCGCCCCTATCCAGAGCGGCCGCCCCTATCCGGAGCGGCCACCCCAAGCACCTGCTTGCCAGGCTGGTACCTGGAGCCGGCCCTGCCAATGGCGAATTTTCTTCCTCTGCTGTTGGGGGAAAACATGCTTCTCCAGGTACGGCCTCCAGTGCCCAGCCAGCCGGATGAGTCAGCAGAGCACCCTCCCCAGATCGGCGGCTCCTAGGAAGTACTGGATCCAGGAAGCGGGGGCATAAGCAGAACACGGGCTGACATATTAAGTCAGGAGCTGCAAGCGCAGCAAGAGCAATGGGACCTGGAAGATGGGAGGCTGAGGAAGGTGGGGAGGGAGGAGGCTGGGAGGATGCAGGAGTGTCTGCATTCCTTACTCTTTGCACGCACCATTTCTGGAGTGGGGCGGGGGCTGAGGCTGCATTCCAGGCATCTGAAATTTTTTCTTTTATACAGTGAGACTCAGTATTAATGGACCACTGGGGTTATTGGAGGCGGCCAGACACCTGCCTGAATGCCAGTGTCGTGTGCCAGGTCATACTGGTTCTCTCTATCTGGGAGGGTTCAGTAGCAATATCGCTGTGGGATCTCAGCACTTGCATGGTATTCTTGGGGGCAGTCTCCAGTCCAGATCTGGGCCCGGAAATATCATCTGAGTTTCTGACCAGGCCTTTCAGAGACACCATTTTCAGAAGTCTTACCAGCCAATCTGGACCTGTCACTGAAGAGTCGATTGCTTTAACAGGGTCTCCAAACCTGGTGCTCTGCCTCAAGATGGGATGGAGGCCACCACCATCAGCCCCAGTGAGGTGAGAGGTGTTGTGGACGGTGACGATCCGTGCTTCCTGGGCAAAGACTCTGGCGTCAAGTGCACCAGCTACTCCTTATTGTGGTACTACCGGGTGGACACGGGTTCCTGCGACCGCTTCTGGTATGGTGGCTGTGGCGGCAATGCCAACCGGTTCAACAGTGAGCAGGACTGCATCCGCGTGTGCATTGACCGAAGTACGTGGGGCAGCCTGTGACTGTCCATGGCTTGGTGTCAGGGAGGGATGGGTGGAGGCACAGGGACCTGTCCTGGGGAGATGGCACCAATTGACGAGATGAATTCAATTAGCTTCATCACCTGTAAGGCTGAGCCAGAGTTTGGTCCAAGGCAGATGGGCCAGAATTGCAGTGGATTCTGGGACCGCAGCTATCTTTGACTGCACTCTCTGGTTCTCACACACTATTTTCCTTGGCTGTACAGCTTTTATCTTGCCTATCTGCTGCCTCGCCAAGCCCATTGCAGCTGTGGCTCAACTGCTTTCAACACCCCACAATCCATAACAACTCCATCTCGAATGGCTTTGACTGAACGCTGCCGCAACCCACTAACGCGTTTAAGGAGTTGCCTCAATGTACCCAACACCTTTGCTTCTCAGCCAAGGTGCTAATGACTTTTAATGTGCTCTTGCTCCAAGCAGAGACAATCCTGACTCATATTTTCACAGGGAGAGCTGGCTCTGTAAGGGGATGGGGGCTCAGCCTCACCTGTTCCAGGTGTATCCCCACCTCCTCAGGTGAAGGGAATGAGTCCAAGGGGTCACATGATGGGAGTGTGTGACTCCGAACCAGGCCTGCTAAGGAATATAAGGGCAACCAGAGTTCAGCTACGTGCTCCCATAACATGACCTCTTGGAATTGTTCCCTTCACCTGGAAAGGTGGGGCTACAACTGGTACAGGTGAGTCTGCCTCAACTCCTCCTTAAAGGGGCAGCTCACCCTTTGACAGATGTTGTGGTTCAGAACACAGTTGTGCTGCTGCCGTTGTCTAATACACCATATACTCTGTGCCAGCACAAGATTAGCCCAAACGTGCCATGACTCCAACGGCTGAGGTTGCTCCATCCTTGGGTGCAGGGGGAGCGACTGAAGCAAGAATCGTCCTGCATTGGTTCCATAGCCTGTGTTATGTTGTTACTTGCCTTGTAGTGATGCTCTGACCGTTGTGATTCTCTTGGATACAGGTACGAGTGCAGCCGGGCTTGGGGAAGAGAAGAACTTGACTCAAGGTAATGCTTTGTGGAAGAACCGAGGGTGGAGCTCTAGCATCCTTCGCAGCGGTTCTTGTGAGCTGAGCTGAGCTGCTCTGCGGGAGGGACCGTTTGGAAGCCTTGCATAGATGGCACATTGAGTTTTCAGGGGAAATAGGGCATGAGTACACGGTCTATAGGCTTCCCTGTGTAAGCCTTGTGTATCTCCTGGGGAAATCCAGTGTTTTGCAGTGATGGGCCACCTCAGAGTTTGGAGGTTCCATTGGGCTAGGCATGGAGGGAAATCTGGTCTAGTGGAGAAGGTCCTGGCCTAGGAAGCCTGGGTTCTAGTTCCAGCTACAGTGTGATCTCAGGTGAACCCCTTCAGTGCTCTGGGATCCTTCAGCATGAAATGAGCTTGTGTGGGCCAAGCCCTGCAGACCTTGATAATCCACTGACTTCAGTGGGAGTTCTGCCTGCCTGAGCAAGTGTAACCCTGGCCCTGGTGAGTGCCTGTTACAGGTCCCCCTCTGTGCCTATCCACAGGGCATGAGAGTCTGCTGCAGTCCCAGCCAGAGAGCCTTGCTCTTCAGCTCAAGCTGCAGCAGCTTCTGCTTTTAGCTCTGGAGGTCCCTGTTGTGTCTGGTTTGGCCCTCTTAGCAGCACCTCATGATGTCTCCGACTGCATCAGGAGACCTCTGATGCCTGTTGTGTTTTGCAGCTGTGTGCCTGGAGGACAGAGACGCAGGCCCCTGCCACTCCTTCGCCTTGAAGTGGTTCTTTAACAAGACCCAGCCTGCGCGCTGCACCTCCTTTTGGTACGGTGGCTGCGAAGGAAACAGGAACAGGTTTGAGACCCGGGAGCTGTGCGAATCCACCTGCCTGCCCTTAGCAGGGCAGATGCTGCTGCAGCAGTCTGCTGGGGAGTCCCTGCAGGCTGACGACGAGTCCAGGCCTGGCTGTGCAAGTGGGGCAGATGTGTGAGGAGCAACCAGGAGAGAGGGAGAGAGAGGGGAAGCTCCTGGCATCTTTTGTCATGCAGTCAGGTTAAGCTGCTCCCCATCCTCTGCTACTGAACAGCCAGACACCCTTATGCACAGGGCACATGTTACATGGAAGCAGTGGCTTTTAATATGCAATGAACTAAATCTCCCCAACACACACACACCCGCCCCAGGCTGCAGCCAGCAAGTTTACATAGTATTCTGCTTGCTGTCACTGGTGCTCCCTTCATATCTGCTCCTTGCCCGTGTGGCTAGCTGGGACACCACATCCCAGTTTCCAATACACTTATGCCAAGAGATCCCAGTGTGTCTCCCCCTTCACGCCCAGGGTGGCCTCCAGCCACAAACCCGATCTCGCTTTTCATTAATGTAAACATCTTGTAAAGGTGGCTCAACTGGGAGGCTGGAACGACACACAGCACACATTAAAGGGACAGATACCAGGATGAGTAAGGCTTCCTGGACTCTTGATGTTACCCCACATTGTTCATGTTGGGTGTTTATCCCCAAAGGGTCATAGCTGATTTGGAGGGAACAGAGCAAAGCGAAACAGCCACATGGTGTAGGAAGGAGAGTTTTATTTGATTCTAATCCACCCCTGTATAAATCCTCATGATGTTTGCAGATGAGAGAATCGGCACCTGGAAAAATGCACAAATATGTTGGGGGCAGATTTTTAAAATAGCCGTGCATCCTACGGCTCCCATTAAGCCACTTAAATAAGTGGGTGGAGTTCAGCAGGAGCTGGTGGGAGCTGAGCCATCGTGAGGACCTGGCCCTCTCTCTCCCTGGGCTGTCATGTCCCAAATCTTGGCTCACTTTTGTATATGCAGATAAATGAGGCAGTTGTATAACTTGTTGCCTGACTGGCACGTTTGGGCATGCCCAGCATGCGGGTGCCCTTTTTTTTGCAGGTGCTATCTCTCGCAGCCCCAGAGCTGGAGAGCGGCGCTGAAACTTGGACCCTCATTCTTGTAAGAGATTTTGCTGCTCTGTGCCTAGAATCTGTTAAAATGTAAAATGATATTTTTTAAAAAAATAAACCCATGTTTTACACTCGCTGGTGCTGCTTGGCTGTAGAAGTGGTGATGGAACGGTGTAGGGAACTGGGTGGTAAAGCGGCTGTGTAACTCTTGATTTCTCAGGCTGCCTCTGTATGCCTAGCAGAAGATGAAGCCACAAGAAGGGGAGAGGGTTTGTTCCAGCTGCCCAAGGAGGGGTAACGAGGGAAGATGGGATGAAAATGAAGAGAGAGAGTATAGGGGGATGCATTTCCCACTGGTGAGGAACCCATGGGGTGTGGGATAATCTCCCAAGGGAATGGGTGGGAGCCTTATTGCTTGAATCACTTTAAAAGTAACCAGAGCTGGGGCAATTAGACAGTAGAGAACAATCCAGCACTGGCCAAGGAGTCTGTTCCAGTGGAAAATCAAAATCCCCTCTGGAGTGAAACCGTCCCAACTCCTGCCAAGTACTGAGCAGTATTAGCACACCCTGGCTGGGGCCCACGCACCCCAATTCTGCAGGGAGTCGTTAGAGAACAGGCTCCCATATAATCCCCACCACCTGGCTTTCCTTCCGGCCCATCAGTCACCAGCTGATGTCTGAATGGGGGCGAGCACCGAAATGTCTGTGATGGAAGCTAGTTCATAGATCATGTGGCTGTACTCTGAGTCTGGGTTAGTGAGATGTGCTATTGCATGTCCCAAAGAAACATACTGGAGGCGTGTGGGGAAAATACAACCCAGCTCCATAGCTACAGATGCAGGAGGGAGGCAACTGCATTTAGGGTCACCAAATGTCCTGATTTTATAGGGACAGCTCTGATTTTTGGGTCTTTTTCTTATATAGGTTCCTATTACCCCCCGCCCCCTCCCCTGTCCCAGTTTTTCACATTTGCTGTCTGGTCATCCTAACTGCATTGCCAGCCTGCTCTAGAACCCTGGGGTGCTCTCACTGGCTTGGGAAAATCTGCTGCCTATAGGTTTGTTTCCCCTGCCTCTTCCCCTGGCTGCTATGGAGTCTCAGGGTCTCAGCCTTCAGGGTCAGGCCTGGGCCTGCAAAAATGCTGGAGAAAAGCCAGAGCCATAGTGTGTAAACAAGCATACGCCCCCTTGTGGTTGCCAGAACCTTTCCTCTTTCCCCAAGGTGCAGCTGGTGATGCATGAGCCTTCTGTGCTGACTGGGATTCAGCCTCCATTATGCTCCTTTACCTCCCATCTGTGTCGGGCCTGTTTATAGCATGAGCTCTTTGGGGCAGGGACTGTCTCTCACTAGATGTCTGTACAGTGCCTAGCACCATGGGGCCCTGAGTTTGGCTGGGGCCTCTGGGTGCTACCAGAATATTGCTACTACAGTGTCAAAGGCATCCCACCATTGCAGCCTCCACCACCCCATTCTGAGGCTAAGTCCTAAGAACCTTGGGCAAGTCTCTGCCCCCCGGTTTTCCCCAGCTGTAACACGGGGGGGATAATATTACTCTTCTGCAGAGGGGCAGGTAAGGCTGAGTTAATTGCATGTCTGCAAGGGTGAGGGGGTACTCCTATGGCTAGAAAGAAGTGTGATGAGGATTAGGCACTGCCCCTTCACCAATCCCTCCTGAGCCCCAGCACAGCCCTCCTATCTCTTGGCCTCTACCCAACAGCTAAAAGTTCCATCTTCTGCTTACCCCACCCCTGGCAGTGAGGTCTCTGTTCTCAGGTGCAGAGCTTCCTAACCCCCCTGAGCTGCAACAAGGATCAGGGGAGAAGTCCCCAATAAGCACAAAAGTCAGGGCAGGTGTATTTTGAATGGCTCCAGTGCTGTGTCTCTATGCCTGCGCCGTCCCCTTTTTGCTGCCTGCTAGGAGGCTCCATAGGCAAAAGGCATGACTACTAACAAAGATGCCATCTATTAATCTATTATTCATGAGCCTCTAGGGTTGCAGTGCCACCTTGAGTTAGTGTAAATCCCCTATCGATTATGCAGCCCTCTTACAGTTCAGTGCCAGTCCAACCAGACAAGACAATAATTCAGGGCAGGAGGAGTTGGCCAGTCCAGAGCCTTTGGTACCAGGCTGCAGCTGCCTGGCCACCATTAGTGAAGGCCAACAGATCCCCCTGGAGGATGTTTTGATCATCATAAATTGTGAAATTCAAACTGATTCAAATTCAATGGCAAGACTCCCTGTTTGGAAACCCCTTCTTCTGCATGCTGATTAAAGCTATTTTGGGTGCCTGTTTTACAAAGACTTGAATTGTTTCATCTCTAGGGTTACCATATTTCCACAATCAAAAAAGAGGACACGGGGGGGGGGGGGAGGCCTGCCCTCATCCACTCTCTCCCACTTCCCACCCCCTGACTGCCCCCCTCAGAACCCCAACCCCCCCTGCTTCTTGTCCCCTGACTGCCCCCTGCTGAGAATCCCCCACCCCTAGGACCCTACCTGTTCCCTGACTGACCCGACCCTTATCCACTCGCATAGGTGGCAGGGTTGTAGAAATTTTGGTGGTGCCCAGAACCCACCCCCCCACCACCTGCCTAAGGCTCTGGGAGTGGGGTTGGGTGGGGGGAGGAGGTCTGGGGTGCAGGTCCTGGGCTGGGGATTAGGGTGCAGGAGGGGTGCAGGCTCTGGGATAGAGTTTGGGTGCTGGGTGCAGGCTCCGGGCTGGGGCAGGGGGTGGGTGTGCAGGAGGGGGTGAGGGACGCAGGCTCTGGGATGGAGTTTGGGGGTGGGAGGCGGTGCAAAGGGAGGGGGTGCAGGCTTTGGGAGGGAGGTTGAAGGCAGGAGGGGGTGTGTGGGAAGGGGGAGGGGGTTTGGGAGGGAGTTTGGGGATAGGAGGGGGTGCAGGGGTGAGGGCTGTGGGTCTGAGGGGTTTATGATGCAGGAGAAGGCTCAGGGCTGGGGCAGAGGATTAGGGTGCAGGGGGATGAGGGCTGGGGTTGAGGGGTTTGGGGTGTTGGAGAGGCTCAGGACTAGGGTGGAAGGGCAGGGTAAGGGCAGCCTGTCTTCCCATTAGTGGATGGGGGACGCTAGGAGCCGGGGGCAGCAGATGGCAGTTGCTGCTGGCTCTGGCAGTACAAGCAGGCGGGAGGGCTCACGGGGGCAGGGCCGGCTTTAGGCCGATTCCACTGATTCCCCTGAATTGGGCCCCGCCCCTAAGAGGGCCCCTTGCAGATCGGGCAGTGTCCCTGCCTGAAGCAAAGCTCCCTGGCTTTCCGGGAAGCAGCAGCTGTTGCTGCTGGGCAAGGAGAGACGCTGGCCGGCAGGGGCCTGAGGCAGAGGCAGAGGCAGCAGCGGCTGTTGCAGGTCAGGAGGGGGGAGGGGGGAAGAAGGCACATGTGCTTTGCAGCCTTCCCCTCCCCTCCCCCCAGCACTCACCTGGAGGAGACACCGAGGGGGCTTCCGGTCCGGTGGGAGACAGGAATCTCTGCAGTGGACCTCACTCACCTTAGCAGCTGCTGGGGCTTTGGTCGGTGAGAGTTTGACCCCGTGATTCCCCCTAGGTGTGTAATATTGGGTTGGTTTTGTGGTTTTCGGTGGTGTTGCTGTTTGAGGGTGAGTTGTGCCTGCCTGCGTCTGTTTCAGAACTAAACTCGGGATCATGTAACCCAGGAAGAAAGCCCCGAGCCAGTACTTAGTGCTGTGAATTCCAGGTGAGAGAGAGAGAGAGACAGGGAGGTTTGGAGGAGGAAATCAAATACATCAGGAGGGGAGAATGCGAAAGGTCTGCAACACGGCAGGCTGAGACTTTTATCTCTCCCTTCTCCCCTGAGAGAGGGGAAACTGAGGCACGGAGTGATCTGATTCTCCTCCCCAAATTATTTTGCAAAGGAGGGGGACGGGGGGCTCCTATCCAAACCAGTTCCCTTCCCATCAACTCTGCTTCCCCTGCTGCAAGACTGCTGTAGGGGCTGAATATTTCCATTAAACTCTGGCTCCTTCATTTGCCCTACAACAATAAAATAGACTGGCTTGGGGGGGGAGGAATATCCCCCCCCCAAGCTGTGTGGACATTAAGGTTTTTTGGGGGAGGGGGGGCACGATAACATTCCAGATCCATCAAACGCCCAGCTCAGCTTTCTAGCCATCCAGCAGCTCTAGGGTAGGGAAGGAAGGGGCTCTTGGTGCAGAGTGGTCACAAAACAGGGGTGAATTTAGCAGGGGGGGGGTCCGGTTGAAATCCCACCTGATGCAGCCACACAGAATCTCTGGCGGCACTAGGAGAGGCCAGGAGTGGAAGCACGTGGCCCGGGGGTGGGGGGACATTTGCCCTCAGTCCTGGGCTCTGGGGTGGACTAGACTGGGTGGGTGGTGGGTTCAGTCTAGTCTTCCAGCCTGTTGCTCTCGCTGGGGTTTGTGGTTTTCATCTGGCTCCACCGAAAAGATCAAACAAGCCCAGTAGAAAAGGGGGGTGAGAGAGGTGGGAAGGGGTTTGTAAGGGGTTAAAGTGACCCATCAACGAAAGAGTAAAACCAGAGTTTGACTGGGTTTCCCCCCAGCCACCACTCCTGCAAACACTGGGCAAGGGGCAGCCCCATCCCCCACCGAGGCTATGGTGAGGGGCAGCAGGGGAGGAAGGAAGCCACATGTGATGGCAGTCCCCTCCCCCCCAGCACCCACCACCCCTTCTCCGGCCCCCAAACTCTGTCCCAGAGCCTGCACCCACGGAGAGGCAGCCGCATGCTCTGCAAATCAGAGACCGTTTCAATGTAGTGCCAGGGGGAAGCAATGCTCAGTCTGTCCTGAAATTCTGTGTGGGATGAGTCACAAAGCTGGGAACCCGCTGCAGGGAGCTTTCCTGAGCCGAGTTACTGAGCTGCTCCTTCTGGCTAGAGGAGATGGGGCTTCGCACAGACAGGGCCCTGGACTCTTCACAAGGCTGGGAGAGCAGCTCTGGGGGGGAAGGTGTCCTGGGGGAAGGCAGCGATTTAATGGTACACCATTAAATTTGAGATGCTCTCTCAAAGGGGGTGGCGTTCCCCAAGCCAGGGGCTTTCTTCCAAAAAGGTCACCGCTCAGGGAAGGAAATGGCAGGAACAAAGGGAACCATTAGTCTCCTCTCCGGCCGCTAATGAGCTGTCGTCCCAGCCCTGATGGAATTAATGGTCTCTGTTATCTCCGCTCTGCAGCCTGGTGCCTGCTTTGTGATGCCAACCTGCCGAGAGAGAGAAAGATCAGAAAGGAAACAATGCCTAAGTCTTGTATAACAGGCTGTCACTGTCTGCAAAGCTTTAGCCGCTGCCCTGGGGAGCTAATCGGGGTGGGCGGGGGAAGAGAAGGTTCACCATTAGGTTTAGAGAGTTTGGCAGCCAGGTGCAATTCTAATCAGTTGAGGATATCATACAGGCCCAGAGGAGGTGTCAGCAGAGTACTTCTGTTCTGCACAGCTGGGGGACAGGACGAGTCTGCTGGGAATGGGCAGTTTTACGCCACCACAACCGTGCCCACATGTCCATGCTGCTTACCAAGCTTTGGGTCCAAAGATCTACTCGCCCAGAACAGGTAGCCCTGCCTGTGACCTTGTCGCAAGGGATGCAGGATTGGGAGTCCAGGAATGGAGGTTGTTCATAACTCTGAAATGTTCATAACTCGGAACAAAACATTATGGCTGTTCTTTCAAAAGTTCACAAAGGAACATGGTCGTCATACAGCTTTGAAATTTTACTATGCAGAAGAAAAATGCCGCTTTCCCTTTATTTATTTATTTATTTATTTGTAGTAGTCTACGTTTAACACAATACTGTACGGTTCTGTAGTTGATTTTGTGCGTGTGTGTCTCTCTGCTGCTGTCCGATTGCTTTCGGTTCCAAATGAGGTGTGCAGTGGACAGGTCAGTTCATAACTCTGGTGTTCGTAACTCTGAGGTTCTACTGTCGCTAGTATTGGATGGGAGAGCGCCAAGGAAAGCCCAGGGTGCCGCCAGAAGTGGTGGTGGTGAGTCAATAGGTGGCGCTCTTCCCTCTGGGTCAGCACTGAGCCAGTGCCGATGGGACGCTTTGGGGAATCTAGGTGCAACTTCAGAATTCTGGCTGATCTTCATGAAATTGTTGTGTAAGGGAGTTCGCTGGTGTACGTGGGCTCCACCCTCATCTCTCCCAGAGCAGAGACAATGGAGAGTCGTTAACCTGAATGGCTCCCATTCATATGGGAGCACCCTGAAATGAGGAGGGTCAGTTTTCTCTAACTTCTGTGCAGGGGGCTGGGGTGTAGGGCACCAGAGACAGGGTGAGGAGGGGGCTCCCAGGAAAAACAAAGGATGCGGGGGCTGACCAAGGGCAAAGGAAATTGGCAGGAGAAAAGAGTGAGATTCCATGATTCAGAGAAGCCATGAGCTGTAGGGGGGAGGGACCCTGAAATCCTTAAAAGACTCTGGCCTGGCCCAAAAACACTTGAGAGTGGGGAGGGAACTGAGGGAGGGAAGGTGATTGTTGGGTCTGGAGCTGTATATCTTGTGTCCTGTCTAAAGTAAAGAGTAGCTGCTTTAGAAGCCCTTTTTGCAAAGCTTCTGTCTTACGTGGTTCAGCTACAGGGGTGAGGATCTCCAGGGTTGGGGCTCTGGAAAGGGTGTGCTTACGCGACTGGGGAGCTGGCGCTAGTCTCTGTGCCTAGGCACTTGGACTGTGGGGTCTCCACTCCCAGAAAGGGATGCTAGACAGAGCATGTGCACCCCAAGAGTTTGCATAGAGACACCCTCTGGGTTCAAACAGAGGCAGTGCCTGAACTCTGCTCAGACTCAGGCAGCTTAAAGCACGTGGTGCCCAAACACTCCAGCAAGGGGCGCTCTACCAGGAGCATGTGGCAGCTCCATTCTGATGTTCCATCTTTCAGACGGGGCATAAAACCAAAGTCGTGATCCTTGGGACTCTCTCCAAGCATGGGAACGTAGCATCTAATTTGGAGGTTTGCCCTCCATTAGGATGACCAGATGTCCCGATTTTAAAGGGACAGTCCTAATATTTGGTGCTTTGTCTTATATGGGTGCCTATTACCCCCCCACCCCCATCCCTTTTTTTCACACTTACTATCTGGTCACCCTAGCTTACATTCCACCTGCATGCTGCATGCTTGCTTACCTGAGGTTAACTATGGTGCTGTTAAACGCCTGCTATGTCCCATCCCCCCTGGAAGAGGTGGTCGGACTTCTCTTGTGGGTATAGTGAGTTTTATACAGATCGTTTGTAAAATGCATCGGGCTCCCGTGCAATGAAAGCTGCTCTGCATCTCCACATTATAGTTATGCCTCCATACATAGTCACAGCTTCTACATAGTCCATCCATACCGCCCTTCTGCATTAAGTCCATTAATGGCTATTAGCCAGGACGGGTAAGGAATGGTGTCCCTAGCCTCTGTTTGTCAGAGGGTGGAGATGGATGGCAGGAGAGAGATCACTTGATCATTACCTGTTAGGTTCACTCCCTCTGGGGCACCTGGCATTGGCCACTGTCAGTAGACAGGATACTGGGCTGGATGGACCTTTGGTCTGACCCAGTACGGCCATTCTGATGTTCTTATGTTCTCACCCTCTGGGGTATCATTACAGTTCCCTGGAGGCTGGTTATTAACCTGCTTACGCCACCTATTGCAACCTGAAATCTGGATTTTGCTGCAGAAGGCCCATCTCTCTCCCCCGCCGCCCCCCGAGCGTTTTGTTTAGCGGCTGAGGTGTATGAATAGGATCGTCAAAGGGGCCGTATAGCATCTTTAGACTCTTAAGGGCAGGGTGGCTTTTATAGCTCACCACTAGGGTGACCAGACAGCAAGTGTGAAAAATCGGGACGGGGGTGGGGGATAATAGGATCCTATAAGAAAAAGACCCAAAAATCGGGACTGTCCCTATAAAATCAGGACATCTGGTCACCCTAGCACACCCCCAGGGAGAGGCGGGGACCCACACACGTGAAACGGAGCTCATTAATAACCGATCAACAGCATATATGATGCAATGTACAGAATATATAATTTTATTATTTATATCGTTATGGAAAGTAAATAATACATGGAAGAAATGAAAGGCTTTTTTTTACATTTTTTTTTTGTTAGTCATCCCTGCCGGGGCCCCGCCAAAAATGTTCGAAGTGGGCTCCGCCCTTCCTAAAGCCGGCCCTGCTGGAGAGAACAGGAGGATTCAGTCAGCAGGGGCTGCCGATCCATCCCATTCACCAGGGCTGCCATCCTGCGGCTTCAGCATTAGTGGCTGGGGTGACTTGGGGAAAGGTCTCAACCTCCCCACATCCCACTTCACTGCTGCCAGAATCCCTCCTACCCCCCCCCCGCTACAGTCCCCTCCCTACCCAACCTGGGTGGGGCTGGAGGAGAGGGGTCTGAGAACTTGAGCTGTGGATTGGAGGTGGAACAGCTGTCAGGGGCACTGACGGGGAGGTGGCAGGAGCTCCCCGTACAAGGAGGGGGGTTGCCACTGGAGGTCACTAGGAAGGACAACAAGACTCCATCCTGGGGGTCAGGAGGGGAAATCCATCCCTCAGAGGTGGGCAGGGGCTGGGTGGAAATGCTGCTGGTTCCAGGGGCCGTTAATCTCCCCTGATTCCTCAGAGGCGTCTGAGTCTCAGACAGGTTCTCGTTCCCTTGCAGCAGGAGGACGTCACGGCCAATGTGATGCGCCAGTTCCATATCATGCGGCACTTGCGCCAGGTGCCCGAGGCGCTGCAGGGCCTGTGCCTCTGAGGCCACCAGCAACTCCCGCTCCCTGCAGCAGGTACTGCTCTGGCTCTCTGTAAATGGGGAGCTAGTGGAAGGGGAAATGGAGCCCCCTGGCACTCACAGAAAGCTGATTACAGAATGAGCCCGAACTGAGAGGCACCATATCCGCCCCCCTAAAGAGCCAGACTTCAGTGGTACACCCCAGCTGGGGTAGCAACAGGATTGAGAACGAGGTAGGAAGTTCAGAGCAGCAAGGAAAGCCTGGAGGGGAACTTGAGAAGAGAGGTTGGAAAAGTGCAGCAAAGAGAAAGGTGCAGACCTAGCTGTTGGGTCCAGGGCCCTGAGCTGCTATCAATGTCAGGGTGGGACTGGGTTCCCCTACCGGCCCCAGAGGAGGCGGCGTACACGCACCTGGAGAGGGTTCCCAAGCCCAGCAAGGGGGCTAGAGGCTGAGCAAGTGCCCCAGCGATGGCAGAAGGACTTCTGTCTGTGGAAAGACCTCTTTGGACTTTTAGTGTGAGGCAAGCTGGGCCCCAGAAGGGTGGACTAAAGGTGGTGACCTGGCCGGAGTTACCAGGCAGAGAAACTGCCGTGGTGCTGGAGCGACCATGGATGGGGGACGCTAGCCCAGCGAGAGGGCTGTGATGCCATGCCTGGCTGCCGGGGGGCACCTAACGATGAGTAGATTCATTTATGATTAGCATAGTTGGCAGGATTGAGTTCCCCCTGTGATCCGTGAGGGAAGTCTTGGTTGCTGAAGGAATCATAGAATATCAGAGTTGGAAGGGACCTCAGGAGGTCATCTAGTCCAATCCCCTGCTCAAAGGAGGACCAGTCCCCAGACAGTTTTTTTCCCTGATCCCTAAATGGCCCCCTCAAGGATTGAGCTCACAACCCCGGGTTTAGCAGGCCAATGCTCAAACCACTGAGCTATCCCTCCCCCAAGCAGGTGTATCAAGGGACCAAGCTGGTCGCTGGATTTCCCACTTCAGTTCCAGGGACTGGCTAAGCAGCCAAAGCAGATCTAGGGGTTTCTCCAGCAGCTCCTAGAAGACCAACAGACGCAGAAGGAAGTGCAGGTGGAGCTACAGATGCAGCAGCAGCAATACCTGTGAGAGATCCTGCAAAGGGAAATCAACCCAGGGTCTGCTATGCCCATGGACAAAAAGAGCAGAGAAGGAGAGCATGCCTGGGCTGTGCTGAGAAGGTTAGCCCAGGGAGAAGGGCATGAGAAAGTGTACAAACGTGGCCTAATGCCAATATGGGAGCAAGAGTTCTTTGTTTTGGGGGAGGAGAAGCAGGCCATATCAAAAGACATGGCCTGCTTAGGAAATTGCTGAGTGGCTGAATGAGGGGCCAGGGCCCTAAGAAGTTAGAAAGAAAGGAGAAGGTGTCCTCTGACACAAACCCCCATGAGGCAGGCAAGGTGGAGGTGGCTGGGGTGGCCATGGACCTTGCAGACCCTCCACCAACACACCCTGTCGGGTGCTGCAGGGAGATGAAGGACAAAATGATTGGCCCAGAGATGAAGCAGACTGGAGGAGGGACAAACACAAGGGGTGGAGCAGTCCATGGTGGGTTCTCAGACCCTGACCGAAAAGGTTTTGGCATATGCAGCGGCAGTAGCAAAAAGGCAACAGAAGACGCTAAAGGCTTCAGAACAGGCTCTGCAAGCAGCTGTTCATGAGACTGAGTGGCTGCAGGAAGAGCGTCGGGATACTGCAGAAGAGAAGGTTTGCCCCGAGCGAGCTGGCAGTGGAGCTGCAGACACTGCGCACAGGCTGTACAAGCGCGCAGCCGGTGACGGCGATGAGATGAGGAGGGATGAAGCTTGGAGAAGAATAGAACTTGCCCCCGCGTGGGCCAGGTTCTAAGGAGGAGGGTATATAACGGGGGGCTTGGCCTGTGGGCTATAAAGCCTGGAGCTAGGCCAAATGGATTACAGAGTGAGCTCCAGCTGAGGGGAAACCAGGGGAAACCGCAACAAAGGTACAGGAGCAGGCCTAGCTGTTGGGTACAGGGCCTTGGGGCAGAACCTAGAATCCAGGGTAGGACTGGTTCTCCCATGGTCTCTAAGGAAGGGGATGTACAGGGCCATAGGAAGGACTACCAAGGCCAGCAAGGGCAGGCCGAGCCAAAGTCAGGCTGAGGAAAAGCCCCCAAGGGACAGAGGATCTTGTTTCAGTTAAAGACATTTTTTGACTTTTCGTTTGGGATGAGCGCGACCCAGGAAGGAGTGGACTAAAAGATGGTCGCCTGGCCGAAGGGCTGAGTTCCCAGCCAAAAACCTGCTGGCGGGCGTGCTATCCCAAGAAATCTGTGACCCCAGGCCTTGAAGGAAGGGGCACCTATCGGTGAGTGAACTCTGTTACAAGCCCGCTTCCATTGTGGAAACAGCCTGGTATTGGAGAGTGGTGGGGATAGCCTGTGGGCGAGGATGGCTGGAGGGGTTATACAGGAGGGGCAGCAGCGTCCAGTGAGGAGATCAGGGAATGGATTGTTTGCAGTCCTGCCACTGAGCGGTAACATGATCCTGGCCAGGTCACTCTCCCACCTGGTGCCTCACTTTCTCTATCTTTGAAATGGGGATCATCCCGACCCACATTAAGAAAGGGTTTGATCCTCTGCTCTTGCTTGCCAAATCCCTGCCCTCCTTGCCCCACACAGGCCTCTGCCCTGTTGCTCAAACTCCCATGCACATGTTAGTGCCTGTGTCACCCCCGCAACTGCAAGGTCTCATGTACAGTCTCCTGCCAGCAAACTGAAGCTGCCACTAGATCCAGAATAGGAATCGCAGTTCCTGTGCGCTGCTCTGAATGGAGTCTAGACCCTGGGCATGGGGAAGGCCAACGCTCACATCCAGGTAGATCATCAACCTACTCCTCTGTCCCAGGAGCAGGAAGGCCTCTGCTTCGTGCTCCCTTCGGTAGCTGGAGCTGCTGAGTTGGGAGTGTGGTGGGCAGAGATGGGAACAGGCCATAGGATGAATCAAGTGTCAGAGGGAGACTCCCTGTGTGTGGGAGATGATGTTGCCCCTCTGTGGGGAATCCCTTCCTTGCAGATGCTGGGCTTTGGGTGCTGGACTCTGCCAGGAAGCCCAGCTCCCATCCCTAGCAGCTTGGCTGTTCCCTACACTGCTGTGCACCAGACTCTCTGCAGAGAGCTGCTCTGGGCAAGGACTACAGAGCCTGTTGTCATCCTGGCAGGTGTCACCCCAGGTTCCATAATCCTGACCCCTGGTCTCCCTCCGCTGGCAGGCTCTGAGCAAGGCCTGCCCAGAGAACATGGATGACGAGCTCTCGATCCTGCTGACAGCACCCCCCAGCACAGACAAACTCCAGCACATCTTGGAGGTGAGCAGAATGGGGAGGGGCAGCAGGGGTTTTACCTTAGCCCTGGGGACTCCTAGAAAGAAGAGACTGGAAAATCCATGTTTCTATTGGATCCTTCCGAGTATGCATTTATGATATAAACTCACTGGGTGACCTTGGGGTAACTCACTTCCCCCTTACGGCATCAGTCTTCTCCACTATCAAATCTACACTGGGGAAGAAGGACAGAAGCCCCGACAATCACCTTCACCTCTGGTTGTCTGGTCCTGGGAGCCGAAACCAACTGGACTATCTGCCCCATCTCCTAAACTGCCCTGTCTTTCCCTCCTAGGACCTTGTCCTTAGTGCTCAGCCTGGCCCCTTCCCAGCTTGTCCCTGACCTTTAAAGGACGCTCCAAGCCCCTCCCATGCCTGCTTCCCTTGGGGTCTCTCTCCTGGCTGAGCACAGGCTGCCCTTCTATCTCTCAGCAGGCCTGGGTCCTAGTCACAGGCTGCGTCTTGTCACGTGACCCCCACACTTATTCCCTTCACCCTAGGGAGCTGCATCACCTGGGCCAGGTGCAGTTGAGCTCCAACCCCTTTCCTGGCCATCTCACCCTGGGACAGGTTGAAACTGGTAACCTGTGGGTAACAGTAACTGGTTGCTCCCAAAGGTGCTGAAGACACAATGGAAGAGGAAATCCTTTGGCCTGGATTGAAATTATTCTGACTGAAAGTGAATGAGAGAAAATAGGTCCAGAGTTCTCTTCCTAGCAGCAGAAAATGTAGCGATTGATAGAGGTTCAGGTCAGAAAGGACCATTATGTGCATCTAGTCGCCCCTCCTGTACAACTCAGGGCCTAGAATGTGACCAAGTGGTTCCTTCAGCCAACCATAGCATGGGACTGAGCCAGAGCACGTCTTTTGGAACGACATCCACATGCAGGAGAGCCAGCTGGCTACCAGAAAATCTCTCTTCTGCAGTGACGTGGGGTTAAGGGACATGGCGGAAAAGACATGGCGGCTGTGACTAAACTTAGAGCAGGGTGGGGAACCGAGACACAGTTGGGACCTGTCTACACTACAGGTCTGTCGTGCATTTGTAATCTGCTGACCCCCACATGTTGTTCAGAGCCTATGGAAAACACAGCTCCTAAAGTGTGTTTGTTCTCTGCTTATCCCGTATGTACCAGCAGGGCTGGACAGCATTTCTCACTGTGCTGTGGGGAGCAGGTCCTGGGTACTAAGGGTCTGAAGAAGCTCTCAAGGACTAATTTTTTAAAATAATTGTTATCAATGAATTGGGAGAAAACGTACAATCACTGCGGATAAGATTGGGGGGTGACAAAATACAGGCAGAGTGGTAATTCCTGATGGGGAGAGGGCAGTGATACAGAGCGATCTGGCTCATTCGGCCAGCTGGACCCATTCAAAGAAAACAAGTTTGAGCAGAGCCCAATGCAAGGGCCTATACGTAGCCACAAGGCACGCCGGCCACACCTCCAGAATGGGGACGTGGATCCAGGAAAGCAGTGACTCTGAAAAGGATTTAGGGGCCAGAGTGGAGAAGCCACTCAACATGAGCTCCCAGTGTGATGCTGTGGTGAACAGGGCTAAAGCCATCATTAGACGTAGGAGCAGAGCCGTGAGTAGGATAAGGAGGTGACAGCAGCAGCAGTGAGACTGCTATTGGAATACTGCCTCCAGTGTTGGTGTCCTCCTTTGAAAAAGATGGTCCTAGAAATTGGAGCTGGGGCAGCAAAGAGCCATGAAATGTTCTGAGGGCTGGAGAAAAATGCCTTCTAGTGAGCTATTGAAAGAGCTCAACCTGTTTAGCTTATCAAAAGAAGATTGAAAGGTGACTTCACTGAAGTGTTGAAATGCCTTAATGGAAGGAAAATATTGGGTATTAAAGGGCTCTTTAATCGAGCAGAGAAAGGCAGAACAAGACCCAGTGGCTGGAAGGTGAAAAGAGACAAATTCCTATGACAAATAAGGCACAAATATTCAACAGCGAGGATGATTGACCACAGGAAGAAGCTATCATGGAAAGTAGTGGATTCTCCATCTCTTGATGTCGTTTAATAAAGACTAGATGCCTTTCCGGAATGTGTTTCCCCCAAAAGTAGCTATTGTGGTAGACAGGAGGCCTGTGATATGCGGGGGGTCAGATTAGATGCTCTAACGGTCTCTGCTGCCCATAAAGTCTACTCATTTCTGAGAAACCTAGTGTAGCATTGGGAGCAGCCTCTGCTTATTAAACAATCAGTTTGTCAGCACCTGCAGGACAATTTGGTTCTTAGGACTAGTGAGCATGGACTTGTCAAGAACAAATCATTCCAGACCAATCCTAGCTCCTTCTTTGGCAGGGTTAGGGGCCTAGTGGAGGTGGGTAAACAGTAGATGTGATCTATCTTGGTGTTAATAAGGCTTTTGACACAGTCCCATAGGACATTCTCACAAGCAAACAGATGCTGCTTAGCACTGTCAGAGCAGCTTTTGCTGGGGGATTCTCCCAGCACTTTCCAATAGTGGGAAAGTATGAAATCCCCATTTGACTGCTGGGGACAGAGCCCAGAGGGGGCAGCAACTTACCCCAAGTCCCACAGGTCAATAGGAAACCAGCAATGGAACCCAGGAGTCCTGACTCCCAGTTCCCTGCTCCAATCACTCCAGCGGAGCACACTCCCTCTCAAAGCAGGGAGACCGGACATGAGGGCCTGGTTGTAATTGCCAGTTGTGGGAGGGAGTGTGCAGCAGTGGTTAGTGAAGGGGCCTGGAAATAAGGACTGCTGGGTCTATTGGAGAGTGTCACTAGGAGCAGTGCATAAGATGAGGTGTCCTATCATGTTTACTCAGATCAGATTAGGACATAATAGAATGGCTGAAATAGTTTATTTTATTTGTATTGCATTATTTTGCAATTGTTAAGAGCAGCAACTACTCAGCTCAGACTGAAGCATCTTATCTAATTTTTGAGATCTAAGTGTCTCCTCTTTGAGTGCCACGAGACAAGTTAACACATTGTGACAAAGAATTTTCATTGCCACTTGTTATGATTTCAAGAAACAAACTGGTTTAGTTTGAATAGGATTTTCGGTCAGAAACAGTTTCAATGAAATTTCCCCACCATCTCGATTCCTGGGCTCTATCTCTGCCTTTCGGGGGGGGGGGTTTGCTGTCTGTTAGAACAAGAGTCTGATTTGGATAGGGATAGAGACCTCTTCAATGTTTTTAATGAAGTAAATACTAATGGGAATTGTGTGATCATGGGAGACTTTAACTTCTCAGATATAGACTGGAGGACAAGTGCTAGTAATATAATAGGGCTCAGATTTTCCTAGATGTGATAGCTGATGGATTCCTTCACCAAGTAGTTGCTGAACCAACAAGAGGGGATGCCATTTTAGATTTAGTTTTGGTGAGTAGTGAGGATCTCTTAGAAGAAATGGTTGTAGGGGACAGCCTTGGTTTGAGCGATCATGAGCTAATTCAGTTTAAACTAAATGGAAGGGTAAACAAAAATAGATCTGTGACTAGGGTTTTTTTTTTTCAAAAGGGCTAACTTTAAAAAATTAAGGAAATTAGATAGGGAAGTGGATTGGACTGAAGAACTTGTGGAACAGATGGATCAGACTGAACAGGTTCCAAACCTCTCGGAGGCTCTGACCTTCTAAACAGGGACGTCTGTTTTCTAGTAAAATCAGGAAAAAGAAAGGAGAAAACTCAAAAGAGGTTCCTCCTGGCGCTCACGTACATGACCCCTAATACTCTCTCAGCCCTCAAAGAGAGACCTCGAGAAGGAGACTTGCTGAAGGACAGCTACAGGGGACTCAGAGGTTTCCCTGGCCCTGCGCCCCTGTCCTGCCTGGCTGATGTCAGCATCTCTCTGTGAGGTCACCACCTCCCCAGCACCTTTGATCAATAGGCTGAGGTCCTGCAAAAGGTCTTTGTGATGTCACTGTCACACCCACCCCTCCCCTGTAGTGCTAATGTTCTGCCGCAGGCCAGACCCTTTGGAGGTTTGAGCTACTCTCTGTGGATCACCCCGCTCAATGAGTGTTCATTCTAGGAAGCAAGCCGGCTAGACAGTAAAACAGCAGAGGCTGCTCCCAATGCTACACTCGGTTTCTCAGAAATGAGTAGACTTTATGGGCAGAAGAGACCGTTAGAGCATCTATTCTGACCCCCTGCATATCACAGGCCTTTCTGCACCATATGGGGCAGGCAGAGCTCTGCCTGGGCGCAGGGGGAATGGGATGGGGGTAGATCAAGGAAAGGGGGGAGGGGAATGGGTGTGAGGGAAAGAGCTCCTGTCCCAGATGAAGGAATTTGGGGGCAGATTAAAGGACCCTACTCCACAGAGAGGGGAGAGGGTTTCTGTGAGTGTCAGGGGGCTCCATTTCCCCTTCCACTAGCTCCCCATTTACAGAGAGCCAGAGCAGTACCTGCAGCAGAGAGCGGGAGTTGCTGGTGGCCTCAGAGGCACAGGCCCTGCAGCGCCTCGGGCACCTGGCGCAAGTGCCGCATGATATGGAGCTGGCGCATCACATTGGCCGTGACGTCCTCATGCTGCAAGGGAACGAGAACCTGTCTGAGACTCAGACGCCTCCGAGGAATCAGGGGGGGATTAACGGCCCCTGGAACCAGCAGCATTTCCACCCAGCCCCTGCCCACCTCTGAGGGATGGATTCCCCCTCCTGACCCCCAGGATGGAGTCTTGTTGTCCTTCCTAGTGACCTCCAGTGGCAACCCCCCTCCTTGTACGGGGAGCTCCTGCCACTTCCCCGTCAGTGCCCCTGACAGCTGTTCCACCTCCAATCCACAGCTCAAGTTCTCAGACCCCTCTCCTCCAGCCCCACCCAGGTTGGGTAGGGAGGGGACTGTAGCGGGGGGGGGCAGGAGGGATTCTGGCAGCAGTGAAGTGGGATGTGGGGAGGTTGAGACTTTTCCCCAAGTCACCACAGCCACTAATGCTGAAGCCGCAGGATGGCAGCCCTGGTGAATGGGACGGATCGGCAGCCCCTGCTGACTAGGGTTACCATATGTCCGTTTTTTCCCGGACATGTCCTGCTTTTCGGCAATCAAACGCCCGTTCGGGGGGAATTGCCGAAAAGCCAAACATGTCTGGGAAAATGCCAGCCGGGCACTTCCCCTCCCGCGGCTGTTCTGCTCCGCTCCTCCCGTCTCAGACTTTAAGAGCCGAGCTGCCCGAGCCAGCGCTACCGGCTTCAGGCAGCCCCCCCTGCCTCCGGACCCCCAGCCGCCGGCCAGGCACTTCCCTTCCCGGGCTCCAGCTGAGCTGCTCCGCTCCTCCCCTCTCAGACTTTAAGAGCCGAGCTGCCCGAGCCAGCGCTACTGGCTTCGGGCAGCCCCCCCTGCCTCCGGACCCCGAGCCACGGGCCAGGCACTTCCCTTCCCGGGCTCCAGCTGCGCTGGGGAAGCGCCGGCCGGGGGCGCAGGGTCTGGGGGCTGCCCGGCAAACCGTGAAGCCGGTAGCGCTGGGGCAGCCCTTTCCCCATGGCTGGGAGTGGGAGGGAGGAGGGGGCTGAGTTAGGGCGGGGAAGGGGCGGTGTTGGGGCGGGGTTAGGGGGTGGGGAAATGGGCGGGGCCAGGGCCCGTGGAGGGTCCTCTTTTTTTATTTATTAGACATGGTAACCCTACTGCTGACTGAATCCTCCTGTTCTCTCCAGAACGGGTCCAGCCTTGCCAGCAGCAGGACAAGCGTCCCCTGCCCATGTGCCTCAGCCCTGCCTGGTCAGATGCCATCACCCGTCAGTCCTTGGCCTCCCAGGCTGCCAGTGATGGGAGCAACTCTGGGTGGTGGCTCGGGTGACACAGACACCAGACCACTAGGAATTGGGTGCGGCCCTGTGGGACCAGGAGAGTCTCGCAGAGGGCACTTGGGGGACTCTCCTGCCCTTCCCAAGAGCGATAGCACCCTGTCCTAAGAACGTAAGTCTGGGATGAGGCAAAGCTTGTCATTAATTAGCCTGGCTAAAGAGCTGGGTGGAGCTGCTCCGGGGACAAGCTGGCTCGCTCCTGCTCATGGAGGTGAATTCATCTCCCTTCCCAGGAGCACCTGCTCTCCCTTTCATTCCCCACCAGGCTCCTTGTGCCAGGCCAGCGAATGGCCACAGGATGGGAATGAGGCCTGGGCCCCGCCCCAATCTCCTGAGTCTAATGCAGCTGCTCACCTTGTCCCCCATCAGCTGCTGGGTTTCCCCCAGGAGGGAGTAGGTGATAGGGAGAGAGACACACACATTTGTCCTTCTGGTTGCAGGGCTTGTGTCCTTCCAATCCCATTGGTGGCTGCACAGTGGGCAGAGTCCTCGCTGCGTGCCCAGCCCAACAGAATTGCAGGGCGTGGTGTGGAACACAGAGAGAGATAGAGAGACTCATCCTCCAGCCGGGGTCAGTCTGAGAGAAATTGGCTGGGGTCCCAGTCTCACTCTTCTAGCGGGTGCCATTTCCCAGCTGGGTTCCTTACCCCTCTGGTGCAGCAGCAGCTGGTAGAGCCGGTAAACCCCCTCCCTGGCCTGCCGGCTGATGTCCTTGGCTGGGTCACTGACGGACAGAGCCAGCTGTGCCACGTGGTGACCCATCCTGGGGAATTCCGCTGAGTTCTAATGGACGGGAGAGGGAGAGGGGACTCCATCAGCATTTTCCTGTTAGCTCCCAGTCCCCCCCGGGCCAGGACTCTCCTTCCCCTCAGCCCCTCTGCAGGAGATGCTAGAGGATAGGAGCTAGAGCCAGACCCTTAATTTCCTCTGCCCCCAAGGAAGCCTGGAGCACAGGGCTGTGGACAGGGCCCTCCATGAGGACTTGCTTCCCCAGCTGCTCCAGGATGACAGGGAGGCATGAACCTGGAGCACAGTCCCCTTAAAAGCCCAGAGTCACCACTTAACTAGGACAAGAAGAACTTGACTCAAGCCAGGCTCACTCTCTGCTCTGACTCTGCCTCCCCAAGAGGAACACTCCTAACCCACTGCCCCTGCAGCAGCAGATCCTACAGCCCGTCAGAGCCAGATCACCTACCCCTGGAGTCAGGAAGCTGGGGTCAGAGGTCACTTACGTCAAACTCAGGGAGGGTGATGGTGAATCTGAGCAGGGCCGTGCTGCTCTTAACGGCCCTGGCTCTCTCGCGCGGCACCCTGGACACGATCCAGTAGTTAATGTGCTGTGGGGAAAGGAGGCATTGCACTGACTGCCCTGACCAAGGATGCCCACTGGGGGCCCGGCTAGGAGGACAGACTGGAAAATGGATCTAAGAGTGAAGGTAAAATTGCCCCCACCCCTCTCATCGGGCTCACCTCCAAGATGTACTGGAGCCTTTCGGTGTCTGGGGACTCTGCCAGCAGGTTCCCCAGCATGGCGTCCAGGAGGTCTGGCAAGACCCTAGGCAGATCCTGAAAGCAAGGGAGAGCCATGGGTCAGAGTTAGGGAAACTGGGGCTAAACTTGCCACAGGATGGGAAGACGGGTCTCTGGGAAGCACTGGTGAGACCTACAAACACATATCCTGGCCTCTCTCCTTCACATCCCACTGCAGGCAATTAGCAAGGACTCATGGCAGGATGACAGCTGGCTCTTCAATCCATGACTTTAGCATGATCTACCTGCACTTGGGCGGTGTCCTTCTCCATGCCCAGGGTGAAGACGGCGTGCAGGGCAGCTCGGAGGAGGTGGGTCTCCAGCTCTGGCTCCAGGGCAGGTGTCATGGTGCTGGCAAGAGAGAGGAGCCGGTATTAGACTGTGCAGTACGGGGATGGGACTGGCACCAACACGCAGGTGAAACTGCAGGGAAATAGGCACAGGCTGGCAAGAAGGGAAACTGAGGCACCGAGCCAGGGAATGACAAGGCCAAGGTTTCTCACACAGACAGTGGCAGGGCAGGAATAGCCCCTGTTCCCTGCACCCTGCTGCCCCTCCTGTATCTGATCCTGGGTGTGAGCCTCTCCCCAAAGCCGTTGCAATGTTACTGGAGTGAAAAGAACAGCCCAGCCAGGAGAGAGTGAACCTTCCCCGCACCTCTGCCAGAGGAGCCACCCTTGGGCGGTGACCTGGGAGTGGGAGGGGCAGTGACTCCCAGCCCTGGGCCTGAGCAGCACTGGGGTTAGGGGAACCGGACCGGAGGGTCTCGGTACCTGAGGTTGCCCACAGCAATCAGGGAGTTGGTGAGGACGGCGCCGGGTGGAGAGTTATCAGGCAGCTCCTCAATGAGCTCCTGTGAGACCCAAAGGAGACAAAGGAGCGTGTGAGATTCGGGCCTCACTGACACTTCCCAGTGAGGAGATTACACAGCCAGGGCCCCACACAGCCAGCAGGATCCTCCCACCTGCCCCCCGCTCCTCCGATTCCTGCCCAATAGTGACCACTCTCCGAATTTCTCCCGTCTCTTCTCCCCAGTCTTCAGCCCCAGCAATCCCTGCCCTCTGCTGCCCCTCCAGCACCAGCCATCCCCCATCCATTGGCCTGGAGAGACCCCTGCCCCTCCCATGTCTCTGTCCTCCCTCTGGGCGCCGTGTCTCGCTCACCACAATCCTCTCCGCCACAGCCGCCTTGCAGCAGTGCGACTCCAGTGTGTCCTGCCCTCTCTGCTGTGCAGCGAGACGCGGGGTGGATGGCGTGCAGGAACACGAGCTGCTGGGCCTCCTCCTGCACCCACCAGGAGTGGGGTTAGGGGAGAGAGAGCCAGTTAGCCAGGGACCTCCCTGCCCCCACACAGCAGCTGCAGGACTCAGGCCTGAATGGGGGATAGTGGGGACCCGCCCATTGTCCAAATCACCCACCACTCCACCACAAGCAGGGTCAGGAACTGGGACAGTGCCTGTGGGGGGAAGAGACCCGGCTGGTGTGTGACAGACACCCCCACCTCTGGGGTCCCAGATCATGGAAGAGAAAGGTCCCCATTAGGGCTGGTGGATCATCAGGGACAAGACCCTCTGCAGGGGGTCAGGTGCTGGGAAGGGGCAGGACAGTCTCGGTTCCAGCACAGCTGGGGAACGTTCGTACCTTTTCTCCGTCTTGGAGCTGCTCTCGGCTGTTATTGAGAGCAGCCTCCTCTGTGGCCACGTCCACCCATTCCTCCTCCTCGTCCCCTGAGTCCCTGGCGGTCCCTGCACCAGGGAGAGAAGGGGACAGGGTGACGCCTGCTGCCACTCGGGGGAAGGACAGGGGCACGCTGGGGCAATGTGTCCCCTTCCCACCTCCGGGACCCAGGGCAGATCGGGCCCCACACTCCCCCGTCTCAGTGATGGATGGAGGATGTTCAGTATCGTCCCTCGCCCTCCTCCTCACTCCACAAAGCCAAGGCAGGCTGGAGAGGGTGGTGGTGACCTGAGGAGTTACCCTGCCCAGCCAGCAGGCAGGGGGATAGCACTGGGCGATCGACTGGCTGTGAAAACAAGAGTCTGTCTTATTGCCAAGGGACAGAGAAACTCGGCCAGCAGCAGGGGGTGCAGAACACTGGCCTAATGCGGGGGTGACAGCACCTCTGGTATCCTGACATCCCGGCACTTTACACACCTTCCTGGAGCCTCCCAACCCCCCTGGTCTGTAGGGGCTGCTACCCCAACCCTACTGATGGGAAACAGGCCTGGGGTGGGGAAGCTACTGGCTCAGGGTCACACTAAGTGTCAGAGCCAGGGATGGGACCCAGCAGTCCTTATTTCCAGGCCCCTTCACTAACCACTGCTGCACACTCCCTCCCATAGCTGGCAATTACAACCAGGCCTTCATGTCCGGTCCCCCTGCTTTGAGAGGGAGTGTGCTCCGCTGGAGTGACTGGAGCAGGGAACTGGGAGTCAGGACTCCTGGGTTCCATTGCTGGTTTCCTATTGACCTGTGGGACTTTGGGTAAGTTGCTCCCCGCTCTAGGCTCTATCCCCAGCAGTCAAATGGGGATTTCATACTTTCCCACTATTGGAAAGTGCTGGGAGAACCCCCCAGCAAAAGCTGCTCTGACAGTGCTAAGCAGCATCTGACCATTAGAGGTCAGAGCGCACTGCCCAGGAGGAGGAGTGTTTGGTTCTGGGCTGTTGGAGTACGGGCTTTCAACCATCTGTGCACACATATTATACTAATTGCATCTAGACCACATCTCCCTAGTTTGCTTGTGAGAATGTCCTTATTAACACCAAGATGGATCACATCTACTGTTTACCCACCTCCACTAGGCCCGTAACCCTGCCAAAGAAGGAGCTAGGATTGGTTTGGAATGATTTGTTCTTGACAAGTCCATGCTCACTAGTCCTAAGAACCAAATTGTCCTGTAGGTGCTGACAAACTGATTGTTTAATAAGGAGTTCCAGTATCTTTCCAGGTATGTTAATGGATGGGAAGACGTTCTTTTTCAGGGATCTCTGACGAGAACTGGGGCACAGCACTTAGTTTGTTGAGGCCATAAAATGGAGACAGGCACCTCTTCTCTTCTCCCAGCACCCCAGATACCTAAAAGAGTGGGACTCACATCCCTCAATGGGCTTTAAAAAAGACAATGGTTACAATGTGGCCCCAACCATTTCTGGTTTCTGCAGACTAGATGTTTTAGCAAAGTTTAGAATTCCTTGGTGCTCAACACCATGAAACTCCCCTTTCTCCTTTACAAAGGGCTTTAACGCCCCTTATCTCACCCAGGCTCTCGACTGCCCAAAGTTGGAGAATTGTCCCTGTTCCCATTGCAGAGCACTCCCCACGACACACACACAGAGTCCTCCTGGTGGTGGGAGGGGAACAGAGGAAAGGACAAAAGAAGTAAGAGATGAAGAGAAAGGAGGGAGGGATGGAGGAAAAGGTAAAACAAAAAGGACAAACCCTAATGTCCCCAGTGATTCTAAGGGACAAAATCCCAGGTGGGGAATAAAATTCGGCCACCTTAAGCTAGTGTTTTCCATGCCTAGAATTCAGCTGGTGCCAGATGCATCAGACTGAACAGGTTCCAAACCTCTCAGAGGCTCTTACCTTCTAAACAGGGACGTCTGTTTTCTAGTAAAATCAGGAAAAAGGAGAAAACTCAAAAGAGGTTCCTCCTGGCGCTCATGTACGTGACCCCTAATACTCTCTCAGTCCTCAAAGAGAGACCTCGAGAAGGAGACTTGCTGAAGGAAAGCTACAGGGGACTCTGAGGTTTCCCTGGCCCTGCGCCCCTGTCCTGCCTGGCTGATGTCAGCATCTCTCTGTGAGGTCACCACCTCCCCAGCACCTTTGACCAATAGGCCGAGGTCCTGCAAAAGGTCTTTGTGATGTCACTCCCACACACACCCCTCCCCTGCAGTGCTAATGTCCTGCCGCAGGCCAGACACTTTGGAGGTTTGAGCTACTCTCTGTGGATCACCTCACTCAATGAGTGTTCATTCTAGGAAGCAAGCCGGCTAGACAGTAAAACATCAGATGCTGCTCCCAATACTACACTCGGTTTCTCAGAAATGAGTAGACTTTATGGCCAGAAGAGACAGTTAGAGCATCTAATCTGACCCCCTGCATATCACAGGCCTCCTGTCTACCACAATAGCTACTTTTGGGGTAAACACATTCCAGAAAGGCATCTAGTCTTTATTAAATGACATCAAGAGACGGAGAATCCACCACTTTCCTTGGTAGCTTCTTCCTGTGGTCAGTCATCCTCGCTGTTGAATATTTGTGCCTTATTTGTCATAGGAATTTGTCTCTTTTCACCTTCCAGCCATTCCCAAACCTCAGCCAGCATTTGTAGCTGACAAATCTCACGAATTGTCACAGATTGCGGTGTTACTAGAGGAGGTTTTGGAATTAACTGATAAGTCACTGGGACCAGATGGCATTCACCCAAGAGTTCTGAAAGAACTCAGATGTGAAATTGCGGAACTACTAATTATGGTTTGTAACCTGTCCTTTAAATCAGCTTCTGTATCCATGACTGGAAGATAGCTAATGTAACGCCAATATTTAAAAAGGGCACTATTGGTGATCCCGGCAATTACAGACCAGTAAGTCTAATGTCAGTAACGGGCAAATTAGTTGAAACAATTGTAAAGAATAAAATTGTCAGACACATAGAAGAACATAAAGTGTTGGGCAAAAGTCAACATAGTTTAGGTAAAGGGAAATCATGTCTTACTAATCTATTCGAGTTCTTTGAAGGGGTCAACAAACATGTGGACAAGGGGGATCCAGTGGACATAGTGTACTTAGATTTCCAGAAAGCCTTTGACAAGGTCCCTCACCAAAGGGTCTTATGTAAATTAAGTTGTCATGGGATAAGAGGGAAGATCCTTTCATGGATTGAGAACTGGTTAAAAGACAGGGAACTAAGGGTAGGAATAAATGGTAAATTTTCAGAATGGAGAGGGGTAACTAGTGGTGTTCCCCAAGGGTCAGTCCTAGGACCAATGCTATTCAACTTATTCATAAATGATCTGGAGAAAGGGGTAAAAAGTGAGGTGGCAAAGTTTGCAGATGATACTAAAGTGCTCAAGATAGTTAAGACCAAAGCAGACTGTGAAGAACTTCAAAAAGATCTCCCAAAACTAAGTGATTGGGCAACAAAATGGCAAATGAAATTTAATGTGGACAACGTAAAGTAATGCACATTGGGAAAAATAACCCCAACTATACATACAATATGATGGGGGCTAATTTAGCTACAATGAATCAGGAAAAAGATCTTGGAGTCATCGTGGATAGTTCTCTGAAGACTTCCACGCAGTGTGCAGTGGCAGTCAAAAAAGCAAACAGGATGTTAGGAATCATTAAAAAGGGGATAGAGAATAAGACGGAGAATATCTTATTGCCCTTATATAAATCCATGGTACACCCACATCTTGCATACTGTGTACAGATGTGGTCTCCTCATCTCAAAAAAGATATACTGGCATTAGAAAAGGTTCAGAGAAGGGTAATTAAAATGATTAGAGGTTTGGAAGGGGTCCCATATGAGGAGAGATTAAAGAGGCTAGGACTTTTCAGCTTGGAAAAGAGAAGACTATGGGGGGGATATGATAGAGGTATATGAAATCATGAGTGATGTGAAGAAAGTGAATAAGGAAAAGTTATTTACTTGTTCCCATAATATAAGAACTCCACTAGTAACCTCCCTCCAGCCTGACAGTTCACCTTTCAATACGACCCGTTGTAGTCTCCCCTTTAACCAATTCCTTATCCACCTTTCAATTTTCATATTGATCCTCATCTTTTCCAATTTAGCTAATAATTCCCCATGTGGAACTGTATCAAATGCCTTACTGAAATCGAGGTAAATTAGATCCACTGCGTTTCCTTTGTCTAAAAAATCTGTGACCTTCTCAAAGAAGGAGATCAGGTTGGTTTGGCACGCTCTACCTTTTGTAAAGCCATGTTGTATTTTGTCCCAATTACCATTGACCTCAATGTCCTTAACTACTTTCTCCTTCAAAACATTTTCTGAGACCTTGCATACTACAGATGTCAAACTAACAGGCCTGTAGTTACCCGGATCACTTTTTTCCCCTTTCTTAAAGCTAGGAACTATGTTAGCAATTCTCCAGTCATACGGAACAACCCCTGAGTTTACTGATTCATTAAACATTTTTTGCTAATGGGCTTGCAATTTCATATGCCAGTTCCTTTAATATTCTTGGATGAAGATTATCTGGGACCCCCGATTTAGTCCCATTAAACTGTTCGAGTTTGGCTTCTAACTCAGATGTGGTAATATCTACCTCCATATCCTCATTCCCATTTGTCATCCTACCATTATCTCTAAGCTCCTCATTAGCCTCTTAAAGACTGAGGCAAAGTATTTGTTTAGATATTGGGCCATGCCTAGATTATCCTTAACCTCCACTCCATCCTCAGTGTTTAGCGGTCCCACTTCTTTCTTTGTTTTCTTCTTATTTATATGGCTATAGAACCTTTTACACCTTTTACTATTGGTTTGAATTCCCTTTGCAAGGTCCAACTCTACATGGCTTTCGGCCTTTCTCACTTTGTCCCTACATTTTCTGACCTCAGTAAGGTAGCTTTCCTTGCTGATCACTCCCATCTTCCACACCTTGTAGGCTTTCTGCTTTTTCTTAATCATCTCTCTGAGATGCTTGCTCATCCAACTTGGTCTACAACTCCTGCCTATGAATTTTCCCCCCTTTCTTGGGATGCAGGCTTCTGATAGTTTCTGCAACTTTGACTTGAAGTAATTCCAGGCCTTCTCCACCTTTAGATCCACAAGTTCTTCAATCCAATCCACTTCCCTATCTAATTTCCTTAATTTTTTAAAGTTAGCCCTTTTGAAATCAAAAACCCTAGTCACAGATCTATTTTTGTTTACCCTTCCATTTAGTTTAAACTGAATTAGCTCATGATCGCTCAAACCAAGGCTGTCCCCTACAACCATTTCTTCTAAGAGATCCTCACTACCCACACCAAATCTAAAATGGCATCCCCTCTTGTTGGTTCTTCAACTACTTGGTGAAGGAATCCATCAGCTATCACATCTAGGAAAATCTGAGCCCTATTATATTACTAGCACTTGTCCTCCAGTCTATATCTGGGAAGTTAAAGTCTCCCATGATCACACAATTCCCATTAGTATTTACTTCATTAAAAACATTAAAGAGGTCTCTATCCCTATCCAAATCAGACTCCTGTTCTAACAGACAGCAAACCCCCCAAAGACAGGGATAGAGCCCATAAATCGAGATGGTGGGGAAACCGTTTCATTGAAACCGTTTCTGTCCAAAAATCCCATTCAAACTAAACCAGTTTGTTTCTTGAAATCATATCAAGTGGCATGAAAATTCTTTGCAAAAATATTTTGTTGCAAAACAAAAGCATCTTCTGTGTCACAAAAAGAACAGGAGTACGTGTTTGTCTCGTCGCACACAAAGAGGAGACACTTAGATCTCAAAAATTAGATAAGATGTTTCAGTCTGAGCTAAGTAGTTGCTGCTCTTAACAATTGCAACATAATACAAATAAAATAGATTATTTCAGCCATTCTATTATGTCCTAATCTGATCTGAGTAAACGTGATAGGACACCTCATCTTATGCACTGCTCCTAGTGACACTCTCCAATAGATCCCCATCCTCCACCTGTCGGGAGGTAGGTAGGAGCGGATTGTTATCCCTACTTGAAAGAGGGAGAAGCGAAGGCTGAGAAAGGAGAATTGACTTGTCTTAGGTCACACAGCCAGTCCGTGGCAGAGTTGGGAATAGGACCCAAGAGCCCCGATTTTCAAACTAACCATCGGATCTTGAATTTCAGACATTGAATGATCTGAATAAAGTGTTCTCAAGTGAGTTCCAGACCAGCAAGAGTTCATAGTAATTATTCAGCAAGTATTTTAGGAGAACTGGAATGGTAGAGAAAATAATGAACTGCAGAGAAGCAGCAAAATTTGTCGAACATATGACTGGTTATGACTATTTACTTGGTCTTAAAAGAAAACAACAGGGACCTGAGTCTCCTCCCTGTCAATAACCCCCTGCTCAGCCAATCAGGGTAGCGACCGAGGGGCGGGAGGATGAGGGTTCTCACCAGAGAGCCCAAAGGATGGCCCAGGTCACCGCTGGGGATCACTGTCTGAGCACTATTTCAACGCCACATTTTTCGGTGGACCTCCCACAATGGGAGTTGTAGAGCACCCCCCACGACACACACACACCCCTCCTGGTAGTGGGAGGGGAACGGGGAAAGGACAAAAGAAGTAAGAGATGACGAGAAAGGAGGGAGGGATGGAGGAAAAGGTAAAAGAAAAAGGACAAACCCTAATGTCCCCAGTGATTCTAAGGGACAAAATCCCAGGTGGGGAATAAAATTCGGCCCCCTTAAGCTAGTGTTTTCCATGCCTAAAATTCAGCTGGCGCCAGATGCATCAGACTGAACAGGTTCCAAACCTCTCGGAGGCTCTTACCTTCTAAACAGGGACGTCAGTTTTCTAGTGAAATCAGGAAAAAGAAAGGAGAAAACTCAAAAGAGGTTCCTCCTGGTGCTCACATACGTGAACCCAAATACTCTCTCAGACCTCAAAGAGAGCCCTCGAGAAGGAGACTTGCTGAAGCAAAGCCACAGGTGTCTCTGAGGTTTCCCTGGCCCTGCGCCCCTGTCCTGCCTGGCTGATGTCAGCATCCCTCTGTGAGGTCACCACCTCCCCTGCACCTTTGGCCAATAGGCTGAGGTCCTGCAAAAGGCCTTTGTGATGTCACTGCCACACCCACCCCTCCCCTGCAGTGTTAATGTCCTGCCGCAGGCCAGACCCTTTGGAGGTTTGAGCTACTCCCTGTGGATCACCCCGCTCAATGAGTGTTCATTCTAGGAAGCAAGCCGGCTAGACAGTAAAACATCAGAGGCTGCTCCCAATGCTACACTCGGTTTCTCAGAAATGAGTAGACTTTATGGCCGGAAGAGACAGTTAGAGCGTCTAATCTGACCCCTTGCATATCACAGGCCTCCTGTCTACCACAATAGCTACTTTTGGGGCAAACACATTCCGGAAAGGCATCTAGTCTTTATTAATGACATCAAGCGATGGAGAATCCACCACTTTCCTTGGTAGCTTCTTCCTGTGGTCAATCATCCTCGCTGTTGAATATTTGTGCCTTATTTGTCATAGGAATTTGTCTCTTTTCACCTTCCAGCCATTGGGTCTTGTTCTGCCTTTCTCTGCTAGACTAGAGAGCCCTTTAATACCCAGTATTTTCTCTCCATTAAGGCACTTCAACACTTCAATGAAGTCCCCTTCAATCTTCTTTTGATAAGCTAAACAGGTTAAGCTCTTTCAATAGCTCACTAGAAGGCATTTTTCTCCAGCCCTCAGAACATTTCATGGCTCTTTGCTGCCCCAGCTCCAATTTCTAGGACCATCTTTTTCAAAGGAGGACACCAACACTGGAGGCAGTATTCCAATAGCAGTCTCACTGCTGCTGTGTCACCTCCCTATCCTACTCACGGCTCTGCTCCTACGTCTAATGATGGCTTTAGCCCTGTTCACCACAGCATCACACTGGGAGCTCATGTTGAGTGGCTTCTCCACTCTGGCCCCTAAATCCTTTTCAGAGTCACTGCTTTCCTGGATCCACATCCCCATTCTGGAGGTGTGGCCGGCGTGCCTTGTTGCCACGTATAGGCCCTTCCATTGGGCTCTGCTCCAACTTGTTTTCTTTGAATGGGTCCAGCTGGCCGAATGAGCCAGATCGCTCTGTATCACTGCCCTCTCCCCATCAGGAATTACCACTCTGCCTGTATTTTGTCACCCCCCAATCTTATCCGCAGTGATTCTATGTTTTCTGCCAATTCATTGGTAACAATTATTTTAAAAAATTAGTTCTTGAGAGCTTCTTCAGACCCTTAGTACCCAGGACCTGCTCCCCACATCACAGTGAGAAATGCTGTCCAGCCCTGCTGGTACATAGGGGATAAGCACAGAACAAAGGTATCTTTAGGAGCTGTGTTGTCCATAGGCTCTGAACAACATGTGGGGGTCAGCAGATTACAAACGCACGACAGACCTGTAGTGTAGACAGGTCCCAACTGTGTCTCGGTTTCCCACCCTGTAAAATGGGGAGAAAAAACAAAACCTTGATTAGCTCCATTTGATAGCTGGGGAAACCGAGGCACCCAGCGGTGCAGAGACTCGCTCATGGTTCCAAAGCCAGGAATAGAAAACAGCAGATCTGATAGCCAGGCCTGGGACCTAACCCTGGTTTTCCTGGCCTTGCTGCTCTAAGTTTAGTCACAGCCTCCATGTCTTTTCCCCCGTGTCCCTTAATCCCACGTCACTGCAGAAGAGAGATTTTCTGGTAGCCAGCTGGCTCTCCTGCATGTGGATGTCGTTCCAAAAGACATGCTCTGGCTCAGTCCCATGCTATGGTTGGCTGAAGGAACCACTTGGTCACATTCTAGGCCCTGAGTTGTACAGGAGGGGCGACTAGATGCACATAATGGTCCTTTCTGACCTGAACCTCTATCAATCGCTACATTTTCTGCTGCTAGGAAGAGAACTCTGGACCTATTTTCTCTCATTCACTTTCAGTCGGAATAATTTCAATCCAGGCCAAAGGATTTCCTCTTCCATTGTGTCTTCAGCACCTTTGGGAGCAACCAGTTACTGTTACCCACAGGTTACCAGTTTCAACCTGTCCCAGGGTGAGATGGCCAGGAAAGGGGTTGGCGCTCAACTGCACCTGGCCCAGGTGATGCAGGTCCCTAGGGTGAAGGGAATAAGTGTGGGGGGTCACGTGACAAGACGCAGCCTGTGACTAGGACCCAGGCCTGCTGAGAGATAGAAGGGCAACCTGTACTCAGCCAGGAGAGAGACCCCAAGGGAAGCAGGCATGGGAGGGGCTTGGAGCGTCCTTTAAAGGTGAGGGACAAGCTGGGAAGGGGCCAGGCTGAGCACTAAGGACAAGGCCCTAGGAGGGAAAGATAGGGCAGTTTAGGAGATGGGGCAGATAGTCCAGTTGGTTTCGGCTCCCACGACCAGACAACCAGAGGTGAAGGTGATTGTCGGGTCTTCTGTCCTTCTTCCCCAGTGTAGATTTGATAGTGGAGAAGACTGATGCCGTAAGGGGGAAGTGAGTTACCCCAAAGTCACCCAGTGAGTTTATATCACCAATGCATACTCGGAAGGATCCAATAGAAACATGGATTTTCCAGTCTCTTCTTTCTAGGAGTCCCCAGGGCTAAGGTAAAACCCCTGCGGCCCCTCCCCATTCTGCTCACCTCCAAGATGTGCTGGAGTTTGTCTGTGCTGGGGGGTGCTGTCAGCAGGATCGAGAGCTCGTCATCCATGTTCTCTGGGCAGGCCTTGCTCAGAGCCTGCCAGCAGAGGGAGACCAGGGGTCAGGAGCCTGCATTAGCACCGGTGTGCCATTGACCAGGAGCTGGCTGAGGTAAGCGCCGCCTGGCCGGAGCTTGCACCCAGAAACCCTGCCCCAGGTCGGAACCCCCTCCTGTACCCTAATCCCTCCCAGACCCCACCCCCCCACCCCAATCCCCTACCCCAGCCCTGAGCCCCCTCCCGCACCCAAACTCCCTCCCAGAGTCCGCACCCCAACCCTCTGTCCCAGCCCGGATCCCCCTCTGGCACCCCAACCCCCTAATCTCCAGCCCAATCCCAGAGCTCGCATCCCCACCGGAGCCCTCACCCCTCCCTGCGCTCCAACCCCCAGCTCCAGCCCAGTGAAAGTGAGTGAGGGTGTGAGAGCGAACGACTGAGAGAGGTGGGCTGGGCTGGGCTGGAGTGAGTGGGGGTGGGGCCTTGGGGAAGGGCATGAAAGGGGTTGGGTCAAGGGCGTTTGGTTTTGTGCAAGTAGAAAGTTGACAACCCTACTTAAGGACCTTTGAAAAGCAGCCTCCTTAGCACCGCTCCTGATACCAGGGGCCAAGGCGCCCCCGGACATGAGAACCACAATAGGCCAGAGCAAAACGCTGCGTTAGAAATCGGAGCTCAGGCTGCCAAGCGAACGATAGCTGACAGACAGGAATTAAGGTTGTGCCTTCAGCCAGCAACTGGTGTTCATCCGTTTGCACCACACACACACCTGTAGGCAGGGCCACTATTTCCTTGTCTGTCTGCCTGTTTAGCGTCTCTCGGGCCTTACTGTGCCCATCACCGTGGTGTCTGAGTGGCAAACCAAGGGTTTGACGTGTGCATATGAAACTGCCTGACTGGAAGGACGTGCTTTGGTTTGGATCAGTGACTGCTGGGGCGATTGGTGGCAGAAGGCTCTGAGGGCCTGGCTCATTCCGACCTGGCTCATTCCAATGGTTTCTACAGCTCAGAGCAGCCCAGTCTCCTGCCTGGGTCCGACGCAAACCAGGAAGTACAGGACCACGGTTAATAAGAACAGCTCAAAAGATCATTTTCGCTGACCCAGCCCTGCACAGATTTCCAGCTTAGGTTTGCATTTTCAGCAAAAGTTCTTCTTGATTATTTTCTCCCAACCCCCTTCTGCCTCCATAATAGCCAGCCACCCCGTCAGTCGCATCCTGGGGCGCTCCAGGGACAGCGTGTGTGCGTGTATGTGTACGTCTGTATATATGTGTATGTGCACATGAGTGTGTGCACATGTGAGTGGGCGTGTGTATGTGTGTACATGTACCCCAGTCAGATGTATACATCTGGATTTCCTTTGAAAGAATTTTCAAATTGAGCTGATCAAGTGCAATGGCAAAGCACCCAATTCCTCTGCCCCCCAACTGCCTTCGCTGCTTTAACGTACAACCTGCTCTGCTGGCGCCTCTGACTCCTGAAAGCCCTAACGCTCCAGGGGAGCAGGCCGTACCCTGCCCTGCCCTGGCTGCCCCGGGTGTTACCTCGGAGGGAATCGTTCCAGATTCCAATGAGTGGCAGGTCCAGGGAAGAGCCTTATCTGGGGGGAGGCTGTACCAGACCCGCCCGACCCAGGCAGGCTCCCAGGTACTCTCTACTCGGGGCTGATAAGGCTCCTTAGCAATTTCTCTCCAAACAAATTCCAGTTCAAGACACCTGAGAGCTCCACAGCAGGGCAGCATCCCCAGAGCGCAGCAGGGCGGGGGTTAGGGGGAGCAGTCGGTAGCAGCACCTGCCCCTCGTACGGCAGGAGCGAGAAGTGCCAGCCTCTCTGCACAGAGCAGCAGCGTTCAGCATGGGCCAGACGTGCTGCAGTGATGGGTAAGAGCTGGCTCGGAGAGCCAGAGGGTCTGTGGGGCAGCTCTGGGCCCTTCTGCTCCGCACTAGGGCCGGGTGGGCGTGTTCAGCTGGGATTGGAACCCACCAGCACTTGTGGGTGTGAATGTGGGGCTGGAACTCAATGTGGGGCACTACTGGGGGGGAAGGGCAGAGAGACACCTGGGCTGAGACCCCAGCTCCAGGGAGACAGTCTCTCCTGCCCAGCCGGGTTAAATTGCCGAGCTGTGTGACAGCCCCCCCATCCCCGAGGGGTTCCCCCCCCCGGTATGTCACAGCAGGGTAATGTGCGTACTGAACGGCAGGGGTTGCCAGAGACTGGCTGGGAGAGGCCTTTGGGGATGGAGGAAGCAGCACTAAGGTACATGCCAACCTCCCTACAGAGGAGGGGCCGTGCCCCGCAGGTGTGGGGCAGGGAGCTGGGACACTGTGCGGTGGGTCATTGCTGGCCCAGGCCCTTCCTAGCTGGAGGCCGAGGCATTTCCTTCAGGTCACCTTCCACTGCAGCTTGGCCACGGGCCCCCATAGCCACTAGCCTAGTCAGGGATCCCAAGTGGGGATTGTCACGGCTGGCTCCTCCCTGCCGCCAGCAGCTCTTCACTGCCAGGGAATTCCTGAAATCCTGTGCGCCCCTCCCCCACCCACCTCCTGGGGCTGTGAGTGCCCCCCCACATCCCCGGACAGCCCCTCCCCCGAGCTCTGAGTGCCCCTGGCCAGTCCTCCTCTCAGCCCCCCCCCCACTTCCTGGGGCTCTGAGTGCCCTCAGCCAGTCTCCCTCCCACACCCCGGGGCTGAGTGACCTTGGCCAACCCCCATCCCTTCAGGAGGAACTCCCAGTACCCACCCAGCCCCCACACCTCAGGGTTCCCCTCCCTGCGGCGCTGTGGCCATACCCCCACCAGGGCCGGCTTTAGGCCAATTCAACCAATTCCCCTGAATCGGGCCCCGGGCCCAAGCCCCGGTACGGTGTACCGGCAAGAGCCGGTGCGCTGTACCAGTGTAAGCGGGGGAATGGTCCCGCTATTGTGGGGAACTTTCCTGGTTTCTGCACTACCCCGGTGAAGTGGGCTAGCGAAAGGATCCGAGTCCTCGCTCCCACTTCCTTTACCCAGAGGCCTTCCTGCCCTTGAGGGCTCCCCTTCCACTCTCCTGTCTGGCAGAGTCCTCATAAACCCCGACAAGGCTGGGCCCAGGATTCCTGGGGGGCTCGACCCCCAACCCTGCGGTGGTCACCCAGGACAGGGGCTAGGGTGTCCCCACTCCGGGGTACTCTCTCTGCACTGGGCACCTCCCTGACCCACTGATCATTTCATACAATTTAAAGCAAATACAAGTTGTTTAATTAACAATTAATTTTAAAAAAGAATAAGGAAAAATGGGAAAGGTTAAAGGAAAACACATCACCCTGCTCTGTGGCAGGGAACATTACAAACAGTGTCTCTGGAACATCAGGGCAGTTCAGTCTGTTCCTTGTAGGTCCCAGGCCTGCTTCTCAGGCCCTGTCTGTGCTGCAGGGACGCTGTGGGTTGGACACTTGCTCCAGTGGTGGCCACACGCGCTCAGGCTCTAGGTGACAGGACCCTTTTTCCAGCGTCGCCCCCGCCCGGTCGGGGTTATGATCCCCCTGCAAGTCTGGCTTGCAAGGCCTCTTGGCTGAGGCGTCTCCCTGTGCTGGGCCCACTGCCCAGGGTCCCCCTCACTCTCCCCAGCTGCTCACCGCACTCGGACTGCACACGGCTCCGGACTGCCCCAGACCCAGCTCCGGACTGCTCCAGCCTCTGCTCCAGCTCCACTCTGCCTCAGCACGGCTGCTGCTGCTGCTCTGCCTTCAGCTCCCTGGGCTGCTTCTCTGGCCTCTCTGGCTCTGGTTGCTGCAGCTCTGCCCCCAGCACAGCTCTGCTCTGCAGGCTGCTTCTGTGACTCTGCTCCCAGCTCTGACCTGCTCCCTGGCTGCTTGTCTGGCCCCTCTGGCTCTGGTTGCTACAGCTCTGCTCCCAGGGCAGCTCTGCTCTCTCTGGGCTGTGCTCTGGCTTTGGGGCTGCCGCTCTGCTTCCAGCAGCTTAGCTCAGGCCCCTGCTCTCTCCTTAGCTCGGCCCCACTCTCTCTGACTCAGGCCATTCCAGTTCACACGGAGGGAGGACGGGACCCCCTCTGGCCTCCTGACTCTCTGATTAGCCTGCCCGCCCTGTCAATCAGGCTGATCTGGAGCATTGGCCTCTCCCCATTGTACCTGGGGACTGTCAGTCTCAGGCTCCTGATTTGCCATCGACCCTTCCCCTTTTAGTGCTGGGAGCTAGCCAACCAAAACACCCCCACTGAGTGTTAGTAAGGGGGCAACAGTCCCCTTACACCAGGGTGGCTCGGCTTCCCCAGGGGGCAATTTAAAGGACCTAGGGCTCCCAGCAGGGGCTGGAGCCCCAGGCCCTTTAAGTTGCCACCAGACCCCCACTGCTGGAGCCCTGGGGTAGGGCTGCGGGGCTCTGGGGGCTATTTAAAAAGTCCGGGGCTCCCGCTGCCTCTACCAACCCGGCCCTTTAAATAGCCACTGGAGCCCCGCTGCTTCCCCAGAGCTCCCGCGGCTATTTAAAGGGCCGGGGCAGTAGAAGCAGGGGAGCCCTGGGCCCTTTAAATAGCCCCCAGAGCCCTGGGATAGCAGGGGGCTCGGGGGCTATTTAAAGGGCCGGGGCTCCAGCTGCCTCTGCTGCACCCCGTCCCCGCACCAGCCCGCACCCCCTGCCCTGCCTGCAGCCAGCCCCGTCTCCAGCCAGCCCTGCACCCCCTGTCCACAGCCAGCCCCTGCTGCACCCCTGCCCTACCTCCAGCCCTGCCCCCCCTGTTCTGCCCGCACCAGGCCTGCCCCCCTGCCCTGCCTGCAGCCAGCCCTGCACCCCCTGCCCACAGCCAGCCTCTGCCGCACCCCCTGCCCTGTCTCCAGGCAACCCCTGCCGCACCCCCCTGCGGCCCTGCCCAAAGCCAGCCAGCCACACACCCCTGTCTCCAGCCAGCCCCGCACCCCTTGCCCTGCCTGCAGCCAGACCCTACCTCCAGTGAGCCCCTGCCCTGCCTCCAGCCAGCCCCATGTCCACTGGTGCCCTGCAGTTCCCAGGGCAGTAACCCTGCACACCTGCTTCAATGAGGGGGGCAGGGAGCAGCTGGGACCCACACATGTGCACACCACTAGGGTGACCAGACAGCAAGTGTGAAAAATCGGGACAGGGGGTGGGGGATAATAGGATCCTATAAGAAAAAGACCCAAAAATCGGGACTGTCCCTATAAAATCAGGACATCTGGTCACCCTAGCACACCCCCAGGGCGTGGCGGCGACCCAGACACGTGAAATGGAGCTCATTAATAACCGATCAACAGCATATATGATGCAATGTACAGAATATATAATTTTATTATTTATATAGTTATGGAAAGTAAATAATACATGGAAGAAATGAAAGGCTTTTTTTTACATTATTTTTTTTGTTAGTCATCCCTGCCGGGGCCCCACCAAAAATGTTCGAATTGGGCCCCGCCCTTCCTAAAGCCGGCCCTGCACGGGGGGGGAACGTGCCGAGGGGGGGGTGTAGCAGGTGGAGGCCGGGGACCCATCCAACACTCTCCCGCTCCCTGACTGCCCCCCCCCGGACTACCCTTACCATTCTGGCTCCATGTGTTTGCAAAACACGCTGCCCGGTGGGTCGGTTTGTGTGATACACAGGACTGCAGACAGAGGGAGGGGGGAGCAGGGGAGGGCTCTGGCTGCTGGAGGCCAATGGGAGTGGGTCAGTCGGCCCAGCTGCCCGATCAGCAGCCGCACTATGCATGGAAGGGAGAGAGGGAGGGAGAAAAAAACCCTGGACATTTTAACCTTGTTACCAATTCCTCCCGGACAGCTATTTAGAGATGCAAAAGCCGGACATGTCCGGGGAAATACGGACAGATGGTAACCCTATTCATCTCCAACTTCTAGCAATTACTGTTGGAATACTAAAACATTCTTCCTTAATCCCATCTATATAGTTTCAGCTTCCTTCAAAAAGAACAGGAGTACTTGTGGCACCTTAGAGACTAACAAATTTGTTACTCTCTAAGGTGCCACAAGTACTCCTGTTGTTTTTGCAAATACAGACTAACACAGCTTCCTTTAGCCTTTGCCGTTCTTTGGACCGGGGTAGTCAATTTTTTTTTATCATGGTCCAAATTTCTTGGTCAAGGTATAGTCAAGGTCCAGACTCCAGAGAAAATAAATAATAAGTAAATAAAAATATTTTAGGGTACATTCAAAAGCAGCTGGCAATCCAGATTTGGCAGTGGTCTATCTGTTGACTATCCATGCCTTAGACTTTTTGTACAATGGGTGAACAATCACCTAATATTGAGTACTTGCTTTTCAAGTTGCCCATTTTTGAATAATAAATCATAGAGCAAGATTAATAAATCAAAAGTGCATCCCCATACATATTTCAGTGGAACAAAAAGCATCTGGTACACTAGAAATGAATTAACAAATACCAAGCATGAGAGAGTGTTTCCATTCATTATTCACCAAGATAGTTTTCTTTACAACATTAGCATAATTAATACTTATTTAGTGAATTATATCTTTATGCACCCTTACCAAAGATAATCTCTAGTTCTCTCCCACCCATGTGGAGTCTCATTTTTAGTAAAAATTCTGTTTAGTGCTTTTTTCAGCTCTCAAAACACTTCACAAATGAGGTGAGTACAATCATCTCACCACCATCTCCCCCCACTTTTTTTTAAACAGATGGGTAAACTGGCACAGGTAGGTGTAGTGACTTGCCCAAGGACAGACAGTGGACCAGTAGCACAGCCAGGAATAGAAACCAGGTCTCCTGAATCCCAAACCAGTACTTTAAACCACTAGACCACACTTCCTCACATGTAGCAGCTTATTAAAAATTTAGTACACTGTAAAAGTTAATGTCTGACAAACATGAGATTGAATTAAATATAAAAATATTATATTAATCAACTTAAAAAAATTCTGAACTGGAATGTTGCAGACAGTGCTGAGGATCTTGCCAGAGGACCACACTGCTATCTGCCAAAAAATGTGTGATGTAAGAGAAAAATGAAACTTGCAACATTACAGGATAGTTACTTCCAATGACCACACAAAAAAGGGTAAAAAGATGATAATTAAATTAAAATTAATGATACCAAAATTCTTCACAAGTTTACCAGATTCCTTTTTATTTAGCCAAAGACAGAACTGAGACTATACCTGAATGTATACATTTTATTAATTGAATTACATAAATATTAATAAATACAGAGTTACAGAAAGCAAAGTAATGTGGTATGACAGTCAAAGTTAAATCTATGAATTAAACATGAAGTATTCCAACTTTTGTCAAGTAGGTATAATCAAACCTAGTTAATTCATTTCACACATCATAAAGTGGAGATATTAGCAAAATCATCTTAGTACAGAACAGAATTAACTGTCAGTATAAATCTCTTAATATAGGTCATTGTTCAACCCTTAACTGGCAGAAGCAGAAGTTTCCCACAATTATTACACTTTGTAAAACTCAATAAGATTTAAGGAATCCCGTAAAGCTGCAGAAATGCTAAACTCCTGAAAGTCTCTGGAGATATCTTTATTCTGCCGGGTCATCTTCATCCCAGATTTTGGAATTAGGAATGACAGTAAGAACTGAGGTGGGTCCTGGATCCCTGTTGAGCTTAAAATTCAAACCTCAGGGCTTTCAAACACGTACTCTAAATTAACTTTTTATTTATTTATTTATTTATTTATTAACTTTCACACCAATAAAATTGCACCAAACAGGCAACCTCAACGTTGCCCTCTAAGTCCATCTAATAATGTACATATGCAAAAATCATCTAAATTTTTCAACAATTCACACTAAACCAATACCTGAAAAACAGTCATCACCACAAAATACTTCACCTCTACACAAATACTAACAACAGAAAAATACCTACATAAAACATCCACATCATCATCCTCCAACATCCTCTTAATTCACTAAGCATAAAAACCTATTAAAACACCACTATTACCACGTACATCAATATACACAACTACCAAAAAATACTCTAACTGTTCTGACACAATAGGTGCAAAGTTAAAATTGAATGTGTGGTACAGTTTGGTTGGTGTGACCGTTGAAGTAGAGTAGATGTTTGAAAGTTGTGAAGTTGGGGGAGTAACTGCCAGTTTCCAGAACATTTAATTTTGTTTGCTTGTTTTTTAGCAATGTATGAGAGATACAGAGCTTTAAAATATTAAGGTAGGTGTTACCTGGAGTAAATGTTAATCTTTCCACCATAACTATTTTTGAATTTGGGGGGCGGGGGGAGAGAGGAATTGAGGATGAGTGGAGAATACAAACACATGCCTTCCCTTCAGTTACATCTTTGTATTTCCAATAGGAAATTATTATTTATTTTTAATAATAGTGAGCTATGATCCTATAGTGCTTGTGTGATTAAGGTCTCTGCATTACAGATTCACAATTATTCCTTGGTGCCTAGTGACAAACCTGTTAGTAAAAACAAAAAGTACATAAAGCATTAGTCGCCCAACTATATAAAAGTCACACACTTAAGTCAAAGGAGCACATCTTCTAAGATGTGTATAACTATTTTATATGAAATCAGGTAGTCACCTGGTAAAACACATTTTAAATACTTGGTTACATAGGTATATGAAATCAACATTTAGATGCAAATAACCAGTTCTATTGACAATTTCTAATTGGTGATAGGTAGAAATTTAGTTAAATTCCATATGGCATCATAGCTATGGTACTATTTTGGTATAAAAATGGGCTTTCTTATCAACTGGGAGAAATACTCTTCAGGGTGGCCACCCACACCCAACATCTCAGTTTTCTTCTATCATTTTCAAATAACTTTTCTTCTGTAGCCAACACAGACTTTATGAAAGTAAGTCTGACTACTTGCTAAACAGAAGCCCAAATCATCAAGCAATGTCATGAAAGCAGAGTAAAGATTAAGTTTCTTGAATTAAATAAAAAAGATACATCCTGCTTTTCTACCAGAATGTGAAAGTATGATGCACAAAGCATGCTTTATGGACTCATTAGAAAAGACAATTTGAGAGGGCATACATCATTATAAAATAAGATAACATATCAGTTCTCATGTGGCAGAGGTAGTTACTGAATTGAAAGATTGTAGAAGGAAACTGTTTTCTATTCTTCAGTTTTGTGGTGCCACAAGTTATTGTGCTTCAGAGTTTGTTATATACTGCCTATTAACATTAATCAGCATTCAAAAGGTAACAGATACTAATCACGTTGTTCACTTTATCCTTCCAATGCATTTATATACTATGGACATGGTATAAACCAGAAGAGCAAACAAAAATATTATTTTAAAGCTATGTTAATTACATTACACAATAAATATTTAATATTGCTTAAGGAAATTATTAATGAACTATATTAGATGAATTTATATTCATTATGAGAATTTATAGTATGATTTACCTTTGAAATAGATCACACAACTGTACTTTGCTCTCAGAATTTGTTTCCTTTCTTCTTCTTCACAGGTGGTTAGCATCTCTTTTCTTGTTTTTAAGTTGGCTGCTTCTGTTTTGTCCAATTCTCTTAAGAGGATGTAAAGAGTGTGCAAGACAGTTATAGCAGACTTGCAATGCCATTTGAAATTCTAGATAAAAATAACCGAAACATGTTAAATGTTTAAAGACAGTACAAAATAAAATTCAAAAAGATAAAGTACTGATTCAGTTATTGAAATAAAAGATTGATTTTCAAATTGCTGGTATTCATTTCAAACTCTGCAATGCACCAATAAAGTGGACAGATGTACAGAATAACAAATGAAAATGTATATTTGCAGAGAACAAGCCTCAAATGTAAAAGGGGAATAACTAAAAGTGACTAAATATGTATTTTAAGAAAAGTAAATCTAGCTGACTCCCTAAATTACCAGAATACACAGAAAGCAAAAAGGAACAGGAATGTTACAAAATAAATCCTATCTAAAAGCCAAACTCTCCAAATTACTTGTTGACAACTACTGCACCAAGCAGTTCAAAACTCTTCATACAAAATCGTCAGGAATTAGATGATTGAGAGCAACATAGGGTTAACAAACATTGATACCAAAATTAACTGGAAAAGGAAAACTGTACAAAAAAAGATTTATTACAAAGGTTCCATGGAACCCTCTCTTTCATAGCTTACCAGTAACAGCAGCAGGATGACAGGTGACCAAGAGCAAGATAAGCAGGGCAAAAAGCAAAAAACTTGGATGCAGAATTCCAGGCAAGTTGGAAGCGCAGTGCGAAGGGCCAGGACTCTGGACACAGTTTCATGGGGGTAACCATATATAGTGTCTGATGAGACCTGTACCCTGTTTACAGGGTGCTCATGCAGACCAGCTGGCTGTACTTGGCCTAGTGCCAAGAGACTCGAGGCAAAGACCAGATCCCCGATTACAGGGCAGTCACTCGCCTCAGGCTGTGAAGAAAGCACAATGCCAAGAGACCCAAAGGGCCTCGGAGACCAAACCCTAGTTACAGGGAGGTCAAGCTGCCCATGGTTCTAATCTACCAGATTTCAAAAGAGAGATGCAACCTGTACCCTGATTACAGGGTGGTCACTGGGATTAGCCAAATAACAGAGACCATAAACTGAATTACAGGATGATAAAGCTCCTCAAAGTACCAAAGGGCACAATATGTCCGATTCTACAGATACTTGTGACATGCACCCTGATTACAGGGTTGTCATGCTGACTACTGGGCGGGAGCACGGCGTAATACCAAACGAGCAAGTGGGCAAAGACCCAGACCATAGTAACAGGGCGGTCACATTGCTCAAGTTACCAAAGAGCTCAATGTCCCTCGAAAGAGAGGGGGAGGTGACTTGCATCCTGATTACAGGGCAGTCATTCTCAATAGCCAGCCAACGGAGCATAATGTCAAAAGGACAAACCTGGACCCTGATTACAGACCGGGACCGGGTCCTAGTTACAGGGCGGTCACACTGCTCAGGGCTCCACAGAACTCAATATCCCCCAGAAGCCAGAGGGACACAAACTCTCCCCTAATTACAGGGTCAGGACTCATACCAACTGGCTGAAGTAGAATGGTGGCAAAAGAATAAAGGGCAGAGACCTGAACCCTGGATACAGGGTGGTTATGCTGCCCAAGTACTAAGGGATACTGCACTACCTGTGAGTCACAGACATGTGACCTAAATTGTCCTCCTTAAAGGCCAGTCATTGCCATCAGCCCACTAAAAGGAGCTCTACCTAAACAGAGCAGAAGTGGAGAGACCAGATTCCTGTTTACAGGGAGGTCACACTGTCCAAGGCACTAAAAGATGACATCTGAGCCCTTACTCTTCCCTTTTGTGGGGAGGAGGAGGATAAATACATTAATACACTGTGAGCTCTTTTTCCAATTCTGAGAAGAGTAAAGAAAAAGCGCTGCAGCGATTTAACGTAAAAAAATAAAAATAAATAACTAAAAATTAAAAATCTTGCACACCCACTTGTATCACGTGCTCTCGCAAACGCATCCGTACAAAACAAAGGGGGACTTCCCAGAACAGAAAGAGAGCTCATCGCAACGGGTCACTCGACCCACAGTGTTAAACTCGACCAATCTTCCTCCCCTCAAAAAAACAAAGGGAAAAGGGACAAGACCTGCACCCTGATTACAGGGTGGGATCCAAGTGACTAGCCCAACAACCCAAAGGAGCCAAAGGGGAAAGGACCTGAACCCTTCTTACAGGGCGGTCCCTTGGGCTAGCCGATTAATGGCTAATTAATTAATTAATTAACAAGAAAGAAAATAGAAGGAGACCAGAACCCTACTTACAGGGTGATCACTCAGCCCAAAGCACTAAGGGGAACCTAGTCCTCCCTAAATAAGAGGCACATGACCTGCATCCTCATTACAGGGCAGTCAAACTGACCAGGCTGAGAACAAGACACAATCCCAGAAGATCAAAGGACAGAGACCTCAACCCTCGTTACAGGGAGGTCACACGGCTCAAGTAAGAAAGACATCAGTAACTCTCATAAGCGAGGGAAATATGACTCTCACCCTGATTACAAGGTGGTCACTCTGATTAGCTGAATTAAGGAGCATAATCACAGAAGACAAGTTTAGACCTGAACCCTGATTACAGGGTGGTCATGCTGCTAAAGGCCCTAAACTAACCCTAATCCCTGATAAATTAGAGGGATTTGACCTGCACCCTAATTACAGGGTGGTCACTCTGATTAGAAAGATAAAGGTGCATAAAGCCAGGGAGCAAAAGGGTAGAGACCTGTCCCTAAATTACAGGGAGGTCACGCTCCGCACGGTATCAAAAGGTTAAGTATTTCCTATACTACAGAGTGGTGTGACATGCAACCCAATTACAGGTGGTCACTTTGACTAGATTATCAGCAGGGCATGATGCCAAAACAGCAAGAGGGCAGAGACCTGACTCCAAATTACAGGGAGGTGAGTCACACTGCTCAGGGTTCCAAAGAGCTCGGTATCCCCCAGAAGCAATAGGAATATGACTTCCACACTGATAACAGGACTACAACAAGGCGTAATGCAAAACGAGCAAGTGGGCAAAGACCTGGACCCTAGTTACGGGGCGGTCACATGCTCAAGTTACCGAAGAGCTCAATTCCCTCGAAAGCCGGGGGAGATGACTTGCACCCTGATTACAGGGCAGTCACTCTCACTAGCCAGCTAACGGAGCATAATGTCAAAAGGACAAAACAGCACAGACCTGGACCCTAATTACAGGGTGGTCACGCTGCTCAAGGTATTAAAAGGCTCGAGATCCCCATACAGTGTCATTACATGACCAGAGATCTGATTACAGAGAGATCACTGTGCCCAAAGTCCCTTTCCTTCTTCTCCATCTTCGTGACTTGTCCTCTTTCCTCGTCTTTGCTCGACATTCCTGACATTTCCTTCTTGTCCACTTGTGCTTGGAGCAGCCTGAAACAGAGATAACACACACGAGTGTGTAAATCAGACGCACTTATGACAACTCCACGTCCCAAATTCAAACTGAGTGTAAACTACGGATCCGATGTGGTTTTCTGGGTCTGCAGACACACTGCATATTCAGCTCCAAGATGTGGTCCTCAGACACTTCCATAAGGACTCTCCCCCCCTCCTCAGCCCCACTGAGTGGGAAAAGGACCAGACCCATCTGACTCCAGAGCCACAATTTCCAGGTTTCCCGTTGACAACTATTACACCAGGCAGTCTCCATACAAAATGAAGAGCAACAGGATGATGAAGGGCAGTATGGAATTAATTGACAAATATTCCAAAATCTATGTCAGCAGGTATACTGCCGGGATTGACTTAGTCCCGAACTGACACAGGACCCTCCCGTTCTGAGCTTACCTGCAACGTGAGCAGGATGTTGGGTCTCCAAGAGCACAGTACATGAGGAAGAAAGCTGGAGACTTGGCTGCAGAATTCCCGGCAAGTTGGAAGCGCAGTGTGAAGGGCCAGGACTCTGGACACAGTTTCATGGGGGCAGCATAAATAGTGTCTGAGGAGACCTGTACCCTGTTTACAGGGTGCTCATTCAGACCAGTTGGCTCACTTGGCCTAGTGCCAAGAGACCAGAGGGCCAAGACCAGATTCCCTGATTACAGGTTGGTCACTCACCTCACACTGTGAAGAAAGCACAGGGCCAAGAGACCAAAGGGCTTCGGAGAACAAACCCAAGGTACAGGGAGGTCAAGCTGCCCATGTTACTGAAATGGTTCTAATCCCCCGGATTTCAAAAGAGAGATGCAACTTGTACCCTGATTACAGGGTGGTCACTGGGATTAGCCAAATAGCAGAGACCGTAACCTGAATTACAGGAAGGTCAAGCTCCTCAAAGTATCAAAGGGCACAATATGTCCGATTCTACAGATACTTGTGACATGCACCCTGATTACAGGGTTGTCATGCTGACTAGTGGGCCAGAGCACGGCGTAATGCCAAACGAGCAAGTGGGCAAAGACCTGGACCCTAGTTACAGGGCGGTCACATTGCTCACGTTACCGAAGAGCTCAATTCACTCGAAAGCCAGGGGGAGGTGACTTGCACCCTGGTTACAGGGCAGTCACTCTCACTAGCCAGCTAAAGGAGCATAATGTCAAAAGGACAAAACAGCACAGACCTGAACCCTGATTACAGGGTGGTCACGCTGCACAAGGTATTAAAAGGCTCGAGATCCCCATACAGTGTCATTACATGACCTGAGATCTGATTACAGGGAGGTTACTGTGCCCAAAGTCCCTTTCCTTCTTCTCCATCTTCGTGACTTGTCCTCTTTTCTAGTCTTTGCTTGACATTCCTGACATTTCCTTCTTGTCCACTTGTGCTTGGAGCAGCCTGAAACAGAGATAACACACACGAGTGTGTAAATCAGACGCACTTATGACAACTCCACGTCCAAAATTCAAACTGAGTGTAAACTACGGATCCAGTCTGGTTTTCTGGGTCTGTAGACAGCCTGGATATTCAGCTCCAAGATGTGGTCCTCAGACACTTCCAGAAGGACTCTCCCCGCCTCCTCCGCCCCACTGGGTGAGAAAAGGACCAGACCCATCTGACTCCAGAGCCACAATCTCCAGGTTTCCCGTTGACAACTATTACACCAGGCAGTCTCCATACAAAATGAAGAGCAACTGGATGATGAAGGGCAGTATGGAATTAATTGACAAATATTCCAAAATCTATGTCAGCAGGTATACTGCCGGGATTGTCTTAGTCCCGAACTGACACAGGACCCTCCCGTTCTGAGCTTACCTGCAACGTGAGCAGGATGTTGGGTCTCCAAGAGCACAGTACATGAGGAAGAAAGCAGGAGACTTGGCTGCAGAATTCCCGGCAAGTTGAAAGCGCAGTGTGAAGGGCCAGGATTCTGGACACAGTTTCATGGGGGCAGCATAAATAGTGTCTGAGGAGACCTGTACCCTGTTTACAGGGTGCTCATTCAGACCAGTTGGCTCACATGGCCTAGTGCCAAGAGACCAGAGGGCCAAGACCAGATTCCCTGATTACAGGGCGGTCACTCACCTCACACTGTGAAGAAAGCACAGGGCCAAGAGACCAAAGGGCCTCGGAGACCAAACCCTAGTTACAGGGAGGTCAAGCTGCCCATGTTACTGAAATGGTTCTAATCCCCCGGATTTCAAAAGAGAGATGCAACTTGTACCCTGATTACAGGGTGGTCACTGGGATTAGCCAAATAGCAGAGACCGTAACCTGAATTACAGGAAGGTCAAGCTCCTCAAAGTATCAAAGGGCACAATATGTCCGATTCTACAGATACTTGTGACATGCACCCTGATTACAGGGTTGTCATGCTGACTAGTGGGCCAGAGCACGGCGTAATGCCAAACGAGCAAGTGGGCAAAGACCTGGACCCTAGTTACAGGGCGGTCACATTGCTCACGTTACCGAAGAGCTCAATTCACTCGAAAGCCAGGGGGAGGTGACTTGCACCCTGGTTACAGGGCAGTCACTCTCACTAGCCAGCTAAAGGAGCATAATGTCAAAAGGACAAAACAGCACAGACCTGAACCCTGATTACAGGGTGGTCACGCTGCACAAGGTATTAAAAGGCTCGAGATCCCCATACAGTGTCATTACATGACCTGAGATCTGATTACAGGGAGGTTACTGTGCCCAAAGTCCCTTTCCTTCTTCTCCATCTTCGTGACTTGTCCTCTTTTCTAGTCTTTGCTTGACATTCCTGACATTTCCTTCTTGTCCACTTGTGCTTGGAGCAGCCTGAAACAGAGATAACACACACGAGTGTGTAAATCAGACGCACTTATGACAACTCCACGTCCAAAATTCAAACTGAGTGTAAACTACGGATCCAGTCTGGTTTTCTGGGTCTGTAGACAGCCTGGATATTCAGCTCCAAGATGTGGTCCTCAGACACTTCCAGAAGGACTCTCCCCGCCTCCTCCGCCCCACTGGGTGAGAAAAGGACCAGACCCATCTGACTCCAGAGCCACAATCTCCAGGTTTCCCGTTGACAACTATTACACCAGGCAGTCTCCATACAAAATGAAGAGCAACTGGATGATGAAGGGCAGTATGGAATTAATTGACAAATATTCCAAAATCTATGTCAGCAGGTATACTGCCGGGATTGTCTTAGTCCCGAACTGACACAGGACCCTCCCGTTCTGAGCTTACCTGCAACGTGAGCAGGATGTTGGGTCTCCAAGAGCACAGTACATGAGGAAGAAAGCAGGAGACTTGGCTGCAGAATTCCCGGCAAGTTGGAAGCGCAGTGTGAAGGGCCAGGATTCTGGACACAGTTTCATGGGGGCAGCATAAATAGTGTCTGAGGAGACCTGTACCCTGTTTACAGGGTGCTCATTCAGACCAGTTGGCTCACATGGCCTAGTGCCAAGAGACCAGAGGGCCAAGACCAGATTCCCTGATTACAGGGCGGTCACTCACCTCACACTGTGAAGAAAGCACAGGGCCAAGAGACCAAAGGGCCTCGGAGACCAAACCCTAGTTACAGGGAGGTCAAGCTGCCCATGTTACTGAAATGGTTCTAATCCCCCGGATTTCAAAAGAGAGATGCAACTTGTACCCTGATTACAGGGTGGTCACTGGGATTAGCCAAATAGCAGAGACCGTAACCTGAATTACAGGAAGGTCAAGCTCCTCAAAGTATCAAAGGGCACAATATGTCCGATTCTACAGATACTTGTGACATGCACCCTGATTACAGGGTTGTCATGCTGACTAGTGGGCCAGAGCACGGCGTAATGCCAAACGAGCAAGTGGGCAAAGACCTGGACCCTAGTTACAGGGCGGTCACATTGCTCACGTTACCGAAGAGCTCAATTCACTCGAAAGCCAGGGGGAGGTGACTTGCACCCTGGTTACAGGGCAGTCACTCTCACTAGCCAGCTAAAGGAGCATAATGTCAAAAGGACAAAACAGCACAGACCTGAACCCTGATTACAGGGTGGTCACGCTGCACAAGGTATTAAAAGGCTCGAGATCCCCATACAGTGTCATTACATGACCTGAGGTCTGATTACAGGGAGGTTACTGTGCCCAAAGTCCCTTTCCTTCTTCTCCATCTTCGTGACTTGTCCTCTTTTCTAGTCTTTGCTTGACATTCCTGACATTTCCTTCTTGTCCACTTGTGCTTGGAGCAGCCTGAAACAGAGATAACACACACGAGTGTGTAAATCAGATGCACTTATGACAACTCCACGTCCAAAATTCAAACTGAGTGTAAACTATGGATCCAGTCTGGTTTTCTGGGTCTGTAGACAGCCTGGATATTCAGCTCCAAGATGTGGTCCTCAGACACTTCCAGAAGGACTCTCCCCGCCTCCTCCGCCCCACTGGGTGAGAAAAGGACCAGACCCATCTGACTCCAGAGCCACAATCTCCAGGTTTCCCGTTGACAACTATTACACCAGGCAGTCTCCATACAAAATGAAGAGCAACTGGATGATGAAGGGTAGTATGGAATTAATTGACAAATATTCCAAAATCTATGTCAGCAGGTATACTGCCGGGATTGACTTAGTCCCGAACTGACACAGGACCCTCCCGTTCTGAGCTTACCTGCAACGTGAGCAGGATGTTGGGTCTCCAAGAGCACAGTACATGAGGAAGAAAGCAGGAGATTTGGCTGAAGAATTCTCAGCAAGTTGGAAGTGCAGGGTGAAGGGCCAGGACTCTGGACACAGTTTCATGGGGGCAGCATAAATAGTGTCTGAGGAGACCTGTACCCTGTTTACAGGGTGCTCATTCAGACCAGTTGGCTCACTTGGCCTAGTGCCAAGAGACCAGAGGGCCAAGACCAGATTCCCTGATTACAGGGCGGTCACTCACCTCACACTGTGAAGAAAGCACAGGGCCAAGAGACCAAAGGGCCTCGGAGACCAAACCCTAGTTACAGGGAGGTCAAGCTGCCCATGTTACTGAAATGGTTCTAATCCCCCGGATTTCAAGAGAGAGATGCAACCCGTACCCTGATTACAGGGTGGTCACTGGGATTAGCCAAATAGCAGAGACCATAACCTGAATTACAGGAAGGTCAAGCTCCTCAAAGTATCAAAGAGCTCAATATGTCCCATTCTATGGATACTTGTGACATGCACCCTGATTACAGGGTTGTCATGCTGACTAGTGGGCCAGAACACGGCGTAATGTTAAACGAGCAAGTGGGCAAAGACCTGGACCCTAGTTACAGGGCGGTCACATTGCTCACGTTACCGAAGAGCTCAAATAACTCGAAAGCCAGGGGGAGGTGACTTGTACCCTGGTTACAGGGCAGTCACTCTCACTAGCCAGCTAAAGGAGCATAATGTCTAAAGGACAAAACAGCACAGACCTGAACCCTGATTACAGGGTGGTCACGCTGCACAAGGTATTAAAAGGCTCGAGATCCCCATACAGTGTCATTACATGACCTGAGGTCTGATTACAGGGAGGTTACTGTGCCCAAAGTCCCTTTCCTTCTTCTCCATCTTCGTGACTTGTCCTCTTTTCTAGTCTTTGCTCGACATTCCTGACATTTCCTTCTTGTCCACTTGTGCTTGGAGCAGCCTGAAACAGAGATAACACACACGAGTGTGTAAATCAGACGCACTTATGACAACTCCACGTCCAAAATTCAAACTGAGTGTAAACTACGGATCCAGTCTGGTTTTCTGGGTCTGTAGACAGCCTGGATATTCAGCTCCAAGATGTGGTCCTCAGACACTTCCAGAAGGACTCTCCCCGCCTCCTCCGCCCCACTGGGTGAGAAAAGGACCAGACCCATCTGACTCCAGAGCCACAATCTCCAGGTTTCCCGTTGACAACTATTACACCAGGCAGTCTCCATACAAAATGAAGAGCAACTGGATGATGAAGGGCAGTATGGAATTAATTGACAAATATTCAAAAATCTATGTCAGCAGGTATACTGCCGGGATTGTCTTAGTCCCGAACTGACACAGGACCCTCCCGTTCTGAGCTTACCTGCAACGTGAGCAGGATGTTGGGTCTCCAAGAGCACAGTACATGAGGAAGAAAGCAGGAGACTTGGCTGCAGAATTCCCGGCAAGTTGGAAGCGCAGTGTGAAGGGCCAGGATTCTGGACACAGTTTCATGGGGGCAGCATAAATAGTGTCTGAGGAGACCTGTACCCTGTTTACAGGGTGCTCATTCAGACCAGTTGGCTCACATGGCCTAGTGCCAAGAGACCAGAGGGCCAAGACCAGATTCCCTGATTACAGGGCGGTCACTCACCTCACACTGTGAAGAAAGCACAGGGCCAAGAGACCAAAGGGCCTCGGAGACCAAACCCTAGTTACAGGGAGGTCAAGCTGCCCATGTTACTGAAATGGTTCTAATCCCCCGGATTTCAAAAGAGAGATGCAACTTGTACCCTGATTACAGGGTGGTCACTGGGATTAGCCAAATAGCAGAGACCGTAACCTGAATTACAGGAAGGTCAAGCTCCTCAAAGTATCAAAGGGCACAATATGTCCGATTCTACAGATACTTGTGACATGCACCCTGATTACAGGGTTGTCATGCTGACTAGTGGGCCAGAGCACGGCGTAATGCCAAACGAGCAAGTGGGCAAAGACCTGGACCCTAGTTACAGGGCGGTCACATTGCTCACGTTACCGAAGAGCTCAATTCACTCGAAAGCCAGGGGGAGGTGACTTGCACCCTGGTTACAGGGCAGTCACTCTCACTAGCCAGCTAAAGGAGCATAATGTCAAAAGGACAAAACAGCACAGACCTGAACCCTGATTACAGGGTGGTCACGCTGCACAAGGTATTAAAAGGCTCGAGATCCCCATACAGTGTCATTACATGACCTGAGGTCTGATTACAGGGAGGTTACTGTGCCCAAAGTCCCTTTCCTTCTTCTCCATCTTCGTGACTTGTCCTCTTTTCTAGTCTTTGCTTGACATTCCTGACATTTCCTTCTTGTCCACTTGTGCTTGGAGCAGCCTGAAACAGAGATAACACACACGAGTGTGTAAATCAGATGCACTTATGACAACTCCACGTCCAAAATTCAAACTGAGTGTAAACTATGGATCCAGTCTGGTTTTCTGGGTCTGTAGACAGCCTGGATATTCAGCTCCAAGATGTGGTCCTCAGACACTTCCAGAAGGACTCTCCCCGCCTCCTCCGCCCCACTGGGTGAGAAAAGGACCAGACCCATCTGACTCCAGAGCCACAATCTCCAGGTTTCCCGTTGACAACTATTACACCAGGCAGTCTCCATACAAAATGAAGAGCAACTGGATGATGAAGGGTAGTATGGAATTAATTGACAAATATTCCAAAATCTATGTCAGCAGGTATACTGCCGGGATTGACTTAGTCCCGAACTGACACAGGACCCTCCCGTTCTGAGCTTACCTGCAACGTGAGCAGGATGTTGGGTCTCCAAGAGCACAGTACATGAGGAAGAAAGCAGGAGATTTGGCTGAAGAATTCTCAGCAAGTTGGAAGTGCAGGGTGAAGGGCCAGGACTCTGGACACAGTTTCATGGGGGCAGCATAAATAGTGTCTGAGGAGACCTGTACCCTGTTTACAGGGTGCTCATTCAGACCAGTTGGCTCACTTGGCCTAGTGCCAAGAGACCAGAGGGCCAAGACCAGATTCCCTGATTACAGGGCGGTCACTCACCTCACACTGTGAAGAAAGCACAGGGCCAAGAGACCAAAGGGCCTCGGAGACCAAACCCTAGTTACAGGGAGGTCAAGCTGCCCATGTTACTGAAATGGTTCTAATCCCCCGGATTTCAAGAGAGAGATGCAACCCGTACCCTGATTACAGGGTGGTCACTGGGATTAGCCAAATAGCAGAGACCATAACCTGAATTACAGGAAGGTCAAGCTCCTCAAAGTATCAAAGAGCTCAATATGTCCCATTCTATGGATACTTGTGACATGCACCCTGATTACAGGGTTGTCATGCTGACTAGTGGGCCAGAACACGGCGTAATGTTAAACGAGCAAGTGGGCAAAGACCTGGACCCTAGTTACAGGGCGGTCACATTGCTCACGTTACCGAAGAGCTCAAATAACTCGAAAGCCAGGGGGAGGTGACTTGTACCCTGGTTACAGGGCAGTCACTCTCACTAGCCAGCTAAAGGAGCATAATGTCTAAAGGACAAAACAGCACAGACCTGAACCCTGATTACAGGGTGGTCACGCTGCACAAGGTATTAAAAGGCTCGAGATCCCCATACAGTGTCATTACATGACCTGAGGTCTGATTACAGGGAGGTTACTGTGCCCAAAGTCCCTTTCCTTCTTCTCCATCTTCGTGACTTGTCCTCTTTTCTAGTCTTTGCTCGACATTCCTGACATTTCCTTCTTGTCCACTTGTGCTTGGAGCAGCCTGAAACAGAGATAACACACACGAGTGTGTAAATCAGACGCACTTATGACAACTCCACGTCCCAAATTCAAACTGAGTGTAAACTACGGATCCGATGTGGTTTTCTGGGTTTGCAGACACACTGCATATTCAGCTCCAAGATGTGGTCCTCAGACACTTCCATAAGGACTCTCCCCCCCTCCTCAGCCCCACTGAGTGGGAAAAGGACCAGACCCATCTGACTCCAGAGCCACAATTTCCAAGTTTCCCGTTGACAACTATTACACCAGGCAGTCTCCATACAAAATGAAGAGCACCTGGATGATGAAGGGCAGTATGGAATTAATTGACAAATATTCCAAAATCTATGTCAGCAGGTATACTGCCGGGATTGTCTTAGTCCCGAACTGACACAGGACCCTCCCGTTCTGAGCTTACCTGCAACGTGAGCAGGATGTTGGGTCTCCAAGAGCACAGTACATGAGGAAGAAAGCAGGAGACTTGGCTGCAGAATTCTCGGCAAGTTGGAAGTGCAGGGTGAAGGGCCAGGACTCTGGACACAGTTTCATGGGGGCAGCATAAATAGTGTCTGAGGAGACCTGTACCCTGTTTACAGGGTGCTCATTCAGACCAGTTGGCTCACTTGGCCTAGTGCCAAGAGACCAGAGGGCCAAGACCAGATTCCCTGATTACAGGGCGGTCACTCACCTCACACTGTGAAGAAAGCACAGGGCCAAGAGACCAAAGGGCCTCGGAGACCAAACCCTAGTTACAGGGAGGTCAAGCTGCCCATGTTACTGAAATGGTTCTAATCCCCCGGATTTCAAAAGAGAGATGCAACTTGTACCCTCATTGCAGGGTGGTCACTGGGATTAGCCAAATAGCAGAGACCATAACCTGAATTAGAGGAAGGTCAAGCTCCTCAAAGTATCAAAGAGCTCAATATGTCCCATTCTATGCATACTTGTGACATGCACCCTGATTACAGGGTTGTCATGCTGACTAGTGGGCCAGAACATGGCGTAATGTTAAATGAGCAAGTGGGCAAAGACCGGGATCCTAGTTACAGGGCGGTCACACTGCTCAGGGCTCCACAGAACTCAATATCCCCCAGAAGCCAGAGGGACACAAACTCTCCCCTAATTACAGGGTCAGGACTCATACCAACTGGCTGAAGTAGAATGGTGGCAAAAGAATAAAGGGCAGAGACCTGAACCCTGGATACAGGGTGGTTATGCTGCCCAAGTACTAAGGGATACTGCACTACCTGTGAGTCACAGACATGTGACCTAAATTGTCCTCCTTAAAGGCCAGTCATTGCCATCAGCCCACTAAAAGGAGCTCTACCTAAACAGAGCAGAAGTGGAGAGACCAGATTCCTGTTTACAGGGAGGTCACACTGTCCAAGGCACTAAAAGATGACATCTGAGCCCTTACTCTTCCCTTTTGTGGGGAGGAGGAGGATAAATACATTAATACACTGTGAGCTCTTTTTCCAATTCTGAGAAGAGTAAAGAAAAAGCGCTGCAGCGATTTAACGTAAAAAAATAAAAATAAATAACTAAAAATTAAAAATCTTGCACACCCACTTGTATCACGTGCTCTCGCAAACGCATCCGTACAAAACAAAGGGGGACTTCCCAGAACAGAAAGAGAGCTCATCGCAACGGGTCACTCGACCCACAGTGTTAAACTCGACCAATCTTCCTCCCCTCAAAAAAACAAAGGGAAAAGGGACAAGACCTGCACCCTGATTACAGGGTGGGATCCAAGTGACTAGCCCAACAACCCAAAGGAGCCAAAGGGGAAAGGACCTGAACCCTTCTTACAGGGCGGTCCCTTGGGCTAGCCGATTAATGGCTAATTAATTAATTAATTAACAAGAAAGAAAATAGAAGGAGACCTGAACCCTTCTTACAGGGTGATCACTCAGCCCAAAGCACTAAGGGGAACCTAGTCCTCCCTAAATAAGAGGCACATGACCTGCATCCTCATTACAGGGCAGTCAAACTGACCAGGCTGAGAACAAGACACAATCCCAGAAGATCAAAGGACAGAGACCTCAACCCTCGTTACAGGGAGGTCACCCGGCTCAAGTAAGAAAGACATCAGTAACTCTCATAAGCGAGGGAAATATGACTCTCACCCTGATTACAAGGTGGTCACTCTGATTAGCTGAATTAAGGAGCATAATCACAGAAGACAAGTTTAGACCTGAACCCTGATTACAGGGTGGTCATGCTGCTAAAGGCCCTAAACTAACCCTAATCCCTGATAAATTAGAGGGATTTGACCTGCACCCTAATTACAGGGTGGTCACTCTGATTAGAAAGATAAAGGTGCATAAAGCCAGGGAGCAAAAGGGTAGAGACCTATCCCTAAATTACAGGGAGGTCACGCTCCGCACGGTATCAAAAGGTTAAGTATTTCCTATACTACAGAGTGGTGTGACATGCACCCCAATTACAGGTGGTCACTTTGACTAGATTATCAGCAGGGCATGATGCCAAAACAGCAAGAGGGCAGAGACCTGACTCCAAATTACAGGGAGGTGAGTCACACTGCTCAGGGTTCCAAAGAGCTCGGTATCCCCCAGAAGCAATAGGAATATGACTTCCACACTGATAACAGGACTACAACAAGGCGTAATGCAAAACGAGCAAGTGGGCAAAGACCTGGACCCTAGTTACGGGGCGGTCACATGCTCAAGTTACCGAAGAGCTCAATTCCCTCGAAAGCCAGGGGGAGATGACTTGCACCCTGATTACAGGGCAGTCACTCTCACTAGCCAGCTAACGGAGCATAATGTCAAAAGGACAAAACAGCACAGACCTGGACCCTAATTACAGGGTGGTCACGCTGCTCAAGGTATTAAAAGGCTCGAGATCCCCATACAGTGTCATTACATGACCAGAGATCTGATTACAGAGAGGTCACTGTGCCCAAAGTCCCTTTCCTTCTTCTCCATCTTCGTGACTTGTCCTCTTTCCTCGTCTTTGCTCGACATTCCTGACATTTCCTTCTTGTCCACTTGTGCTTGGAGCAGCCTGAAACAGAGATAACACACACGAGTGTGTAAATCAGACGCACTTATGACAACTCCACGTCCCAAATTCAAACTGAGTGTAAACTACGGATCCGATGTGGTTTTCTGGGTCTGCAGACACACTGCATATTCAGCTCCAAGATGTGGTCCTCAGACACTTCCATAAGGACTCTCCCCCCCTCCTCAGCCCCACTGAGTGGGAAAAGGACCAGACCCATCTGACTCCAGAGCCACAATTTCCAGGTTTCCCGTTGACAACTATTACACCAGGCAGTCTCCATACAAAATGAAGAGCAACTGGATGATGAAGGGCAGTATGGAATTAATTGACAAATATTCCAAAATCTATGTCAGCAGGTATACTGCCGGGATTGACTTAGTCCCGAACTGACACAGGACCCTCCCGTTCTGAGCTTACCTGCAACGTGAGCAGGATGTTGGGTCTCCAAGAGCACAGTACATGAGGAAGAAAGCAGGAGACTTGGCTGCAGAATTCCCGGCAAGTTGGAAGCGCAGTGTGAAGGGCCAGGACTCTGGACACAGTTTCATGGGGGCAGCATAAATAGTGTCTGAGGAGACCTGTACCCTGTTTACAGGGTGCTCATTCAGACCAGTTGGCTCACTTGGCCTAGTGCCAAGAGACCAGAGGGCCAAGACCAGATTCCCTGATTACAGGTTGGTCACTCACCTCACACTGTGAAGAAAGCACAGGGCCAAGAGACCAAAGGGCCTCGGAGACCAAACCCTAGTTACAGGGAGGTCAAGCTGCCCATGTTACTGAAATGGTTCTAATCCCCCGGATTTCAAAAGAGAGATGCAACTTGTACCCTGATTACAGGGTGGTCACTGGGATTAGCCAAATAGCAGAGACCGTAACCTGAATTACAGGAAGGTCAAGCTCCTCAAAGTATCAAAGGGCACAATATGTCCGATTCTACAGATACTTGTGACATGCACCCTGATTACAGGGTTGTCATGCTGACTACAGGGCCACAATAAGGCGTAATGCCAAACGAGCAAGTGGGCAAAGACCTGGACCCTAGTTACAGGGTGGTCACACTGCTCAAGTTACCAAAGAGCTCAATTCCCTCGAAAGCGAGGGGGAGGTTACTTGCATCCTGATTACAGAGCACTCACACTAGTCAGCTAACGGAGCATAATGTCAAAAGGACAAAACAGCACAGACCTGGACCCTGATTACAGGGCGGTCACACTGCTCAAGGTATTAAAAGGCTCAAGATCCCCAAACAGTGTCATTTCATGACCTGAGGTTTGATTACAGGGAGGTTATTGTGCCCAGAGTCCCTTTCCTTCTCCATCTTCACTGACTTGTTTTCCTTCCTCCTCTTCCCTGGACACTTCTCAGATGCTTTGTTCTTCCTGTGTTTGGAAATGCTGGAAATAGATGCATATAGTAGAAGACAGACATTAGAACAAGTCCCAAGTTCTCCCAACAAAGATCAGTTGTGCATTTTATTATTATTTCTGTGAAAAAAACTTTTATTGCACCATTAATTAGATAAGGCTCTTTTATTTAATTATCCTTAGAATCTCATTGGAACTGACACATTTTATGTTTCCTAACATCAGTGCAGATTGTCAAAAAGATGAGCATATCCACAGTGTTTAGATGACCCTTCTTCGGCGTCACCTCAGCCTTTCCTGCCCTAGCCCTGAGCCCTCCTCCAGTTTTACCTCAGCCTTTCCCTCCCAGACTCTGAGCTCCTCCTCCGCTGTCAACTCAGCCTTTCCCGCCCAGACCCTGAGCCCCTCCTCTGGCGTCACCTCAGCCTTTCCCACCCAGTCCCTGAGCCCCCTCCAGTGTTACCTCAGCCTTTCCCTCCCAGACTCTGAGCTCCTCCTCCGCTGTCATCTCAGCCTTTTCCTCCCAGACCCTGAGCCCCTCCTTTGGAGTCACCTCAGCTTTTCCCGCCCAGTCCCTGAGCCCCCTCCAGTGTTACCTCAGCCTTTCCCGCCCAGACCCTGAGCCCCCTCCAGTGTTACCTCAGCCTTTCCCTCCCAGACTCTGAGCTCCTCCTTCGCTGTCATCTCAGCCTTTTCCTCCCAGACCCTGAGCCCCTTCTTTGGAGTCACCTCAGCCTTTCCCGTCCAGTCCCTGAGCCCCCTCCAGTGTTACCTCAGCCTTTCCCTCCCAGACTCTGAGCTCCTCCTCTGCTGTCAACTCAACCTTTCCCGCCCAGACCCTGAGCCCCTCCTCTGGCGTCACCTCAGCCTTTCCCACCCAGTCCCTGAGCCCCCTCCAGTGTTACCTCAGCCTTTCCCACCCAGACCCTGAGCCTCTCCTCTGGGGTCACCTCAGCCTTTCCCTCCCAGACTCTGAGCTCCTCCTCCGCTGTCATCTCAGCCTTTCCCGCCCAGACCCTGAGCCCCTCCTCTGGCGTCACCTCAGCCTTTCCCGCCCAGACCCTGAGTCTCTCCTCTGGTGTCACCTCAGCCTTTCCCACCCAGACCCTGAGCCCCTCCTCTGGCGTCACCTCAGCCTTTTCTGCCCAGACCCTGAGCCCCTCCTCTGGCGTCACCTCAGCCTTTCCCGCTCAGTCCCTGAGCCCTCGTCCGCTGTCATCTCAGCCTTTCCCGCACAGACCCTGAGCCCCCTCCAGTGTTACCTCAGCCTTTCCCGCCCAGACCCTGAGCTCCTCCTCCGCTGTCAACTCAGCCTTTCCCGCACAGACCCTGAGCCTCTCCTCTGGTGTCACCTCAGCCTTTCCCGCCCAGACCCTGAGCCTCTCCTCTGGTGTCACCTCAGCCTTTCCCGCCCAGTCCCTGAGCCCTCCTCCAGTGTTACCTCAGCCTTTCCCGCCCAGACCCTGAGCCCCCTCCAGTGTTACCTCAGCCTTTCCCGCACAGACCCTGAGCTCCTCCTCCACTGTCATCTCAGCCTTTCCTGCCCAGACCCTGAGCCCCTCCTCTGGCGTCACCTCAGCCTTTTCTGCCCAGACCCTGAGCCCCCTCCAGTGTTACCTCAGCCTTTCCCTCCCAGACTCTGAGCTCCTCCTTCGCTGTCATCTCAGCCTTTTCCTCCCAGACCCTGAGCCCCTCCTCTGGCGTCACCTCAGCCTTTTCTGCCCAGACCCTGAGCCCTCCTCCAGTGTTACCTCAGCCTTTCCCGCCCAGACCCTGAGCCCCCTCCAGTGTTACCTCAGCCTTTCCCTCCCAGACTCTGAGCTCCTCCTCCGCTGTCAACTCAGCCTTTCCCGCCCAGACCCTGAGCGTCTCCTCTGGCGTCACCTCAGCCTTTCCCGCCCAGTCCCTGAGCCCCCTCCAGTGTTACCTCAGCCTTTCCCGCCCAGACCCTGAGCCCCCTCCAGTGTTACCTCAGCCTTTCCCTCCCAGACTCTGAGCTCCTCCTTCGCTGTCATCTCAGCCTTTTCCTCCCAGATCCTGAGCCCCTCCTTTGGAGTCACCTCAGCCTTTCCCGTCCAGTCCCTGAGCCCCTCCTCCAGTGTTACCTCAGCCTTTCCCTCCCAGACTCTGAGCTCCTCCTCTGCTGTCAACTCAACCTTTCCCGCCCAGACCCTGAGCCCCTCCTCTGGCGTCACCTCAGCCTTTCCCGCCCAGACCCTGAGTCTCTCCTCTGGTGTCACCTCAGCCTTTCCCACCCAGACCCTGAGCCCCTCCTCTGGCGTCACCTCAGCCTTTTCTGCCCAGACCCTGAGCCCCTCCTCTGGCGTCACCTCAGCCTTTCCCGCTCAGTCCCTGAGCCCTCGTCCGCTGTCATCTCAGCCTTTCCCGCACAGACCCTGAGCCCCCTCCAGTGTTACCTCAGCCTTTCCCGCCCAGACCCTGAGCTCCTCCTCCGCTGTCAACTCAGCCTTTCCCGCACAGACCCTGAGCCTCTCCTCTGGTGTCACCTCAGCCTTTCCCGCCCAGACCCTGAGCCTCTCCTCTGGTGTCACCTCAGCCTTTCCCGCCCAGTCCCTGAGCCCTCCTCCAGTGTTACCTCAGCCTTTCCCGCCCAGACCCTGAGCCCCCTCCAGTGTTACCTCAGCCTTTCCCGCACAGACCCTGAGCTCCTCCTCCACTGTCATCTCAGCCTTTCCCGCCCAGACCCTAAGCCCCTCCTCTGGCGTCACCTCAGCCTTTTCTGCCCAGACCCTGAGCCCTCCTCCAGTGTTACCTCAGCCTTTCCCTCCCAGACTCTGAGCTCCTCCTTCGCTGTCATCTCAGCCTTTTCCTCCCAGACCCTGAGCCCCTCCTTTGGAGTCACCTCAGCCTTTCCCGCCCAGACCCTGAGCCCCTCCTCCAGCATCACCTCAGATCTTTCCCGCCTCAGCCCGAGCCCCATCCCCCAACTCATGCTGCCTCAGGTCTTTGCCCAGCCTGCTGCCTCCAATCCCCTTCCTTACCCCCTCCATAGAAGTCGGCATTTCCCGCCTGAACATGAATCCCCCTCATGCCCTGACCTCTCCGTGCCTGGCTGGAGCCCTGCCCTCTGGTGCCCCGTCAGACACTCCCCACCCCCCTCCTCGAGTTACCTCAGCGCTTCCCGCCCCCAGCCTCATCCCTTCCCACTCTACAGCAACCTCAGCGCCTCCTGCCTCAGTGCCCTGCGTCGCGCTTTACCGCCCAACCCACGCTCTGGCTCCCACCACCTCAGAGCTTCCCGCCAGAGCCCAGCTGCTTCCTGCCATCTCACTCCTGCCTCGCCTTTGCCCCTCCTGTTACCTCCTCACAACCCGGCCACCCGCTCCTCTTTCTCAGGCGTCACCTCTCGCTGCTTCCTACGCCCCTCCTCATGGCACTTCCACCCCTTCCTGCCTCAGTCGCAGCCCCGTAGCTCTGCCCCCATGTGAGAGCCTGGTCCGAGCCCCCCTGCCCAGCCTGCGGCGCTTGTTCCATCTGGCACCAACCTTCCTGATGCTCCGGGGCAGGGGGCTCCTGCACGGTTCTGCTGGCTGCCCGCGGCTCTGAGTGCTGGGGCGGCCTCCCTCTGCCACTTCTTCCCGTTGGCTCCCCCTTCCCTGAGGGCCTGGAGCAGCGTCAGCACTTTGAAGACCACGGCCCCCGCCTGGGCATGTGGTTCTCTGCCCCTGTGCCCCGTCCCGGCTCATGTTGCCTCCGAGGTTCTCTCTCAGTGCCGGCTCACAGTTGGTGCCCGCCGTCCTCTCACTCTAAGCCCCACCCCGGGTTTGAGCTGACTCGGTCTCCCTCACACCGAACGCCCTCCCTCTCAAACCCATTCCCATCTGGTCTGATCCCCGCACCCTGGTGGCCCCGTCTGGGCTCCGTCCAGCCCTCGTGCCCGGGGCTGTTTTGGTGCCTTGTGCCGTGGTGGCAGCGGGGCCCATGCTGAGCAGAGCTGGCCCCATAGGTGCAAGTGGGAGAGCTCACCTCTCAGGCCATTTCCCACTGCAGCCCCTACACTGCGCCCACCCTGGCCTCTTCCTATAGGAAGGGGGGAGACCAAGCCATCCCCTGCTGTCCCTCAGCAGCTCACAGAACCTGCCTGCACCTGCTTCCCCACAGCGCCAAGCCTGGCCCCATCCCTGCTGCCCAGGCTCTAGTACCAAGCCCACCCTGGCTTCCCTCGTCCCCAGCACCACGGTGCCATGCCAGGCACTTTGGCAGAGCCCATCACCAGCCCAGGGAGGAGTTGGGCCTCTCCCAGCCTTAGGCAGCAATTTCCCATTTGCACAGCCGGACTCCACGGACGGGAAAAAGAAGCCAAGAGACAGCAGCCCAGATCCTCAGAGCTGTTTAGGCCCCTCACTCCCGTGATGGCTAAATACCTTTGAAGATCTGGGCCAGTATGGCCAAAAGATACAGCAAAAATTTCTAGTGTAAATAGATATCCCCTGCATGGGCATCAGAAAGGGAATTACCTGCTCGCTGAAATGTGCTAAGGTGCTGTCAACACATCAGTATATTGTGTTCTCAAGATTATTGTTTTTATCCATAGAGGCTTAAATTAATCTTCTAGGCAAAAGACTTTCAACCTTAATTTAATTGTATGGATGTGTTTTATTGTACACAGAAATAAAGAGCTTACAGTTTTACAATTATATCTACAAGAGACAAAATGTCATAATCCAATACCTTTAATTTTAGACCATATTAGAGTTACATGGAAATTCTGTTCTTTATTCCCCTTAAGAAATAGAGTATATAGGTGTGTGTGTGTGTGCATGCGCGCGTGCACCTTTAGTGATAATACAAAATATCATAATAATCCCAATACATAGCAGGGAAATAGTGTTTACAGAGGACATATTTAGATTTCTAACTCTATTTTCCACATTCAAGTGGAAAATAGGGTTAGAAAACAGCAAGCTGAATACACAGCTACAGGTGCTGCTTTGAATTCCTTCAACTTATCTCGGAATGCCTGTCGTTTAGGTCACCTACTCTGCAGTTATATTACCAAGCAGAATTCAGCTTGAACTATAGATAATGGGCTGATAGTGTAATTTATTTGTCCTGCTGGTAGTTAATAATGGATTTATGGAATGACTTATTATGCTAGCCTTCAGTATTAAAATTGCATGATATTAGAAGGACCTGATTTCTTATTCTGTCCAAATGGCAATCCTCTGAATTCCCTTCTGTTCCCTTCCAACCTAACCCAAGGGATCAGAGTAACAGCCGTGTTAGTCTGTATCCGCAAAAAGAAGAACAGGAGTACTTGTGGCACCTTAGAGACTAACAAATTTATTAGAGCATAAGCTTTCGTGGACTACAGCCCACTTAGTCCACGAAAGCTTATGCTCTAATAAATTTGTTAGTCTCTAAGGTGCCACAAGTACTCCTGTTCTTCTTTTTCCAAGGGATCACTTCCACAGCCCTGATTTACTTTTGCACCTTTCCTGGGTATGCTGATCAAGGTAACAGCCTGACAAGGAGAAGGAAATAGACACTTACCACAGTGCATACTGTATGTTGCACAATCTAAGCCATGTTAAGGCCTCTTAAAGGATGTTTTTTGGTCCAAGGTAAATAACAGCCATTTACATTTGTATTGCAACCAGGCTCAAATACATTTTGCTTTTCTCCCTTGGATGACAAAAAATCAAAATGACAGGTGACCTTTGTGAAATGAGTTAGAAGGTCCTAGTCCAGTTCCTCGTGGACGGGTGTCCAGATGACAGAAGCCGTCATTGAATTTGGCATTAATTAGTATTTTTGTTAGCAGTTCCTGAAATACATTTACCTCTGGCGTGAAACACGACAGCTAATATAGAGCTGGTTGGGGAATGGGAATTCTATTTTGCAGAGGATTTTGCTATTTCAAAATCAGATTTCATTCTGGTTCGGAATGATAACCAACATATTTGAAATTCTCTGTGAAATGGAATTACTGATCTCCACCGAGCTCTAACACAGCCTGGTGGGCTGCCCCAGAGCTGGGGAACCTGGGAGCCTTTGAAGCCCTAGATCTGCAGTAATACAACCTGGTGGGGTGTGCTGGAGCCAGAGACCCTAACTGCCCTGCCTGGCGAGGAGTCACGAGCCTGGGAGCTGGGGCTCCCACAACTTCCAGGCTCCCGGCTTCCCATCAGCCCACCAGGCAGGCAGCTGAGGAGCTGGGAGCCTGGGTTCCCCGCATCCTGCCAGATGGTCTGCCAAGGAGCCAGGCAGGTTTCTGATGGAATCCTGCCTGGCAGGCAAAGGTCCATTGGAAACGTGCTTGGTTTCTGTTGGGATTTTGTCAGAATTGACACAGTCCTGTAGAATGTTCCAATTTCAACAAAACAGTAAATTCTGACCATTGTTTTTTTCTAACAAGCTCCACTAATTAGCAGTGGAGAGCAACATGACACCATAGTTTTAAACAAAGTCCAAATTAATTTAGTTCACAAAGTGACTCCTATATAGAGCCAGGTGCATTGTAATTGCCTAAAGGCACATAAAGTGAATTAAACTAATTTGGATTAAGGCACTTTTATGCTGGAATAAGAGCATCCACAGCTGGAGTTAATCAGGAATAGCTATTTTGGATTAACACTCCATGTAGACAAGCCCTTAGTCTGATGAGTTGTGCCTGCTGTCATTACTCTGGCCACATTGTGCTAGCTCACTAGGCTGTGAGGTCATGTATACACAATACCTCATTACCCAGAAGAAGAAATAAGAGGGGTTGGTGAGGGATTGTAGATTTTATTCTCTAAAAAGAAGTCTAATACCCACAATGGCAAGCAATCTTCTCATTCTATAGTGTCCCTAGCAAATGCCCGCTGCACCCAACGCAAACAGATCAGCCCATGTACAGCTGTTATTTATAGCAGGGTCCCTCTGGCTCCTCTTCCCATTGGCACAGCTCTTCCATCTGCGTTCCCCCAATTCTGGAAAGCTGCCCTATTCAGGAAAGCATCTAAGCACCCACTTGAGTCCCCTCGAAGGTAGAGGAACTTAACCATGTGCATTGTGCTTTCTTGAACTGGGGCCAGCGAGAGAGTTCTGCACAGAGCCAGCTGCACCATAATCACCCACAGGTACAGAGTCAGCAAAGCCACAGCTGGGGGTCTGGCTGAGGACGTGGTGTTCCCATTCTGCTGGGACCCCCTCGGAAGCAATGGCAGGCAGGAGATGCTCCATCCTTGATGGATCCTGCAAAGCAAACACACAGGGGGTGAAAAATGATCCCTGTGAACATCCTGAGCTGTAAGTGTCACTTGGCCCCGGACGGCCCCCTAGCATTACCTCCCTCATTTCTGCTTTTAGGGAGAGATTTCCAGAGGCACAAAGGGGAGTTAGGTGTCCACTGGTTTCATGGGAGAGTTAGGCAGCTAATGGCCCTGGCTGCCTTTGCCAATGCCCTCTTATTCTCATACACAGGCAATAACTTCTACCAGAGCAGCAGAGTATGGACTCTCAGTCACTCCCCTCTGTGCTAAAGGGCCTGCTAGCATCTCCGACTCCAAGGTGTCACTATCACCCAGTGCGGCTGCTGGGGATTTGTATCTCCTTGTCTCAAGGTGAGCGTGAAGCATCCACTCCCCTTGCAGCAGGCATGCAACCTTGCAAGCTGCCTGCTGACTCTCTCAGTAGGCCTAAGGGAGGACTGTTCCAGCCTAATGGATAGTCTCCTCTGAAGGCTGCAACATTTGCCAGCTGTTCCTGAAGGGCCTCAGCTCGGCCTGCAGGGTGGATTTGATTTAAATCAAATCATGATTTAAATCACTAGTCAGAAAGACTCGATTTAATCATGGATTTCTACATAAAAGTGCATTCTTGTTGGTTGTTATAACCTTAATACATATTCTTCACAACTCAGAGATAGATGTAGGTTTCATTTTTAGAAGGTACAAACTATACATTTTTAAACAGTGATTTATTTTGAAAACTTTTCAGATTAGTTTTACAGCTATATCAGAGAATGAATGATTGTTTGGTTATTTTGTTTATCAAAGGTAACTGAAGCAGATCTTTATGAAGTCATTGGGAGATGAACTATCTCCAATTCAACAAGTTAATAATTAATATTTGGAGGATTTTCTTGCCATGCTATATTAGGAGGAGAGCATCACCAGACAGACATTTAAATTGTTTTATTTAACTAAAACAACAACGTTACGTATTCTGGATTTTTTTCTTCAACAGCAAACATATAATATCTTAACAAAACAAGCATATGAATTTTTGAATGTAGTTAAACATTCAAGATTTTTAAAATCAGGTTTGTTTTTGTTAAAATTGTTTTTAACTAAAATAGTTAAATGAAATATTTGAAAAAACAAAAAACAAAAATTAAATCGACGTCAGCCAGGTCAACATGAGAAACTTAAAATATTGGCTTCTGCAGCTAACTCAGTCATCTTCACCTTCATTTTCCTGTTTGTTCATAATCTGGAAAAGAAAAACAAGCTTTCCTGCTTTTTCAGGTTCCAAACAATTTCTCAGTTTAGAATGAATTAGTCCAAAGGAAGAAAATATTCTTTCCACACCAGCAGAAGAAGCTACTGCTGTTAAAAGTGAGATTATCACTTCAACTCTGAATCCAAGTGCTTAAGTGACTTCCACCAGTTCACTGCTATGACTTTCTTTAAAACATCATCAGCAAACATATATTTCTTGAATGGTTCTTATTCCCAAACGGGGTCTCTTTTATGGCCTGCTGCCATTAAAGGTTTTCCCTTCTAGTGAGAGAATGGTATGGTAGATCTCAAATCAATGAAGGCTACACTCAGAAAGACCTCAAGACTTCTGGAATATGCTGCTCAAACAGTTTCACCTTTGTTTCTACTGCCTGTCCTTCCTTTCTCACATTTATCGCCAGACTTCTTATCCTTGTCCAGATCTATTCCGCCCCCAACAATCTTCTATTCATTGAACTTTTTGAAACTTTGCACTTTTAGAGAGAGGTAAGGGATTGACTCTGGGTACACAAATTTGCAGAGGGACAATAGGGTTGAGGTCTATTTCTCACCTCTATATATTATTTATTTAAAAACATTTTTGCTGTTAACAAGCATGTTATCTCTGGAGACACAAATCCACAGTTTGAGAACTGCAAAACTAAGCATCTCTGATGATATCTTCTATACTGAGCACTGAGTCCCATTGGGTAGGGTTACCATATTTCCACAAGCAAAAAAGAGGACACTGGGGTGGGGAGGAGCCCCGCTCTAGCCCCACCCCTGTCCTGCCCCGCCCCCATCCACTCCCTCCCACTTCCCACCCCCTGACTGCCCCCCTAAGAACCCCCAACCCCACCCCCGCTCCTTGTCCCCTGACTGCCCCCTCCTGGGACCCCTGCCACTAACTGCCCCCTAGGACCTCACCCACTATCTAAGCCGCCCTGCTTCTTGTTCCCTGACTGCCCCCTCCTGAGAACCCCCCACTCTAACTGCCCCCTAGGACCCTACCTGTCCCCTGACTGCCCTGACCCTTATCCACACCCCCACCCCATATTCACACCCCCGCCCCCAGACAGACCCCCGGGACTCCCATGCCCTATCCAACTGCTCCCCACCCCCTGACAGGACCCCCAGAACTCCCGACCCATCCAACCCCCTCTGCTCCCTGCCTGCCTCGACCCCTCTCCACACCCCTGTCCCCCTGACAGCCCCCCCAAACTCAAGACCCATCCAATCCCCCTCCCTGTCCCGTGACCAGAGCCGGCTTTAAAGAGCCCAGGAATCAGGCTGCTAGGGTTACCATTTGTCCGGATTCCCCCGGACATGTCCGGCTTTTCTCAGTTAAAAATAGCGTCGGGGGGAAATTGTAAATGTCCGAACTTCCCCCATGCAGAGCGCGCGCGGCTGACAGGGCAGCCGGCCGGATGGTGCCACTTGCATGGGGCTCCGGCAGCCAGAGAGAGCCCCTCCTCCGCTTCCCCCACCTCTCCCCTGCAGCTGAGATCACTCCCCTCCTCTCTCTCCCTCCCTCCCTCCCCCTCCCTGCATTTGCAGCCGGCCATTCGCAACGGGCCTCCGGCAGACTGGAGCTCCTCCCCCTGCCCAGCGCACCGCTCCGCAGCACTCTGCGAGGGCGGGAACCGGGCTATGCGCTCCGTGGGGGAGCATGGCAGCGTGTCGGGCTGCGTGTGGAGCCCGACACGCTGTTCTGAGCGGCACAGTAAGGAGGCCAGGGGGTCGGAGAAGGGGCAGGGAGGTTCTGGAGGGGGCAGTCAAGAGACAGGGAGCAGGGTTGGGAGTTTGGGGTGGGGTCTGTCTGGGGGTGTGGATAAGGTTTTGGGCAGTCAGGGTACAGGTAGAGGGTAGGGTCCTAGGGGGGCAATTAGGGTGGGGGGGGACTCAGGAGGGGGCAGTTAGGGGACAAGGAACAGGGAGGCTTAGGTAGGGGATGGGGTTCTGGAGGGCAGTTAGGAGCAGGGGTCCCAGGAGGGGGCAGTCAGGGGACAAGGAGCAGAGGGGTTTAGATGGGTCGGGAGTTCTGGGGGGGGGAGGCTAACAGGGGGTGGGGAGTGGTTGGATGGGGCGTGGGAGTCTCTGGTGTCTGTCTGGGGGTGAGGGGGTGGATAAGGGTTGGGGCAGTCAGGGGACAGGTAGGGGATAGGATCCTAGGGGGCCAGTTAGGATGGGGGGAAGGTCTCAGGAGGGGGCAGTTAGGGGACAAGGAGCAGGGAGGCTTAGGTAGGGGGTGGAGTCCTGGGGGGCAGTTAGGTAGGGTTACCATACGTCCGGTTTTTCCCGGAAATGTCCGGCTTTTTGGTCCTCAAATCCCCATCCGGGGGGAATTGCCAAAAAGCCGAACATGTCCGGGAAAGTAGCTTTGCCGGCATCCCTGCCACAGTCCCCTGCTTACCTTGCGGCTCCCGCAGGCTGCGAGCTGCAGGCGGATTCCCCCACGGCGGCTGCTGCTGCTCCCCCCAGACACCTCAGCTCTGTTTAGCTGAAGAGCTGAGCTGCCCGAGCGGTACCGGCTTCACGGTTTGCCAGGCAGCCCCCAGACGTCCAGACCCTGCACCCCCGGCTGGGCGCTTCCCCTCCCGGGCTCCGGCTGCGCTGGAGAAGCGCCCGGCCTGGAGCAGGGTCTGAAGGTCTGGAGGCTGCCCGGCAAACCGTGAAGACAGTAGCGCTCGGGCAGCTGTTTCGCGGTTGGGAGGGAGGAGGGGGAATGCGAGGCGCTCAGGGGAGGGGGTGGAGTTGGGCCTGGGACTTTGGGGAAGGGGCGGAGTTGGGGCAGGGCCGGGGGTGAGGCCAGCGCCCCATGGATTGTCCTCCTTTTTTAATGAGGAAATATGGTAACCCTACGGGCTGTGCTCCGGCCGGGGTCGCGGGGCTTGGAGTCGGGCTGGAGGTGCTCAGCCGGGACTGGGCCGGCGCGCTCGGCCGGAACCAGGGCTGCTACCCTGGGGCCCGGGCCGGGCCGGAGCTACTGGGGCCGGGGATGCACGGCTGGCGCTGCTCGGCTGGGGCTGGGCTGGTGCCTCAGCCGGAACCGGGGCTGCCACCCTGGGGCCCGAGCCGGGCCAGAGCCGCTGGGGCCGGGCTGGCGTGCTCGTCCAGAACCGGGGCCGCCGCCCTGGGGCCCAAGCCGGAGCTGCCGGGGCCAGGGCCGGAGCCGCTGGGGCCAACGGGCGCCACTCGGTCCGGGCCGGAGGGAGCCGCTCGGCCAGGGCCACGCCTCCCCGGAGCTCTCCTCTCCCCCCCGCCCCAGCTTACCTGCTGCTGCTGCCCGCCTGCCCCTACTTCTTTTCAGACTTCCCGCGTAGATCTAATTCGCGGGAAGCAGGGGGGGGGGAGTAGGGGGGCGGAGCGTTCAGGGTCGGGGAGGAGCGGGAAGATAGCTGCGGGGCCGGACGGCGTGGTAAGGCTGCAGGGGCTGCAGGGGCTGGGGGAGCTGGGAAGGGGCTTTGGCTGCCGAGCAGCGCCTTTTCTGTCTATAAATAGCCGACCGGGGGGAAATCCCGGACATTTTTAGATTTTTAGAAATCCCCCCCCAGACGGCTATTTATAGACCAAAAAGCCGGACATGTCCGGGGAAATCCGGACATATGGTAGCCCTACCATTGGGTAGATAGAAGGATTAACCTAAATAATCTATACAGAAGCCCCTGGAACCCCATAAGATTGGGTCCCAATCCATGAACTATTGGAACTCATTTACAAAACTTTTCTTAAACATTACCTGAATATATTGTCTTGTACTATCAAATTAGAATTTATAATCCCTACTCCATGATGAGATATCTTTGAGCTATAATGTATCTTAATTAAAACTATCTTTAGATAGTTTTTTCTCAAAAAGCATTTTATCAAAAAAATCCGATTTAAATAAAAAAATCTGGTTTTAATTTTTTTTTTTTAAATCATTGATTTTTATCCACCATCAGCCTGGCAGTGAAGAACTCACTCCTGTATCTGCACATAGGCCATGTCCCCCGGTGCCTGCTCCCCAAGACTCATTCCCAACATGCCTGTCACACATGCTTCTACTGTAGTGTGTGTGCGCGTGTGTGTTGGGAGTGGGTGGTTAGTGCAGGTAACTGTGATTGTTCAGCCATTGAGCACAATCGGCTCCCATTCTGACACCCATCCACACTGCTACTCACTTCCCTGAGGCCTTGCTAAGCCCAGTAGATAGGAACGTTGCTGCAGAGGATGTTAATTGTAGTGCCCAGGATGGAGCGATCAGCCAGAGGCATAGGAAACCCTTTGTCCTCCTCCTCCTCCTCCTCACCCTGCTCAGGTGTCGGGATGAGCGACTTGAGCTACAGCAGGAAATAATAAAAATTAAACACACACACCAAACACCTTGCACCCTTGTTTGCAGCAGGAATAGACACAGGCTATTGACCTTCCCATACATCTTAAATCCTTAATGGCAATACAATACGCACACTAAGTTTTCTCCTAGTGCCCACTATATTTTCAGCACCTTCACTCCGCCTGTGAGGATGGATTCCACATCTGGAGGGCTTCCCACATGGCCACTGCTTCTGAAGCAACAAAAATTTCTAGCAATGCTGCCCCGGCTAGTGATATACAGGCCAGCCTGTTTTAATAGGACATGGAGTTATTTGAATATCAATATGGGAGGCTGTGGAGGCTAGTGATTATAGCAGATGATGAAAGATTCAGGACTCCTGGGTTCTGCTCCCACTTCTTGGAGGCTGTATGGTCTAATGGACTGGGAATCAGGATTCCTGGGTTCTCTTTTTGTCTCTGCCACTAACTCACTGTGTGCCCTGAGGCACTTAACTTATCAGTATTTCTCTTTGCCATCAACCCCCCTTAGGGCTCTGAGGGTCAATCAGTGTTAGCAAAGCCTTTCCATTAGGGTTACCATACGTCCATATTTCTCCGGACATGTCCGGCTTTTTAGTTGTTAATTGCCGTCTGGGAGGATTTTTTAAATATATAAAAACGTCCGGAAAATACGGACGTATGATAACCCTACCCACTGCCCCCTCTCCTCTTGGGGTGTCAGCTCGCTCAGCCTGCGGACTGCAACCCCCACATGCTGCTGCAACCCTGCGCCCCACGGCTAGGAGCGGTGGCATCTCTGCAGCCAGCTGCTGGTGCAGGGGACCCGCGGCCGCTTCTCCCTCCTCCGAGCATCCCCTGCGGCTCTGGCAGAGCCTCAGTCTCCCCCCCTCCGTCCTGGCCATGCAAGGAGCCCCCCGCCAGCGGTCCGTGCAGCCGGGGCTGTCTCCCTCCAGCGGAGCCACTGCCTGGGGGCGGGTCCTGGCGCAGGGGAAAGTTTCTCGTCGCGTGGCGGCGGCGGCAGCTTCCGGGAGCCCGAGCTCCCCCACCCGGGAAGCTGCCTCCCGCAGCCTGAGCTGCCGCAGCCTCCCCGGGTCCGGCTGGGAGCAGGGTGAAGGCTCCCCTGAGGGAGGTGAAGGGTGGGGGGGATTCTGAGGGGAGGGGGCTATGGGTGGAGGTGGGGGGCTCTGAGGCAGGGGCTGCGGAGAGTGGGGGGCTGTGGAGGGGTTGGGCTATGGGAGGAGGTGGGGAAATAAAGGGTAGGGGTTATGGAGGGAGGTGAAGGGGAGGACTGAGGTGGGGGTGCTATGGAAGGTGGGGGGCGCTATGGAAGGTGGGGGCTATGGGAGGGGGTGGGGGGCTCTGAGGCAGGGGCTGTGGAGAGTGGGGGGACTGCAGAGGGCAGGCTCTCAGGAGAAGAGGCACTGAGGCAGGAGAAGGCTGAGGATGGGCCCTGTGGAGAGCGGGTGGCTCTGGGGTGAGGCCTGGGGGATCTGGCGGGTGGGTGGAAGGCGGCTCTGGAGTGAGGCCTGGGGGGTTGGGCAGGCGGGCAGGAGGCGCCTCTGGGGTGAGGCCTGGGGGGGTCTGGTGGACGGGAGGAAGCGGCTCTGAGGTGAGGCCTGGGGGTTCCGGCGGGCGGGCGGGAGGCAGCTCTGGGGTAGGGTTACCATACGTCCGGATTTTCTCAGACATGTCCGGCTTTTTGGTCCTCAAATCCCCGTCCAGGAGGAATTTCCAAAAAGTCGGACATGTCCGGGAAAATAGGGAGGCATGGTAAGGCACCGCCTCCTCCCTGGGCTCCAACTTTCCCGGCTCCCGCCACTCTCCACCGCAGCGGGGGCCGAAGCAACTTCCCCAGCACAGCAGTAGCCGGGGGGCGGGAGGGAGGAGGGGGAATGCGGGGTGCTCAGGGGAGGGGGCAGAGTTGGGGTGGGGACTTTGGAGAAGGGGCGGAGTTGGGGTGGGGACTTTGGAGAAGGGGCGGAGTTGGGGTGGGGAAGGAGTGGAGTTGGGGCGGGGCCAGGGCCCTGTGGAGTGTCCTCTTTTTGCAGTATTGAAATATGGTAACCCTACTTTCCATGCCCTCATACATCACATGCTTTATGAGAGCAAATCATTCTCACAACAGCTGTTGAATGTAAAAGATCCAAATAGAGGAACAATTCAACTCCAGAGGCTACTGTGGAATCACACACCAGCAACTAGACATACACTAGCCCATTTTGCATGTGTAGCTGTTTTTGCTGGTCCAGCTGATGCATGTGCATAACTCCAGGTGTCCCTGATGCACCATCCTTTGGAGGGTTTGATATTTGGAGTCTAAATAGCCTCTTATCTCTGTTATCCATGTACTATCTTCCACACACACACACCCATTCTTCTGTTGGCCTCAGATTCAGCATTGCATGAGTGCCATTTCCCCCATGCATTCCTATACCTACCTCTATATCCAGCATGGTTCATACTGAGTGTGCATTCCTGGCTGCTCACCTGGAAATGCTGGTGGAATGCCTTCGCAGTGGTATCCAGGCCCTGGATGTTCTCCTTGTCCATCTTGGTGATGTAGCAGGCTCGGCCTTGCCAGGATTTGTAGCTGATCAGCAGCTGTTTGCAGACAGAGCACATGGTGATTTATAAGCCCTGGTTTCCCATCACTGCAGCTCCCTGTTATTCACTGGAGCTGAATCACCCTCTCCTACTGCACAGCCACTTCTGCTTCTGCAACATCACCCCGTTCCATCCCCCTCATGATGCTGAGTCCAGGAGCCTCCTAGACCCTTCATTGGCCTTTCTTTTTGAGACTTAAAGCCATCTGATTGAGATGGGCCAGGGTCGGTGCCATCACTCCAAGCCCTATCCAAAGTGTGGGGTTGGATAGATAGGAGCTGGGTCCAAACCTCCTAGGGGATTGGTTTAGCAAGATGAAAATTGAGGCTTTGCAAATCCAAACCCACCTTCTTATTTTGCTTGTCTCCCCTGCAACCTCCTCCACCACCTTCCATCCCACATTGACCAATGAAGACAACACACCATCCTTCTCCCCTCATAGCCCCAACTCTAGCCCCATTCACTCCCTCTCTCACTTGGCTCTTCCTCTCTGGTCATGTTCCTTTTGTGGAGCTGGGTTTTCCGCATCTCTGGCAGCACCCATTTCCTCCCCTACCCACCAACCCTGCATCATGACAGACGAAGAGGAGACCAAGACAGGATTCCCGTGTGCCAACACGTGCTGCTCCTTGCTTGTCCAGAGTGCTGTCTGTTGAGCGACCCAAGGGCTTTCCTCCCAGGGACTGACTCCCCTGCTCCATTCAGGGGCGTGATGCCGCCCCACTGAGGCTGGAACCCCTTCTGATTTTGACTGGAGGGGCTGGCACCCAGCAGTGCCTAATAGCCTCTCAGAGTGCTTCTGTTCTAATGCAGCATCGCCACGTTTGTGCTCGGATGCCCAGGCCATGCATGGGTTAAAAACAGCCTCGCTCCCTGGACAGGAGGATTCAATACAGGATCCCGGCCTCATGGCCTGATGGCAAGGGTCCGTTCTGAAGCACACCCCCTGCCAAGCAAGCACTCCCTGCTTACATTACTGTAGTCATACACCACCGTGCCCGGGTCATGGGTTCCTGCATCAATGTGGAAAGTCGCCACCTCTTCTTCCCAGTCCATGGAGAGCCGCAGTTGAGACTCTTCCCCTTCCAACCGCTCAATGGTCATTTGCAAAACCTAGGAGGAAATCATAGAGCCTAAAGAGTGAGCAGAAAGGAGAGCAGGGGGTGGGAAGATACGGAAGGGAGGGGATCTCTATCATCTCTGTTATGGGTTCCCTGCATCAAAAAGCGGAACATTGTTCCATTCTAACCCATTTGAAACTCAGCCATTTCAAAGGGCCCAGGAACATTTTGCAGCTGCTTTTCATTTCTCTGTTGCTTCCAATAATCAACCCTGTTCCTTCCCTCAAGGCTGGCCAGGGCCCCAGAGTCTCTTGCAGAATGGGAAGGGTAAGTTTATTGGGAAGAGACTCTCAAGACTGATTTTGTTTCTCCTAAACGTTCTCCTGCTAACCCGACAGAACGAGGCCTCCCTATCTCTTCCCTGCTGTCCACACGTATTGTGATGCAGGGTAGACAGGATCTGTCCCAATGGGCCAGGATTTCAGTCAGCCCTCTTGGAATTAAATGTGACTGCAACATCTTCCTCTGGCTTGGTCCTTGACTTTGCTCATTCATGGATGCAATCTGTCCCCTCTGTGCCAATTCTGTTTCCTCCAATGAATGACTGCCTGAGTCCGCTCTGCACCCAATAGGACCCCATCTGCTCTCTGTGCACCCGTGCATGACTGCCCCAGTTTTGTTCTGCATCTCTGTGCATCTGTCCCCGCTTCCTCTGCCTATTGCTAGACTTGGGCATGGTGACAACGATCTCTTCTGCAAGGCTGCAGCTGTCCCTTGGGCACCTATGCAGGGCCGTACCCTTTGCACAAGTCCCCTTTGCACCTACACAAGGCTGCACTATGGTCAGCTGCATGGATCCCCATTGCATCTGTGCCTAGCTGCCGCTATCCCCTATTCATCTATAAACTGCTGCATTTGGGCATGATTTTAACACTTTCCTTTGCACCTGTGCACAGCCTCAACTGCTCCTTCTCCCCCTTACTTACAGACTCAGTGTGTTCCTGGGTCACGTGCAGTCCCAGCAGCAGAGCTCCCAGGACGACCACAACTATCAGCACAATGACCACCACGATGATTAGGATTCTCTTGATGTGCAGGGGGCAGCCAGGGAGCTTGGGCAGACGGCAGAGTAGCTTAGGGAGGCAGCAGAAGACACGTTTCCAGCAGCTGCAGCAGGACTTGCAGCTGGGGCAGCCTGGGCAGCAGTTAGTGCAGCTGGGGCAGCTGGGGCAGCAGTCAGTGCAGCTGGGGCAGAGGTCCATCTCTGAATCCAGAGCATTGTAGTGCTGGGGACACAAGCAAACACACAGAGAGAGGTCATTGCAGGAGGGACTGAAATGCAAAGCAAAAGGGAACAGGAGGAGGTGGAGAGGAAAGGGGTGTGAAGATGAGAGCCAGGGAAGGAGACAGGACTGGGGAGAGAGAGACAGAGAGAAATGAAATACAGGCACAGGATTTGAGCCTGGGATGAGCCATGGTTTTAAGTAGCATCTTCCATGCTTAAGAGTGTCTCCAAGTGCTTTTTAAAGTAGCGAGTTAGATCCCAGCACCGTGGCTGACTCTGTAGGCAAGATACCTCACTAATAGCTCCCATGCAGTCTCAGGCAATAGCCCTGGCTTTCTGGGGAGAAGCACTGGTTGAGTCAGCAGGGTCATACCCCCTCCTCTCTCTGGGGTTCACCATTTGATAGTTCTCACGCACCCTTAACAGCTGCCAGAGTGGTTACATTTCAGAAATGTGTGACTCTCAGCCAGATCTGCACCCAGCTGAGCAAGGCAGCTCAACAGGCATTGGGGAAACCAAGGAAGCAGGTGAAATGTCTTGTACATCATTATGGACAGGTGCAAGTACAGAGACACACCTAGAGACATGCATACACACATACAGAGACACACAGACACACAAGTTCACCCGCCAACCTGCACCCTGCAAGCTGGGAGGAATAGAATCTGCCGCTGAGTCATAACCGTAGCTGGGCACTAGAAACTATTGGAGCTGCAATGTATGAGCTACGGGGGATATGGTAGCTTTTTCATGCCCTTTGCTAAAACCCAGCCTGGGGAGGAGGGGATGAGGCTGAGGCTTACCAGCGGGTCCTCAATCAGAGCCTCCTCGATGCTGATTTCCATCTTGCTGCTTCTCCTGTGCCACTTGGACGTCCCCTCAGTGTGTAGGGCAGAGAGAGACTTAAATAGGGGACCTGAGGTAAGAGCAAGTGAGGGGGGAAGGGATGCTGGAGTTCCCCAGCTTCTTCTGGCTACAAATCAAGTTTCTAATTCACTTCATTTTTGTTTGTGAACCTGTTTCCCTGGAGCCCTTCAGAGCTGGGTTTCTGATAACCTCCTGGGCCCGTGTCAGTCGAGAGTCTCCAAGGACACTTGCCTCTGGGCACATAGGCCTCTTAGCGCCCAAGAGCTGCAACCACAGGGGTTCTGAGGCCAAAGTCATCCAGCTCCGAGGGGCTAGTGCTGCCCTTCAGGCTGGAGTATCCGGCCCGTCGATATGGCCATGGCCAGGCTTGTCTCAGTGCCCCGAGTCTCTGAGCCCCTCTGGCACCTGATGGTGCTTCAGATGTTCAAAGCAAAAGCCGAAAATCAAAAGCCTTTCACGAGAGCACTAGTCGTGAGTGCCCGGGCCCTTATCGGAGTGTGGGCAGCCAGGGGCCTTTGGGGAGGGGCCTTGTGCAAAACTCTGTCATTTCCAACAAGTGTTTACACCACCACCTTGCCCAATCTCTCCAAGGCAGCGACTTCAGGAGAGATGGAAACTTCCTGGGGCTAACACTGCTGCATCCTTGTGCTACCAGGGCTGCAGTTTCCTGCTGTAGGCTAGGTGGGAGCATGGACACCTCAGGAGCTGGGAGGGGGTGAAGAAAGGAAGCTGTGAATGGAGTGAGACCTTCAGCAAGGGAAGCTTGCAGGGATGCACCTGCACAGAGATGTGGAGCATAGGTACCTTGGAAAACTTGCCCCTGGGTAGAGGACCAGCGCAAGGTCCCACATATGCCCCTGCTGAAGTGGGACTTAGGTGATGCATAGTCATAAGTGCAGGGGACTGGACTAGATGACCTCTTGAGGTCCTTTCCAGTCCTATGATTCTATGATTGTGAAATTCACCCACTGAGTGAACTGATCTATGAGTCGTTAGAGGTCTGTGCTTAAGACATGCCAAACTCCTAGGGTGAAATCAAAACTCCCCTTAACTTCCTTGGGGCCAAGATTGTGACCCAGTTTTGTAAAGTTATTTAGGTGTTGCTGTGCAGTGCCTAACTGATTTAGCAGCCTAAATATCATGTTCAAAAGTGATTTAGGCACTTAGGAACCAAAATCCCATTGACTGTCAAGGGAATTTTGACTTCTAAATGCCTAAATTTCATTAGAAAATGAGATTCAGACTCCTAAATCAGGTAGATGTTGCAACCTTTAAAAATCTGAGCCTTCACCTTTAACTCCAGCTGGCCTACAGCCAACCCTGATCTCACATCTGGCCTTGACCTACCTGCTGTTCTAATCCAGTTATCTATCTATGAGTATCAATACTGCCATATGTCACTGGTATCTGAGCGCCTTCCACATAAAATCAATAGCACTAGCGAAGTCCCTGGTTGATTTAATGGAGTTTCTAGCACTTCTTCCTTTTTTCAGGGTAAAAAACTGTTTGGGGAAGGGATTTTGTTTTTCAAAATTTTATCAATTGACTTTTGGGGTTTTGGGTTGATTTGTTCCAGGGTAGGATTTTTAGGTGGTAGTGTTCTATTGGGTAGAAGAGGGGGTCAGTGCTGGGGCTTGGGATCCGAGGGGGGTCAGAATTGGTGTTTTGGGGTAGAGGAGGCGGTCAGGTTTTGGATTTTAGGGTGTCTGTTGTATGGTGAAGAGGCCTTTTCAAAGGGGAAGGTTTGGCAGCGTTTCCTACAGACGGTCAGACTTTCTGGATTTGTTTGATTTGCTTTGGGACTTTATGTCATAGTCAGATCCCTTCGACAGAGAATGCTTTATCTCCAGCTCTCAAGGGCTTCGTCCTGGGCTTTGAGATCTGATTTGCCCCAGTGGAGCCCAGCTATCGTGGTGGTTCATAGATCAAAAATCAGTCATTGATGTAGCTGGGGCTTGAGCCATTAATTGTTTTTAAAATTAAGAGCAAGGCCTTAAACTGGGATTGGAAGCTGACTGGGACCAGTGGAGGGACTTGAACACAGGCCTGATGTGCTCACGGCAGCCTGAGCCAAAGAGAAGGGGGCAGCTGCATTCTGTGCTAGCTGGAACCTGTGCATCATGTTCACATTCAGATACATTGAGTTACAATGATCCAGCTGGGAAGGGATGAATTCCGAGATCGCTGTGGACAGGTCCTCAGTGGGAGGAAGTTTCCTAGTGAGCTGGAGGAGAAAGGAAGGCATTGGCAGATACTCATGATACCCAATCTTCCAAGCTTAGCAAGGAGTCCAACAGTTCCAGGGGTCACATCTCTCTGATGAATGGAGCCTTCAATGGAAGGTGGAGACACTGCCTCGACCAGTTCTCCAAAGCGTTTCCCCTTTCTGACCAGCATCACTTTGGTCTCGCCTGGGCCCAGCTGCTCTTTATCTAAGAGCTGATCTTTTGCAGGCATTCCAACAGTTGGCCTTGAGCTTTCTCCTCTTCTTCCACTGTCCCTGAACCCACAGCTGCCAGCACAGACCTTGAGAAAGAAACGGTTGCACATTCCTCAACCCGTAAGAGCCAGGAGCTCCCCAGCCTCCCTGCTCAAGAGCTTGGAGGAGCCTGCGGATTTGCTGTCTGACTCCTGACAGCCCTGGCTCTGGCTTCTGCAGACTCTGAGTGCCTGCCAACTGTCAATGGGAAGGTCTCTGCATTTTCCTTGCTCTGTGCAATGTGTTTTCTTAGTGATGTTTGAGGGAGGGAGGGAGAGAGAATCAAGTAGCTCTCAGGGCCATTTACCCTCAAACATTCTTTATCCTGGAGAGAGTCCTTAGAATCCTCATCCGCTCCATTTGTTGCATGAAGCCCATCCCAGACATTCTCTTCTCCCCACACCCGCCCCGCTCCTCAATTGCAGTGGGAACATATTCTTGATCTTCTGCCTCATTACGTCACCTGTGCGAAGGCTGATGTTGGGTAACAGGCAGACCAGGGACATCAAATAATGGAGCTGAGCCGGGGCTTGTTGACATCTCAATGGCTTGGCATTGCAACACACTGACACACGGGGGACTGGGGCTGGGATGCTGATTCCACTCGGCCCAGATCTCCCAGCACAGGCATCAACAAAAAGGATGGTGTCCTACTTCTCTGGCAGCTGAGTGAGTGATTCATAGATTCCCAGGCCGGAAGGGACCATTATGATAATATAGTTGACCAACTGTATAACACAGGCCACAGAATGTCCGCAGAATTCCTAGATCAGATCTTTTAGGAAAACATCCCATCTCGATTTAAAAAGTGCCAGTGATGGAGAATCCACCACGACCCTGGGTAAATTGTTCCAATGGTTAGTTACTCTCACGGGTAAAACCGTACCCCTTATTTCCAGTCTGAATTTGTCTAGTTACAACTTCCAGCCTGCTTCCTATTGCCAGGGGTCGAAGGGCCGTTTTCTGTTTTCCAGGTTTGTTTCACTTGGCACTGGCCAGTGAGCTCTTTTGTTTAACTGGCAGGTCATTGTCAGCCTAGCCAATTGCGTTGTAAGAAATCCGGGGCTTAGACCCCTCTTCCTGTAATGGTATCTGCCAGTTTTAAGGGAAGTTGGCCCTGCCTGACAGTTTAACCCTACACTGCTGGTGTTCAATCTCGGTCTGTCTCCCTAAGATGTTACAGCAGCGAGTTTTAATTGGTTTCAAAGTTTCAAGGAGGGTATCACATGAAAAATGTGCCTTTCTTGTTTCATCACTTGTTTCCTAAAGGAGATGGTACCACGCTGCAGTGTGGGATCTTAACTTTCCCAGAGCTCGGGGATGTTCAGATCCAAGGTTGTGCTTTAGGTTGGATAGCTAAGGGGAATCTCTGTCCCCTGCCAGTTGTTCTTGTGTTCCCTTTCCAGGGCTAGAGGGTGAGACCATTATACTGATACACGGATGAGCAGAGTCAGCACAATCCATCCACAATCGTGCTGTAGTAGTGTATGTGCACGCTGACAATGTGACACACACACACATACTGCTATGCATGCACACACTATAACACCCCATACATATATGCATGCCAGCACACTCACTTATGCACACCCACACCCACGTGCACAGACGCACATACCAACACACCTCTACAAACACGCAGACACAGAGTCCTGTGTGGAAATACACACATACACTGGGACATATGCGCTCAGCTACAGACACATATCACCAACACCCTCCTGTACAGATGCACACTGACATCCCTCCACCTCCTAGAGGGGTTGGAAAGCATGGTGAGATGAATCATTTTAAACTGGATTCTGTAATGAATGGGGAACCGGTGGAGCTGTCTGCAGGGGAGGACATGGGTTCACCTGGCTGTGCTGTGAAGGCCTCAGGACAAGCCACGAGCTAGGGAGAGCTTCCTGTGCATTGTGACCCATCCTGTTCACAACTCTCTCAGCTTGCTCAGTTTTTGTTTTTTGTGGTTGTGGCAGCTGCTGGGCCACCTGATGATCCCCATCTTCCCAACTCTGCAACCTGAGTGTCCAGTACCAGCACCAGGACCCCTTGATGCTGCATAAAGAGTCTGATGCAACAGAGAGAGGCTAGAAGTACAATAACACAGGAGTCACCTGAGTGGATCTGTCCACAGGCCCGCCAAGGCCAGTGTCTTGTTTCTGACAGTGGCCAGTGGTGGATGCTACAGACGAAGCAACCCCTCCATAGGTCACCTGACCAAATTTGCAATTGTGTGTGTGTGTGTGTACACACATATTTGCATTTCTTCCTTCCCCCCTGCAGGAAGCTGATTAGCCCCTGCAGTATGAGATTATCTCACCCCTAATTAAAGATAACAGCAGGGCTGGGGTTTTCCATTTGTTTCATGGGGAATTGTGTGTCTAAATCCCAAAGGTAATGTTGCAAATCTCTGCCCGGGTTATTATTGATCATATAATCACCCAGCCTGTTTACAAATCCAGCTCCAGGATCGATGTAATAACCAGATGCGTTATCTGTGTCCCAGCTGCACTGAAATCTGCTGAGTGATCACACACGGCGAGGAACATTCAGCTTGTGCAGAGGGGCCAGCGCAAGGGCACTACTGATGTCCTACTTTAGCCTTTGTCAGAAGTGCACTGGCAGTCACTTGCCCACAGTCAGATAGCAGGTCAATAGCAGAGCTGGGAATAGAAGCCAGACCTCCTGACTCCCAGTCCAGTGTTCTATCCACTAGACATCACTGCCTCTCAACATGTGTGAATTTACCAACCTTTCAATCCTATTGGGTGAGCACCCGTTCACATGTTCTGGCCCTGGGTATAATCAAGGCCGTGAGCAGTTTTGATTTAATCAATACCATACGGCAGGATCCAGCAGAGAAAAGACAAATCTCTCTAAGAAGAGAATAAGGAAGCAGCATGTTGGTTCTATGGAGATTTTACTCTTCAGACAGAAGCACAAACTCTATACAAAACTCTCGTTTTATTGCAAGCGCCACCTGAAAATTCCCAGCTGCTTTGTGTGGCAACAGAACAAAAGCTTTGCAATGGCTGGAGATCATGCAGCCACCCACCCGCCGGCCCACGGGCCGAGCTTAGGCCCAGCTGTGCGGTGATTGCACATGGAACGTCGTCATCATTGTAAGAGAGAAGCCCCAGTGCTGTGGATACAAGGGCGCCATGCCCATCTCACTGGGAAGTGACTGCAGGGATGCGGAGCTCAGACTGCACGGGGACCTGTAAGATAAATGGTGGAGCATGAGACGTTTGAGCTACAATAGCCGCAGGTCTAAGAAATCCATACAGAGAAAGCCACCTGTGGCCAGGTAACCTTGTTTGTTTTCCATCTCACTATTTATTATTTGCACTATGGTAGTGCCCAAGGTCCCAATTGAGCTCGGGTGCTGCATTGTGCTAGGTGCTATACATACACTTGCTGAGGTCTGTGCCCCAAAGAGCTCACAGTCTAAATGGATAGGACAGCCAGAAGAAGTGTCATTATCCCCCTTTCACAGATGGGAGAACTGAGGCAGAGAGAGAGAGAGTAAGGGCCAGATTTTTAAGGGGTTTCAATGAGAGTTAGAGACTTAAACACCTTTAAAAACCTGGCCCCATGTGACTTGTCAAGGGTCATACAGGAGATCTATGGCAGAGCAGGAAAGTGACCCCAGCTCTCCTGAGTTCCAACCCAGTGCCTGAACCCCAAAGCTACCCTTTGGCTTTTGTTATATTTTATACACCTCCCAACCCAGGCTGCAGAGCAAGTGCTTCCCAGCCAAGGCTGCAAGTGAAAGGGCCAAGAGGAGGCCATCCCCCACGTGCACACACAATCCCTTGGGTTCTCAAGCCTGATTCCACCCGTGCCACGTAAAACTCTGCAGCGATGCTGCTAACGAGTCAATGAGAGGCTGCAATGGCCTCCTGCTGACTGTTGCATTCTGGTTTCTCTGCGCAGAGCGGGTGGAAGTCTTGTCTTTTTACCAGCCGGATGGAGACATTTCTTCTGCATCCTGCTTGTCCGGAGCCTGGTGGTTGGGAAGGGATTTGATTGGTCTCTGGCAAAGGGCGGGCTTGTTGCTTTTGCAACTCTGTGTGCGTGGCAGGGGCGGGTGGGGGAGGCATCCTCTGGCAAAGGGCTTTTGCAACTGTGTGTGTGAGAATGTGTGTGTGAGTTGCTGTAGGCAGTTTTGATTGTTCAGTCACTGAGTAAACCCAGCTCCCCTTCCAATACCCAGCTGCTCTGCTGCTCACCCACCTGAGCCCTTGCTAAGCCCAGTAGATGGGAACGTTGCTGCAGAGGATGTTAATTGTAGTGCCCAGAATGGAGCGATTGGCCTGGGGCACAGGGAACCCCACCTCCTCCATCTCTTCACCCTGTTCGAGCTAGGACAGGAAATAATAGAATTAGATATGCACCACCCCCACACATAGGGTGACCAGATGTCCTGACTTTATAGGGACAGTCCTGATATTCGGCGCTTTTTCTTATATAGATGCCTATTACCCCCCACCTTTGTCCCTATTTTTCACACTTGCTATTTGGTCACCCTACTCACACACCATTACAGGAACTATCATTTATAGCCCGGGCTGGGGGCCTAGGAGTTTACAATCCTTGGACACCATCAGGTGCTAATCGTAACAGTATGTGCTCATGTCGTCGTTTTTTTCCTGCTCTGGAAACTAAGCTCTCAGTGCTTCAGAATAGCTGTGGGAGCATCCTGTGCTGTATGAGGACATCCAACCCACCCACCACTGCTCTCCTGCACTAGCAATGCTCTCCTTGCCCAAAAATTAGATTATCCTACCTTGCCAATACATTGATCAAGCTGGTACAAGAGAGGCAGTGTCTTCTAGCAGCGAGAGCGTGGGGGTTTGGGGTGAGGACTCCTGGGTTCTGTGCCCAGTTCTGCCACTGCCTAGGCAGGTGACTTTGGGGAGGTCACCTTCTCTTCCTGTGCCTCCACTGTACCCCGAGTGAAAGGAGTACACTGCTGACTTGCGCTGCACCTCACTCTGTGTGCATGTGATTCAATTACCAGTCACAAAGCCTTTGGAGAGCCTTCGCTGGAAGCCATTTGATAAGGGCAATTCATTCTTTGCACCCCCTTGTGGTTGTATGCATTGAATACTGTGCATGAGGCATGGAGCGATTGCTCCTGTGCTGGCCTGAGCCCATTTTCCCCAGGATGGGGAGGTGGTGATCCTGCAAATGCCCACCGTGGGGAATTAACAATGCAGTCACTGGTGGCACACAGTCACTGTAGCCTCTGCCTGCTCTGTGCAGGCAAATACTTACCGGTTGCTTTGCTTATAAGTTTGGCTCAGAGACCCAAATTCAGGCCTCACAGAGGAGGGTGCAGCACCTACTGACTTCAGTGGGAGCTCAAACTGCGTACACCCAGGCTGGTGCACTCTGACTGCAGCCAGCTGTCTCCCAGGGACTCAGAGAGCAGCCTCCAGCCTCTGCAGTGTTTTAATCTTTCACAAGTTTCTCAATCCCAAGTGCCCTTTCTCCCGGCACTCCTGTGCCCGCCTCTGTACCCGGCACGGCTCACACTGAGTGTGCATTCCGAGCTGCTCACCTGGAGATGCTGGAACACCTTGGCAATGGTATCCAGGCCCTGAATGTTCTCCTTGTCCATCTTGGTGATGTAGCAGGCTCGGCCTTGCCAGGATTTGTAGCAGATCAGCAGCTGTTTGACAGAGCACAGGGTGACTTTTAGCCCTGGCTTCCCATCCTGGCAGCTCCCCAGGTTGTATTCACTGGAGCCGAATCACCCTCTCAAACTGCACAGCCCCTTCTGTTCCACTATTGTCACCCCCTCTCCATCCTCCTCTTGTCTGCTGAACATGGTGCTCAGCCCAGGAGCCTCCTATACCCCCCACGGCCTTTCCCTTTGAGACTGTAAAGCCATCAGCTCGAGATGGGCCAGGATTGGTGCCGTGTCTGCAAGCGCTCTCCAAAATGTGGGGGTTGTGTAGATAGGAACTGGATCCAAACCTCCTTGGGCTTGGTTTTGCAAGATCAAAACACAGGCTTTGCAAACTCAAACCCACCTTCTTATTTTGCTTGTCTCCCCTGCACCCTCCCCCATCACCTTCCCTCTCACATTGACCAATGAGGACAGTGCCCATCCATCTCCCTTCACTGCTTATTCACTCACTTTTTATTGCTTGCATTAACACTTGAGTGTTTTTCTCTCTCTTTATTTCCCCTGGGACCTACTTTTCTTTGCTCACTTCATTTTTTTCTTTGCTTACTAGCAGCCAGGAAGTGATGTCAGAGTGTGGTCAGTTCACAGCCAGGCATAATGCTGGGCCCAAGCCACACAATCCAGGCCTGAGGGTGGGATTTTGAACACCCCAAATCTTGGGTGTATTCAGATCTGGGGTTTTGGTTCGAGCTTGTCTGTAGGGTACATACACTGGCTTGGCTCAGCCTGCATCTGCGACAGTTATATGGGCCAGGCTGAAATCACTGGCTCCTCTACCTCTAACCAAGAAAGTGGTAGAGACTCCAGGGATTCTAACCTGCTCTAGTTGGACCGGCCAGGTCTCACCCAGTCTGAGCTATGGGTATAGCAATGAATGTTCCCTGTAGCTCCAGCCAGCTTTGCCTAGGTGGCCCCCTGTTTGGAAGAGGCTCCCCCAAGCCTAGTGAAATGAGCGTGCCCTACTTACGTGGTGGTAGTCGTACACGACAGTGGCTGAAGAATTGATCCCTGCCTTGATGTGGAAAGTCCCTGTCCTTTCTTTCCCACTCATGGAGAGCTGCTGCAGGGACCCTTCCCCATCCAGGCCCTGGATAGTCATTCGCAAAACCTAGAAGGCAAGGAAAGCCACAGAGTGAGGCGTGCCCAGTGCGGGGGGCTGGGTGGGTCAAAGCAGAAGATGTGATGCATCAACCATTCATTGCCTATACCCTGAAGAAGTGCCCTCTTTCCCGGCAGCACTCCCTTCGTCTCTGCTGACTCAGTGCAGGCAGAGACATTAGTAAATCAGAACCCCGGGCTGCAGTAGCTTCCCGTTTCAAGGTACCCACTGAAACTTTGCTGAAGTCTTTCGCTTCTTTGCTGGCCCTGATAATAGAGCACTATTCCTCGAGTGTCCCAGTCTCCTCTGCAGCTGTCTGTGGTTCCAGCTGTCCTCTGTGCTTGTCCACAGCTCCACTTGTTCCTGCTGCCCTTGTGTACTGGAGCAGCCTCTTTACCTGGCTGTTCCTGCCTCTTAGCACTGGTGCACAGGTGCATTTCCCCGTCTTCTTGAGTTCCCTTTGCAGCTGGGTGTGGCTGCACCAGCCCCATGCTGTAGCAGCCCACTTTGCCTGGCTGCATCTGCTTCCCTGTGCTCCTCGGCATGGCTGCCGCAGCCTCAACATGCCCCTGTCCCCTCTGCACTGGCACACGGCTGGACTTGCCCCTCTGAACCACTGCCCCTGGGTTTTTAACACTGTACTTACCGTTTCCGTGTGCTTCTCGGATATGTGCAGTCCCATCAGGAGGAAACCCAGCACAACCAAGACTATGATCACAACCACCACCATGATGATCAAGAGTCTCTTGAGGTGAGGGGAGAGGCAGGGAATCCTGGGGACGGGAGTGTAGTCCTGTGGGAACAGAAAAGAACAGTAACAGCAAGAAGAGCTGATGTGGGTATGCTGGAGGGACAGGACCCCCCGTCCCTTTATTATATGTATTCCTGTAGCACTGAGGAGCCCCAGTCATGGCCCAGGACCCTATTGTGCTAGGTGCTGTACAAACACAGAACAGAAATATCTATTCTCTGTTCATTGCCATACCGGAGGGGCCTCTATCAGAGCCTCCTTGCTGCTAACATCCATCTTGTTTCTTGTTCTGCAGACCCTGGCCGTCCCTGTAGTGCTTCTCCAGCGATAAAACAGCCCCTGGAGGCTCCGTGGCTGGAGAGGGGCTTATATAGGGGACTCTGAGATAGTGGAGGGGTGGAGAGCAAGGGGAGGGCATGCTGGAGTTCCCCAGGCCCTTCTGGCCACAAGCCAAGTGCTCACTTCATTTTTGTTTGTGAACCTGTTTCCCTGGAGCCCTTCAGAGCCGGGCCCGTGTCAGTCGAGAGTCTCCGAGGACACTTGTCTCTGGGCACATGGGCCTCTTAGCACCCAAGAGCTGCAGCTACAGGGGTTCTGAGGCCAAAGTCATCCAGCTCCGAGGGGCTAGTGCTGCCCTTCAGGCTGGAGTATCTGGCCCGTCGATATGGCCATGGCCAGGCTTGGCTCAGTGCCCCAAGTCTCTGAGCCCCTCTGGCACCTGATGGTGCTTCAGATGTTCAAAGCAAAAGCCGAAAATCAAAAGCCTTTCACAAGAGCACTAGTCGTGAGTGCCCGGGCCCTTATCGGAGTGTGGGCTGCCGGGGGCCTTTGGGGAGGGGCCGTGGGTCAGTCACATTCTGTCCAATGTGCTGAACGGGTCATGGAGTCTGATCCCTCAAACACTGGAGTGTTCCCTCTCAGTGTCTCATCCCAACGTTGTTGCTTCCACATGTTGCAATTAGAGACAGACCCGAACCAAAGCTCTGAGCCACCCTCTCTCTTGACACTGAGGGCTTCAAAATCTGGTCTCAAACCTGGATCTAAATAATTGCAGCTGTGGACAGTCTCTGGGGTAAGGGACCTTATACTAATAGGGGTGAGACCTTTGACAGGGAAGTTTGCAGGGCTGCAGCTGGGCAGAGATGAGCTGATTTCTACAGCTCACTGAATGAATGCAGGCACTTCCTAACACACCAGCTGGTCCCCAGTGAATTTTGACCTCTCTGCTGTTTGACAGCTAACCTCTGACCCTGCTCCAGGCTGATCTGACCTTACAGTTGTTCTGCAGTTAACCATGGCCTGACAGCTGCTCAGCCTGACCCTGTCTGCAGCTGATTGCATAGGCCTTGTGACAACATAAAAGGACTGGCAATGGTACCCAGCTATTAGGTCCCCAGCTTCCCCGCCTGAGGCCTCGGAGCCTGCGCAGAATGGAGGTTGCTCCTTTGTGCTGGTTTTGCACTGGGGGTGCTGGCCCAGCCCTCAGCAGGAAGAGCTCTCCTTGTATTTTTCTTGCCCTCAGGCTGCCAGGTGCACCTTGAGCATCAGGACTGCCCCCAGCTTCCTGCCTTGCTTCCTGGAGAAAGTACAGATGGAGCAATGATGAACCCTGTGCACTGAGGCCCCTTCCAGTGAAGGGGAGCTAGGCTGCCATAATGTGTCCTGCCCCAGTTCCACCCATCCCTTCACTCCATTGCTTCTGGCCATGTCCCTCCCTTTGCTGTCTCCCCTCTCCTGCCCCATGGGAGCTCAGTGACTTGCCTATCACTTCTCCACCTGCTCTGCCTCTGCTGGGCCCTGGGACCCTTGTTTGTTTGTTGTCAGTGTCCTGGCCTCAGGCCCAGCTGTGGAGAGTAAGAATGCCCTCTATAGAGCCATCCCCTCTCATTGTTAGCCAGGAGAAGGCTGTGCCTGGGACGGAAGCCACTGTTTGGCGTGTGCCTCACGAGTCACTCAGCTCATCATAAATTATCCAGGAGCAGCTCAGCAAGGACGTGTCAGACGGGAGGGGGTTGGGGAGCGTACGGGGTGGTGGTGGCAGGGGTTGATGGGGGAGGGAATCGGGAGCATAGGTAGAATGCTGCAAACCCAGGGGCACAGGGCAGAGAGATCGGAAGGAAATGAGCAGGCAGGGAGGGCAAAGCCATGGCCCCCACTTCAGGTGGGAGGATGCTGCTTCAGGTGAAGGCCTCTGTACTACTGGCAAACGGGAATGAGTGTGATGGGGAGGGTGAGTCAGTGAGGGCCAGAGGCCAGTGGAAGAGTCTGTGCTTTAACTGCCCTAACTCTGGCAGTTCTCGGGATACACACAAGAGCACTCAGGTGCACACACTTCCATGTGCACACCTGTTCACCCACTCAAGTACACCGATCCACATGTACATAGTCACACACTCATGCATGCATGTGCACCCCATGTTCACACACACATATAAACAAACACACAAATGCACATAGAACATACACAACCCAGGTGCACACAGGCTCATGCAGTCACAGAAGCGCACACAGACTCTCGGGTACATAAGAGCCCAGTCAGAGCCGTTCACAACCCATACATGCTCCATTGTGCACAGCCCCGTACATACAAAGTACACACACAGTCATATATTTGTATACACACCACATTTGCATGCACACTACAAACATTCACAGTTACATTCTTGCACATGTATTTTCAGATTCACATGCACACACAGAGAGACACACATATGTATTCAAACACGCCTGCAGAATTCATACCTAGAGAGAGACACACATACACAGTTACATGCAGTACATACATACACTCATGCCTGCAAACACACTAGTGCATGCAGTATGCACACGCACACATGCTATTGCACGCGGCACACTCCCACACTCCCCATGCACCACAGAGATCCCCAGCCGTGATATCACTTAGACGAATCATTCAGCAGCAAAGCACTCCTGCTTCCCCCACCCCAGCAGTTGAGTGTGGTGCTCTGCAGAGAAGCATGATGGACTGTGGCATCCTCACTCCCAGGATTGCTTCAGCTCTTCACTGCAGCTCCTGGGCTTGAGAGCAAAGCCAGGAGAGGAGGGAGGATTACAGAGCAGAGCTGAAGCAACAGTCCACGGGGGGATTCTTCTCCTGCAGGGGAGGGAGGCCAGGCCAGGGCGATGGCTGAGCTGCAGCCAGGGAAAGTGATGAGGAGGGGGCAAGTCCTTGCCTTCCTCTTGATCAGCCTGGCCTACCTCTGGCTGCCTGCAGGCTCCAAGCGAGCCCCCAAGCTGCCCCCATGTCCCCAGAGCTGCTCCTGCACCAGGGACACTGCCTTCTGCATCGACTCCAAAGCGGTCCCCAGGAACCTGCCCCCGGAGGTCATTTCCCTGTGAGTATCAGCAGAGCAGGAGGGAGTGGGTGGAGGGGGGATCACTGGGATGAAGGATGGGGTATAGTGGGGGAGGTAGGTGGGCTGGGGGAATCTCTGGGGTTGTGGTTGAGGGAGATGGAGGTGGAGGTGGGGAATCCGTGGGGTTGATCGAACTTTGGACTAAAAGGCTGAGGGCCCTTGATGCTGTTGGATGGTTCCCAGAAGTCAGCATATTCCTTGGGGTTACACCAGAACGGGGTTGTTGTGGGTTCGAGATGGTGTGTGTGTGAATCCTTGGGGTATATGTGTACACAAATGTATGATGTGTGTTTAATAATAGCCCTCTGTGTGCGTGCAGGTTCTCGTGTATGTATACTGTAGCTGCTTTTTGATATGAGAAAATCATGTGTGTGTCATGTAAACATGTCAGCATGACCATGCTGGGTATCTATACCTCTTGGGTGTATTTTTCTTTCTGATCATTTTATGTGTCTGGGTGTGCATCAGTGTAAGCATGTGCATGGCTGCGTGAACATGTTGTTGATCAGGTGGGGGGGGTGCGCATACATGCGATGCATGTGTGTGGTGTGCAAATGCATTATGTTTATAAATGAGCAGGTTTGTGTATAGAAGTTTGTGTCTGTGTGTGTGTGAATGAAAGCGAGGTGTATGAAAAGTAGTGTGTGTTGGTGCAAGTGCAGTAAGCGTGTGTGTGTGTGTGTGTGTGCGGGGAGAGAGCTACACGAACACTCTTTCAGCCGTGTGTTGCCACCTCCTGGGTAGCTCCTCAGCACAGAAATAGGCAGCCCTTTCCTTCCACTGTTTTAGTCACAGCTGATCCAGACCTAGCAATAGGTCCTGACTGCCCCCTTCGGTGTGGCACCATGCCACTTCTCATTGACCTCGAAGGGCTCCTGACTCTGCCTGCGGGTCCCTCCTGGCCTGGCTGGGGTGAGAGCAGGGAAGGAAAAGAAATGGTTTAATCTAATCTCATGCGCCTGTCACTGCTATATCTCCGCAGTGACATACTGGAACTGACCCTTTGTAGATTGCCGTGGTGGTGTGGGGGCAGTGTGTGCGTGTGCTTGGTGGGTGTGTGTGTCTGGTGCCCCTGTATCTTTTGTCTGGGGTGTGCATCTGCTGTGTGGCATTCGCGTGTGTGTGTATGTGTCTGATGTTAGAGTGTGTGCATGTGAGAGAGAGAGTCCCTTTTTGTCTGCTGTGTGTGTGCACTGCATGCTCCCCCTGGCTATGTCCCTGCTGGAGCCTGAGAAATTCCATAGGAACACAGGAGCTGCCAGACTGGATCAGACCCGAGGGCCATCTAGCCCAGTGTCCTGTCTCTGAGAGCGGCCAGCACCAGCACAATAGCAGATGGGAGATATGCAAGGGTGGGGGGCAGATTAACTCCCATCCTGATCGCTAATAGAGGTTGTCTGAAGCCCTGAAGCATACCCCATTTCTGCCCATCCTAGGTCCCTTGTCCTTGGCTTGGCCCCCTCAAGCCCTAGAGCCCAGGGTGGGACGCCTGCTGACCTCATTCTTTCATTGTCTGCAGGAGCACTCTTCCTTCCTGCACACCCTGGCTCTGCTGCAGTCCATCCCCCTCACCAGGGTGCTGGGGAGTGGGAGAATGGGATGATGCAAATGAGGAGCACCTGCTCCATGCTGTGGGTCCTGCATTGCATTAGCCATTCCCCCCCCCCCCCCCCCACACACACACACACACTCAGCATCACTGCCTCCGTTGGCTTATTTCCAATCAGACTGCACTGGCTGGATCTGTCCCAGGCAGATCAGCTCTCTGCAGTGGGAGGCAGGCAGGCTCCCTTTAAACACGCATGGCCCTATTGACTGGACCTGCGGGACCTCCCTGGACCTACAGGCTGTAATTACAGCAAAAAAGAGAGCTCTTTAAATATACCTCCTCCACCTGGGGAGCAGAGGGCAGATATAAACTTCCCCCTGGAAAGGCTGTACCTGGATCCAAAAGCAATAACTGGAACACGCCAAGCTAGGACTAGGATAAGAGGAGACTGCAGATCAGGATTGAGGGGTGTCAGCAGAGCTGTGGCAGGCCCTGGGGCTGGGAGAGCAGGGGGACTGTGGGCCAGCATTGAGGGGCATTGGCAGAGCAACACGAGAGGCAGAGATGCTTACACAGCACATACCAGTTGAACCAGGCAGGAAATGCTTGTCCTCACGTGCAAGGATTTTCAAGATTTCTACATTTTCCCCATTCTGAATCAGGACCAAAAGTTGAAATCTTGAAAATATTTGCAAACCAAAGATCAGTAGAAAATTTCAAATTGAGTCCGGGAAAACGCATCATTTCAATTTCGACCTTTTAAAAAAAACTTTTCCTTTACCGTGCACTAAAATTTTGAAACTGAAAAACATGTTGACCTGAAAAATAAACTTTTTTTTTTCATTTGGAAAATATCCAAAAAGGGGAGCCCTCGGCAATTTAAAATGTGGTTTCAAGTTTGTTCGGAAACGGGGAAACCCGTAGAAACCAACCATCCTTCCCTGAGGGCAGCTTTGGTTTCTGTGAACGGGTATTTCCCCATGTGACAATGCGGTTCTGGCGGAACCCAACTGAGAGTGCCAACTCAGGACAAATTGCTCAAATAGGGCAGTTACAGCCCAAGGCTGGGGTTTTTCCACCTCTAAGGCAAACCAAACCAGCCAGACTAAGACTTCGGTCTCACCCCACTGGCTAACCGCAAGTCTCACAAGCAATCTCCTTAGACACTCCAGTTTCCCAGTATTACCACCAGTGCCACACGTTATGGGGACAAATGGTTATAAAAACCAATACCCCAGTAAAAGAAAAAGGTTCTCCTGATCCCAAAGGACCAAGCCCCAGACCCAGGTCAATGTACAAGTCAGACCTTACCCACAAATCACGCTACTGCCAATCCTTTAGAATCTAAAATCTAAAGGTTTATTCATAAAAGGAAAAAGATAGAGATGAGAGTTAGAATTGGTTAAATGGAATCAATTACATACAGTAATGGCAAAGTTCTTGGTTCAGGCTTGCAGCAGCGATGGAATAAACTGCAGGTTCAAATCAAGTCTCTGGAATACATCCCCAGCTGGGATGGGTCATTCAGTCCTTTGTTCAGAGCTTCAGTTTGTAGCAAAGTCCCTCCAGAGGTAAGAAGCAGGATTGAAGACAAGATGGAGATCAGGCATCAGCCTTATATAGTCTTTTCCAGGTGTAAGATCACCTCTTTGTTCTTACTGTGGAAAATTACAGCAAAATGGAGTCTGGAGTCACATGGGCCAGTCCCTGCATACTTTGCTGAGGTACAAGGCGTATCTGCCTTCTCTCAATGGGTCCATTGTATAGCTGATGGTCCTTAATGGGCAATCAAGCAGGCTAGGCAGAGCTAATCTCAGCTTGTCTGGGATGTCACCCAGAAGCATAGCATAAGTTTGCCATACAGACAGTATAGAGCCAATATTCATAACTTCGACTACAAAACTGATACATACATATAGACAGCATAATCATAACCAGTAAACCATAACCTTGTCCTAGACACCCCATTTGACCCCCTTTATACAAGATTTGGGTGCCACTACAGGACCTTGGTTGCAACAATGATCTATATGGTCCCAGTTTATGTCAATAACGTCACACCCCCAACGCAAAATTGATGCAGGAAGGGATGACACAAACATCAGTGACTGCATCCCAAGAGCTCCCCATCCTGGGTTCTGTCTCACTACAGCTAGTATTGGGTTAGAAGCCGTACCAGTATATAACAGAAATGGTTTATCAAAATCATGTTCAACCACATGATTGAACCTCTTTACAAACTCAAGGTAACACTTAGTTAGAACAATAGTGGATTGGATCTGCTCTGGCAGCATGGTTCCTGTATGTGCCATGTGATCTTGCCAAGAGCTAAAGAAAACTGCTACTTTATCCATACAAGCTCGGGCAAATGTTTGGAACCCAATTAACATCGAATAAATGCAGATATTAATGTTCTTCATAGTCCAGGAATCTTGGCATTTAGCCATGAAAGCAATATGGTAGTGTGCCTCCGTCTTCCTTTTCATACAGCACATTAGGTCTGGAATGTCTTTTCCCCTGTGAAAAGTTCCCATACTGTTTATAGGCATTACCTGTGAAACCCCAGTGTAACAAGGCCTTTTAACATAACGTGTGTTTTCATGTATTCCTTTTAACATGTCCCAGGGATTCTCCAAAAGATTAGGCACATTGTTAATTACAAAATTTAGCAATAACAACAAGTTCATTGCAAGTGTCCACCTACAGTCATGTTTGTCATGCCACACCTTTGGCTCAATACCATTGGAGTTTGGGCATTTTAGGGTTAACCTGTGGCTTCCCTTTGCAAAATTCAGTGTTCTCTTTCCTCCTTGTCCTGCAGGATCAAACCCCGATTTCTCTTGCTTAACAGAATTCACTGGCTGATGGGGTGGGCCCTCTGTGCTAACAGCTATTAGCAAGTCCTTCCTTTCCCAGCCAGGCAAGTAATTTGCACTACCCCAGACCAGAGCCAGTCCACCAGTTTTCATATTCGTAACTGCTATCATCTCCAAGGCTGGACTCTGTCTTAAAGAGATACCACACAAATCCAAAGAGTCTGCGGGTGAGAGTTTGCTTCCTCTCCCCCGCATCCTCAAGCATTTAGCCATAAAACTGCTCTGCTCTGACACATCAGTAACCAAATCTGTCCTCAAACCCTGAAGCACAAACTGCTCATTTAAAGAATCAGAAAGGAGACATTCCTGTTCCAACACCATTGTCTCCCCAACAAGTTGGCCCCACACAGCCACTCGGTTATAGGGATGCCTCAATTCCTTAACAACTTTTACTTCCTCTGAGACCTTCTCAAAGCTACCCACACTGGATCTTTTAAAAGGAAAGTCAGAGGATCCATTCACAACAGACAATTTTTGGCTGCTAGGAACTGAAACTTCCTTGATTAAATCACTCTCACACCCTTCAGTTGCAGGGAACTGCTTGCACCGAGTACCATGAGGATTCCTTTCTCCAGGAGCTTTTCTAAGCAGCAATTCACCCCTCACAGAAATTCTGCCCTTACCCTCTTCACCTAGGGCTTGCTCTAAAGGCACACTTTCCTGAGCAACAACAGACTCTGTCTGGGTCTTACTTACATTCAGGATCACCTCTGGCCCATCAGGCAGATTTCTACACAATCCCCTTTCAGGTGAACCCATAGACTTCCTAGATAAAAGGTTAGAAATACTTCCCTTCTCTTTGCCACACACCAGCTTAGGAATTTTTTCCTTTTTGCTACAAGTTGTTAAACTGTCCGTAGGTAACACAACCGAATTACCTTTCTGCTCTCCTTGTGCCCTGGCTAGGGTATCACCCTGATCAGACAGAGTTGTTACACCCTTCTCCAACCACACATGAGCAACAGGCCCAATACAAGCATCAGAATTGTCTGGTCTCTGGGATTTCGCTAAGACACTAACTGGATGCAACCTAGTTACGGTGCCATTCTCCCCAGCAGATGCAAACTTAGGACCATTCCCTTCCTGGGCTTTAGTTGAATCCAGAACCAACTCTGAGACAACTAAATTACTCTCAACCATCACAGGCCGAAAGGCACCTTCTGTCTGCTCCACAGACAAAAAAGAGTTGGAGACGCATTTTTCTTTACTAGACATATAATTTGGGATTTCATTTCCCTTGTCCCAGCACACCGGGCTGTTCACAGACAACTGCTTGGAGACTGGGGTAGCTTCCTCCATAGGCAAGTCAATACCCCTGACAGACACAGGCACATTTCCTTCACTGTCACTATTATTCGCACAGGAAACAGATAAGGTATAGGGACACTCATCTTCCACTCTCCTTGCCTTCCCAAACTGCTGACTAGATAAAGCCATCAGCTCACAAGACTGCCTAGGCTCATCCAAAATCTCCTTGTTCTCCTCTCCCTTCGCTTGATCTAATTCCAGATTTACTTCTGAGACATTAGATAGATATTCAGAAACTTCATTCACAGCCAAACAGCTACTTTCCAAAGACAAACTTTTGGAGAAACCCTCCATAGGCACAATCTTAGGATCAATCCTCTCTTGTGCCTGGTTTGTATTAACTTGACTGACCATAGCTTTAATATCATTTCCAATCATAATATCCTTAGGGATTATGTCTTTTACTCCCACAACCATGGTGCCCTCCAATCCCTTCCATTTCAGGTGGATTTTAGCCAAAGGCACCCTGACAAAATACTTAGATAAGGCTACAACAGTTACATCTTCACCTGGCAAATAATCTTCCTTCCTGACAAGACTTGCTTTAACCAGAGTAATATCTGCTGCGGTGTCCCTCCATGCCATACACCTCACTCCATTCACTTCTGCACTGCTAATAAACTCTGCATTATTTCCCCCATATTTAGCTCTAATGTGAGTTTTAAGGTCAAATTCTTCAGAGACCACAGAAACAGCATTTGCACACAGGGCACCAATGCTGGGCTCTGTGTGGCTTGCCTGTGAGTTTACAACAACAGGGTTAGCATTGGCCGTGGCATTTGGGGTTGCTGGTTTGGGGCCGCCCTTCAGTGTCGGGCAGTCTGGTCTCATGTGGCCCAGCATACCACAGTGATAGCATGTAACCTGTTCCGTCCTGGGATGTGAGTTCCTACCCCCCGGACCCCCTTGAACTCCTTTAGAAGAGTCAGGTTTATTTTTAAATCCTTCCCTCCTCTTGAACTGGGGAGAATGGTGATCAGTTTTCCCCGGGGTTTTACACCCTTCTCGAGCCCTGTTTTGGGTATGGGCATCCGCAATCTCTGCTGCCCGTAGGACTGACTCAGGGTCCCTGTCACACACAGCTGCTCTCACATTGTCCGGCACAATGTCTAAGAACTGTTCCAAAGTTATTAAATCCAGCAGTTTTTCAAAACTCCCATGAACCTTGGCTCCCATAACCCACTTTTTAACAAAACCCATCAGCTTATGAGCACATTCTACAAAAGTACAATCCTTAGACATTTTAAACTCTCTAAACTTAACTCTGTAAGATTCAGGAGTAACCTTGAACCGCCTTAACACAGAATCTTTAAACCGCTCATAATTTAAGGCTTCTTGTTCCCCCAAGTCATTAAACACCTCCCTGGCTTTTCCAGTCAGTCTGGTCAGCAGGACAGGCATTCGCTGACCCTCAGGGATCTGGTACAGATTGCAGAGGCGTTCAAAGGTAGACAAAAACTCCTCTATATCCTCAGTATCATTGTAAATGGGACACATCCTTTCCCAGTTTTTCTCATGGTGGGGGGGAAGTGGAGTACCAGGTGGGGATGACTTTCTCCGCTCTTCCATTACTTGGAGCTGAAGTCTGGCCGTCTCCTGTTCAGCAACGAGCAGCTCTAGACGTCCCTTACGAGCTCTCTCTTCTCTCTCATCAGCCTCCTTCTTTCTTTGATCAGCTTCTTTCTCTCTCTCAGCAGCCTCTTTCTCTCTCTCTCTTTCTAACTCTGCTATTTTTTGCTTCTCCAGCAATCGAAGATCTGCTAGCTTCTGTTCATGCTCAAATTGCAGTTTACTTGTCACCCTTTGCATCCTAATTTTTTCTGCATCTTCTGCAGCCTCAGGTAAGGGCTGTGCTCTTGCCCCCTGATCACTGGCTATTAACAGATTTCTCAGTTCTTCCTTTGTAGCTTTCTTTCTAAAGCATATCCTCTTTTCTGAACACAAATTTTCCAGGGCTTTTTTGCCAAGTCCCTCATATGCTCTTTGCTCAGCCATTGCAGCAGCTCTTTAACCAACAAAACTCTCAATCCCAAAATTCAAATTTGGATAGCGCGGGGTTCTGACCCAAAGCTTAATTGACCTGGTTCTGTGGATCCAAGCACGACTACGCCACTGTGACAATGCGGTTCTGGCGGAACCCAACTGAGAGTGCCAACTCAGGACAAATTGCTCAAATAGGGCAGTTACAGCCCAAGGCTGGGGTTTTTCCACCTCTAAGGCAAACCAAACCAGCCAGACTAAGACTTCGGTCTCACCCCACTGGCTAACCGCAAGTCTCACAAGCAATCTCCTTAGACACTCCAGTTTCCCAGTATTACCACCAGTGCCACACGTTATGGGGACAAATGGTTATAAAAACCAATACCCCAGTAAAAGAAAAAGGTTCTCCTGATCCCAAAGGACCAAGCCCCAGACCCAGGTCAATGTACAAGTCAGACCTTACCCACAAATCACGCTACTGCCAATCCTTTAGAATCTAAAATCTAAAGGTTTATTCATAAAAGGAAAAAGATAGAGATGAGAGTTAGAATTGGTTAAATGGAATCAATTACATACAGTAATGGCAAAGTTCTTGGTTCAGGCTTGCAGCAGCGATGGAATAAACTGCAGGTTCAAATCAAGTCTCTGGAATACATCCCCAGCTGGGATGGGTCATTCAGTCCTTTGTTCAGAGCTTCAGTTTGTAGCAAAGTCCCTCCAGAGGTAAGAAGCAGGATTGAAGACAAGATGGAGATCAGGCATCAGCCTTATATAGTCTTTTCCAGGTGTAAGATCACCTCTTTGTTCTTACTGTGGAAAATTACAGCAAAATGGAGTCTGGAGTCACATGGGCCAGTCCCTGCATACTTTGCTGAGGTACAAGGCGTATCTGCCTTCTCTCAATGGGTCCATTGTATAGCTGATGGTCCTTAATGGGCAATCAAGCAGGCTAGGCAGAGCTAATCTCAGCTTGTCTGGGATGTCACCCAGAAGCATAGCATAAGTTTGCCATACAGACAGTATAGAGCCAATATTCATAACTTCGACTACAAAACTGATACATACATATAGACAGCATAATCATAACCAGTAAACCATAACCTTGTCCTAGACACCCCATTTGACCCCCTTTATACAAGATTTGGGTGCCACTACAGGACCTTGGTTGCAACAATGATCTATATGGTCCCAGTTTATGTCAATAACGTCACACCCCACAAAAACAAATTTAGCTGAAAAGTCCCTGACGGGCTCTGCACACTGCTGTCTGCCTACCTCCAGCCCACACTATCCTGCTGTCACTTCTCTGAGTGCTGAACTCCCCATCCTCCTGGAATGGTCCTGAGCTTTTCTCTCCCCGTTTCCTTCTCCGCAGGACCATGGTGAACGCGGCCTTTACTGAAATCAAAGCAGCAGCCTTCGCTCACATCCCCATCCTGCAGTTCCTGTACGTCTCTGGGTCTCTCATTGGGATGGGGGCTTGTTATTGCCACGGCAGTCCCCAGGGAGGGGGACACAGGTCTTCCCATACCCTGTGAGGCAACAAGGGCTGGTAAAGGCTCGGTAGAGTCTCCTTAGGGAGGCCTTGGAGCTGTAAGGTTTGATCTCCCGCAAAGCTGGACCTGCCTGATCTAGGTGGCTGAATGGTGAGGTCATGGGAGATACAGATGGGCAGAGAAAACCTCCCCTCTATCCCTCTCTCTGGGGCAAACCACAGGTACGAGGGAGGACTCTGCTCCCCCACCATCCTACATGGAGGCACTACAGCCCTGTGCAATGGGAAGGCCTCCCCCACTCCATGGAACCTTCCCTGGCCTGGGCATCAGGGGTTAACCCCTGGCCATGGCTGAGCTGCAGCAGGTAGCATTTGAACTCACAGCCTGCATCCAGATCTCTGCCTTCTCGGTGCACCCCCGGCAGTGGGAAGGGGTTCCCGTCTCTCTGATTCTCAGCCTAGCACCCCCAATGCAGCCCAGCTGTGCTGGAGATGGCAGCCCCTGGAGCTGATGTCTCACCTTTCTCTTTGCAGCTTACTGAACTCCAACAAGTTTACGCTGATCGGGGACGATGCCTTCACCGGCCTCTCCCACCTGCAGTACCTGTACGTGCGCCTCTCCTTCACACCAGGGTTGGCTGGAGGGAGGGGATGGTGGGAAATGGGAGGAGAAGGTCTTTCAGGGGGTGGGGGTTGCAGGGAAGGTGCCTCCTCTGGTTAGGGTTGGGGGGGTCACGGCATCCCACCCTATGAATGCTCTTCTCCCATCTGAAGGGGCCACCCCAGGAGAGAGGGGAGCTCAGTCCCTGGGGCTGCTTGGCAGCACCACCTCTCAGGGAGCAGAGGGCGTGACCTGTTTCCCCATTTGTCCTCGCAGGTTCATTGAGAACAATGACATCCGCTCGCTGTCGAAATTCACCTTCCGAGGACTGAAGTCCTTGACACACCTGTGAGTATGATCCGTGCTGGTGGGCATGGCATGCTTGGCATGGGCCTGTGGGCAGAGTGCACCTAGCACACCCTGTGGGCATGCCATACCTCACAGCATTTGTGAGTATAGCACACCTCTCACATGCCTGTGGGTATAATGTGCGCCACAGAGCTTGTGGGTATAATACGCCTGACATGCCAGGCACGTGCCTGTGGGGATGGCATGCCTGACACAGTAGTACAACGGGTCCATCTATTTGTGAGTTTCGCAGTGAGCAGACAACCCTACCTCTCTGACTTTTAGGGTGGTAGCTACGCCTATCAAAGAAAGCAGGAGACGTGGGGTGGGGGTTGCCACTGTGGACACAGGGCTGGCTTCCGGTCCAGGCCTTCTGCCCAGCGTCCATTCGAAAGGAGGTGCCACTTTTCCTGGCAATAAGTCTCTCTCTCTCTCTCTCTCTCTCTCTCTCTCTCTCTCTCCCCTCTCTTTCAGCTCTTTGGCCAACAACAACCTGCAGACGCTGCCCAGAGATATCTTCACACCCCTGGACATCCTCAGTGACCTGTAAGGCCCTGCCCAGGCCTGCTGCCACCACTAGGGACCTGTTATTGAGGGAGACGCTGTCCCATGCTGTGTAGAGCCAATGAGCAGGATATCAGAGCCCAGGAACCTTGATCCCGGGCTGGGCCAAGGTCCTTGCAGCCGCCCAACTGCCTCCCCATTCTCCTGCTTACCCCAGTGCCTTCACCCCACCCCTCCTGGCCTGCAGATCCAGCGCCCAGCTCCCTAGCCTTCTCTTTGGGGTGGAGGATGTCAATATCCACATGCACCTTAGGGCTCTGTGGGCTCAGAATACAGGAGGGAGAACAGAGGGATGGGTCTCTTTAATGAGACACAAGGGACTAAATGTGCTCCCCACCCACACACCAGGGTTGAGACTAGCTTCCCCCAGAGCTGGAACCATTTCCTTCTCCAGGCCCAGACCATGGGGACATGCTTTGGGGTTCCCGGCCTTGTCTGTAGCTGTGGGGTGGTGGAGGGGCAATAGTGGGGTTTCATTGCTCACGTGACCAATGCTCTATTGTAAACCCTCCCCTCCACAGGGACCTCCGGGGCAACGCTTTGATCTGCGACTGCAAAATCAAGTGGCTGGTGGAATGGATGGAGAGGACCAATGCAACGGTGCCTGCCATCTTCTGCAGCAGCCCCATCCGCTACCAGGGGCAGAAGATCCGGGACCTGGCCCTCAAGGACTTCAGCTGCATCACGACAGGTAGGACTGGCTGCTGGCTCTCACTGCTTCACTAGGCACGACTCGTGCTCGTTTAGCAGGCTGGGGCTGGAGGCAGGAGAGAGTGGATACGGGGCCACTTTCCATCGGCGTGGTTGAAAAGCAAAGCCGTTGGACATGCTGCCACGGCCAGGGAGCAGTGGGCTGGGTGGTGTGACGGGGGTCCCCACTGCTGCCTCATCTTCACCCCTTCCCTCCCAGACTTTGTGGTGCACCAGGTCCTGCCATTCCAGTCAGTGTCAGCTGAGCCCTTTGTCTACAGCAGCGACCTCTATGTAGCACTGGCACAGCCCAGTGCCAGCAGCTGCACCATCCTCAAGTGGGACTATGTGGAGCGCAAGCTATGGGACTTTGACCGCATCCCTGGTAAGAACCAGCCGTGCAGACAGACATCCTGCCATGGCCCTGTACTTCCCTGGAGGAGTGGGGCCAGAGATGGGAGACAGCAAGTCCCATAATAGTGAGCACGAGGAGAAACAGCAAGATCCTATCATCAGGGGTTCATGATCACTTGCAATCAGTCTCTCATTGCATGAGCCAAGAAGAGGCACATGGCAGGGGGATAGGAAGAGGGCATGTTAGCCTCCCTGGCGTGGTTCAGGGTGGGCTCCTGGGAAGCTGTGAGCTACCCATGGGGTTTACGGTGCAGAGCTTAGGGGCAGAAACACCTGGCAGTGCTGGGTGGTTCTTCCCACTCCCTTTGGGCAGAGGCAGGGAGTGCGGATTGCAGGAGCTGTCACCGCAAAGCAACCTGGAGCCCCCTTCAGATTCAAGGCCAACAACAGGGTGCGTGCATGCGTCTATGGGAGAGTTTCCAAGTGTTTGTGTGTACATGTGAAAGTGCCGCTGTGTGTGTATATGTGAGAGGTTATAGAATCATAGAACTGTATGACTGGAAGGGACCTCGGTAGGTCATCTAGTTCATGTCCTTGCACTGAGACAGGTCCAAGTAAACCTAGATCATCCCTGACAGGTGTTTGTCCAACTTGTTCTTAAAATCCTCCAGTGAGGGGGATTCCACCACCTCCCTGGGAAGCCTAGTCTAAGGGAGGGTTTGGATTTTCCATCACTATGCAGGTGTGTGCAGAAGTGTGTGGTATGTGTGTCTGCAAGCAGGTATGCTAACGCTGCTCACCTGGGACACTCTCCTCCACTAGCTACTGGAAACTGCTCCAGAGCTATTCACTTGGACGTCATCCTTCCAGATGGGCACCAAAATCCAGTCCGGGTTCTTCTCCTCTCCCCGCGTGCCAGGAAGCGCATGTGTCTGTGACAGACACAGGTGAAAAAGCTTTTCAGTCCTGACAGGGGGAGGGAACCCTCAGCCTAATTCACTTTGGGTATGAAGAGCGGGAACTGGATTTCTCTGCCCACCTGGCATGGGCTCTGGGTGCATCGCCGGGAGGACGAGAATCTGGGCTGGATCTCTGTGGCCACCCAGAATGGGCTCTGTGTGCACTGGAGCAGGGGATGGGGGGCCTGCCCTGCTGACTCTGCCTTTTGCCCCCTTGCAGCTCATTCGGCCGTGTACTGCAAGCCCATCGTGGCCCAGTCACAGCTCTATGTGGTGGTGGCACAGCTCTTCGGTGGCTCCTACATCTACCGCTGGGACACCAACGTGGACAAGTTCATCAAGGTCCAGGACATGGACAGCAGGAAGATCCGCAAGCCCAATGACATCGAGGCCTTCCGGATTGACGGCGACTGGTACTTCGTCATCGCCGACAGCTCCAAGGCCGGCTCCACCAGCCTCTACCGCTGGAACCAGAATGGCTTCTACTCCCACCAGGCCCTGCACCCCTGGCACCGCGACACCGACGTGGAATATGTGGAGAACGAAGGCAAGCCCCGGCTCATCATCTCCAGCAGCTCCCAGGCCCCCGTCATCTACCAGTGGAGCCGTGCCCAGAAGCAGTTTGTGCAGCAGGGGGAGGTGGCTGAGGTGATGGACGTGCAGATGGTCAAGCACTTCAAGTTCAAGAAAGACAATTACCTGTGCCTCAGCCGCTACATCGGGGATTCCAAGGTGGTCAAGTGGGAAGGGCAGCGCTTCACTGAGCTGCAGACCCTGCCCTCGCGGGGCTCCATGGTCATGCAGCCCTTCCTGGTGTCCCAGCGCCAGTACATGGCACTGGGCAGCGACTTCTCCTTCACCCACATTTACCTCTGGGATGAAGAGAAGCAGAAGTTTGTCAAGTTCCAGGAACTCTCCGTCCAAGCCCCCCGGGCCTTCCACTACGTCCCCTTGGAGGACATGGACATCCTGCTGGCCCCCAGCTTCAAGAGCAGCACGCTGGTCTACAGGCACATTGTGGTGGACCTCAGCTTGTAAGGGGTGTCCCTGCCGCCTGCCCAGCTCCCTGCCTCACGCCTAGACACTGTGCAGAGAAAATGTTCTTCCACTTGCAACACCCCTGGAGCCGGGGACTCCAGCGCACTGCCTCTCCTCAGGCTAAAGCTTCCTGTCTGTGCCCATGCGCTGCCCCACGGCCATATCCATGGACAGGTGCAGAACACACACATACTCACACAGGCCCATCAGTCCATGCATACCCAGCACACATTCCATCCATGCACTCGTATGCAGGAGTGTGTACTCACCACAGTCATCCCTCCATAGATAAACTCATACGCATATGCACATGCCCTCCAGCATCTCATACACATTACATTCCTGCCCATATGCCTCCAGCACACATACACTCCAACACTCCCATGTACACCCCTTTGCAGTCTCCTAGCCATACCATATGCATCTACACTCACTCTTTACATGTCCATGCAGTCCCTGTGCACCCCATTAACAAACACACATTCCTGCACCCCTTAACCTCACGTCCATCTCCTCGCATAGAGCCTTATATTCATGCCCATATACTGCCGTTCATGGACAGCCACATCCATGTACAATCTCAGATCCATGCCTGTACACATCCACTCTCACTACTGCACCTTCCACACACACACAGCTACTCCTGTGTGCACATTCTTATCGGTGAACCCAGATACGGTGCATTGGCGGTGCACCATGCCATGCTGCATCTCCCACCCACCGACACACATGCATACATCCCTGTATCCGTCACCCTGAACCCTCCCTGCAGCCCCCTCTGCACACATGCTCCTGTCCCCATACACAGCGCCGGGTAGCAGGCCTGGAAGAAGCCCTTGTCGTGACTTCTCCCGAACTCTTCCGGCAGCTTCTGCCGCACTTCCTGTAGCCATCATCCATGTTCAGATTGTAGAGACATTGCTCTGTGCGGCTGCACCACTCCTGAGACCACCTGACCCTCTTTGGCTCCCGCAGTCGCCCTGCAAGAGGGCTCTCTGGAAGTGTGCCCAGTGGCAACCTCAGCCCAGATCATCCCAGCGTCCTCAGTGAGCTGCCTTCCACAGCCTTTTGGGAGCTAATGGAAGTAGGACTGGAAGGCACCCTTTGTACCTCCCCCACTTTACTGCAGTGAATTGCTTTGCTTCCCTCCAGGCATCTTCTCTCTGTCAAGCTGCAGGGGGCAACATTGTCTGGTGGTTAGTGTAAGGGACTGGAGCTCAGAAGTCCAGGCTTGGCTTTTCTACTGACCTGCTGTGTGACCTTGGGTAAATTGCTGTGCCTCGGTTTCCCCTTCTGTAAAAGGGAGATACTGTTGCTCGCCCTCCTTTTTGACCTGCAGACAGGAAGAGCTATCAGCATGCTAGCTATCAAGTCTAGTGCATGAGCCCATGTGCCTTGGGCGCATATATCCCCATGCACAAATCCAGGGCCAGCGGAGAGGGTCAGAGAGCATTCGCTAGTGCACAAATCTAGTGCACGTGTCCAGGACACCATCCCCGTGCATATGCACCGGTGCACAATCCCAGAGCAGAAATCTAGTGCATCTGCTCCAGTGCACAATCCCGCTGCATAAGCACCAGTGAGTCTTTCAGGCCAGACCGGATGGCAGCTAAAGGGAAATGTGCCTGTGCTGCTTTGTCTAGTGTGTGGATTTCTGTCCTGCCTTTCGCTTGCCATGTGCTTACATGGCTCAAGTTAAATGGAATTGCTGACAGCCACAGCGACAGGGAGTGAAAGGAGAGACTCCTCCATACAAGAGGGACTGGAGAGAAGGAAGCCAGGGGTTTCCTGAACTACCAAGGTTCAGCCCACTCAGCTCCTGGCGTGATCCCAGTGCTGGCTCTGCCTGGCCTTTGATGTTTATGGATGACATCAACCAATGGCTACAGGGCCCAAATCGTCTCTCAGTCTCACTAGTATGTTCCCCACTGACAGGGTGGAGTTGCGTCGGTGTCAGTGATAGGAGCAATTGTCCCCTGAGCTCCGGTATTCTACTCAGGGAGGCAGAACTCCAACCTCCAGGCTGATTCCCATTCACCCCGAGCCCCTTTACACCACATGCCTTAAAGAGCATGTAACTAATCAACCCCCACGTGGAGGCCAGGTTGGTGCAAAGGGGCTGTAGTGTCCGCAAGAATCAGACCCATAGCGTCTCGATGTTCCCTTTGTCTCTAGTGCAGGTGTGGACAAACTTTTTGGCCTGAGGGCCACATCGGGGTTGCGAAACTGTATGGAGGGCCCGGCCCGGTAGGGAAGGCTGTGCCTCTCCAAACAGCTTGGCCCCCACCCCCATCCACCCACTCCCACTTCCTGCCCCCTAACTGCCCCCCTCAGAACCTCTGACCCATCCAACCCCCCCCTGCTCCTTGTCCCCTGACTGCCCCCTCCCAGGACCCCCCACCCCTAACCATCCCCCCGGGATCACACCTCCTATTCAACCCTCCCTGCTCCCTGTCCCCTGACTACCCTGACCCCAACCACACCCCCGCTCCCTGACAGGCCCCCTGGGACTCCCACACCTATCCAACCACCCCCTGCTCCCTGTCCCCTGACCGCCACCCTGCCCGTTATCCAACCCCCCCGCTCCCCGCACCTTTACCATGCCGCTCAGAGTGACAGGACTGGCAGTCATGCCACCCGGCCAGAGCCAGCCACGCCACCGTGCTGTGCAGAGCACTGGTGGCGCAGCAAGCTGAGGCTGCGGGGGGACAGCAGGGGAGGGACCGGGGGCTGGGCTCCCCAACTGGGAGCTCAGGGGCCAGGCAGGACAGTCCCGCGGGCCAGATATGGCCCGCGGGCCGTAGTTTGCCCACCTCTGCTCTAGTGCATCACCAGGGATTGGAGCAAAAGTCCCAGCTTGCTCTGTGATTCTGTATGTCCCAGGCATTGGTGGGAGGTGCAGAGCAGCCCAGCGGATGATCGTTTCCCAGCTGTGGGAAAAACCTGCACATCTACAAGACGTGCAGCGAGGATCTCTCCCTTCATACTGTGCTTATTTCCTTTGATCATCAGAGAGGGAGTGGGGACTGGTTCCCTGTGCCCGGTTTGCTGATATCCTGCTTGTGTGTTGGGGAAATGAGACCCTGCCCCTCCTCACTTCCTTGCAGGGTGCCTAGAGATGGGGAACGTCAGAAAGTTCTGCTCCAAACCCCCTCTCCTCTGGGGTCTCCAGGCCTCTTGTAGCTGCAGATCTCAAAGGCAGGGGGCTTTGTGGTGGGTCAGAAACACCAGGGCAAAGGAACTTTGGTAGTTGGTTTTGGTGCTTCATCTCCTGGCAGGTTAACCAGGCGAAGGCACCTGTTTCCCATTATGTCTCTCTCTTTATTCGTCCATATTGCCGATCCACAGACTAGCCCAATCTCTATCCATTTGTCTCTATTGCTCATGTCCTTAAAAGTCTTTAGGTGCCTAATTCCCATTGAAATCAATAGGAGGTAGACACCTAAATACCCTTGAGGATCTGGGCCTCTGTCCCTGCTTATCCCTCCTTTCCCCAGCAGTTTGATCGTGCGAAGCATGGAAGAGCTGGGAATGGGCTATGTGTCGCCTCCTCCTGCCTGTGGGTGTGGTTTCACACAGGAGATAAAAGCCTACTATTGCTGCTCACTGAAGGAATTATCCCTTTAGAGCATGTGCTTTTAGCACTGATGGCTCCAGGTTCAAACCCTGCTGGTTGTTACTGGTGGAGGACAGGTTGTTACCTTTGCAGTAGGGGCACCTGGAAAGAAGGGGAAGGCTGATCAGCAGGTGAGGGCTTCAGGAGGGTTCCCCTATCCCTAACAGAGAATGAGCCTGACCTCTTCAGGCATAAGGATATCTCACCTGTCCTCACCATCTTACTCCTGAGCAGCAGTGCCCCAGTCTCAAACCCGCCTTCCCCTGCAGCTCCCACAGGCCCTGACCCTCCTCCCATTGGAGCAAGTGGCACAGCTCCCGCAGACTCCAGTGGGAACATGTTCAGGCTCGGGGGAGCCTGCTGTCAATGTGCAGTGACCCCATCAGCAGCCTCCCGTTCCCCTCGCTTCCCAGCTGGAGAGAGAAGCAGCCCTGAGGTTCTTTCGCCATCTGCTGGGGAGTGGTGACAGGGACGGCCTGGCCCTGCTGTGCGGGAGCCGAGGGGGAGTCCACATGCTGTTCTCTCATCAGCTGCCTCCTCTTGCCTGTAGTTCCCCTCTGGGCCACACTGCCCCCCTCCCCAACCCCCCAGAGCAGGACGCTCTCTGCATACGACTTATAACCAAGGTGTACGAGCTCTACAGAAATGCTTCCAAAAATAAATGCACTGTGACACTCACGCCGTCCTTTGTTCTGAACCATGAGCTCTGTGCTATGAAAAATGCCATCCCCAGGGATGGAGTGTGTGTGTGTGTGTGTGTGTGAATGCACAACCTAATGGAGGTGTTACAGACATGATAGTGTGTATGTGTGTGTATGCACAACCTAATGGGGGTGTTACAAACCTGATATTACTCTCTCCTCCCTGAGCATCCTCTCCCTTTCATCCCAAAATAGCCTCTTCCTAATCCCACAGTTCCTCTCCCAGTCCCGACAAACACACACCCTCCCCTAATCTCATAATATTTCCTCTCCTTAATCCCAGAATTTCCTTCCAACTAATCCCTGACTCCCCACCCTGGCAACACACAGCCCCTCCAGTTCCAGGACACCACACTTTCCCTTGAACCCCCTTTTCATTTTATCCCCAACTGAGGGAGAATGTTCAGGGATCGGCAGTTGCCTGTGGCCAGTGCTTTCTTTCCCATTGTCCCCAGCCCCCACGGGACCTCTTGACAGCATCTCTTGGCCACATCCCAGCCTGAATTGTCCCTGCTGGTCACCCAAAGTAGTTATAAAAGAACGGCCAGGCAATCGTAGCTGGACTCCTGCCACCCCACCCCCACCAGCCCCCGTTAGTATCTGACACATTACAAATGAGAACTCATCTGTGTGTGGACAGCCTTTGAGCCCTGTGTCAGCCACATTTCCAACCCGATGGGGTAGAAATCCTCCTGACAGATACTTTATGACTCATACTGTGTCCATCCGTCCATCCCTCTAATATTATACATGCCCATCTATCTAGCTGTCTTTCTGTCTCTGTGACTATATGTGCCTACTCTCTCTCACCAGAGATATTTATTCACTGTACCTGTTTTACACAGTGTTAGTCCCAGTAGTAGCCAGGGTGCTGTCGATAATATTATCAGGAGGCAATATTTAAGCAATAATGACTAAGGGAGCATGGCCTGGCCCCTTAGTAAACAGATGAAGGAGTTGTGGGCATGAGAGACAGCCTGGTCATTAGCTGATAGGGAGTCATTTTTATTTTTATAAGGCCTGAAATCAATGGGACGTTTTCTGTTGAATTCAGTGAGTTTTGGATCGGGTCCGTACAACATGACACAGTGATTGCCTTTCTGTGCTTTAAGGATTAGCAGTTGAATGCCTTGTACAATGGCCAGGGTTCTCACTGGCTGTGACTCTCACTGCTGGTCCATTCATTCCCACTTCGCTGTGCTCAGCAGGGACAGTCCCTGTTTATTTTTCCCAGCCGACTCTCACTTTCTCCTCTGTGAGTCAACCCCAACAGCCCCCAGCGTTTCTCAATACCAGCCACCATGGCCGCATGCATCCATCAGGGGGTTTTCCTGAGGCCACCACAGCCTCCTGGACAGAGATGGGGAGGGCAGGGGGGCAAAGCAGCAGCCCCTCCCTGCAGTGCCAATGGGCTCAGGAGACAGGCTTCAGCCTTCCACCACTCCCGCCTGGCTCCAGTGATGGAGCTCCGGCTCTGGGCTTCAGCCCAGGGCAACAGGGCTTGAGCATGGCCAGCCTTATGGGGCGTCATGGTCAAGAGGCAAGAAGTGGGATGAACCTGAGGTGCAAGGCCACAGAAGGGAGCTCAGGGCAATGGGGGGAGGGGAGGAGCAGGGTCCCAGGGGACAATGGAAACCCGGGGGGGGGGCAGTGGGGAGGCAGCGGGGGCTAGAGGTGATGGGTGGAGGGCCAGGGGAGGCAGTGGGGACCTGGGGCACCAAAATATAACTGTACATTATTTTTATTATTGAGTCTGAAAAAAAACCCCTACATAAATTAATTACACTGATTTGGACATGTATATGTGCATATTTATTTGTTTTTCCTAAAGTTAATTAAGTGTTTTAGGAAAATTTGTCAGACTGGCCACTAGGAAGAGTTGATGGCCGCCCTCTGAGGCCACCAAAAAATTTGTTGTGAGAACCCCTGCACTTGTCCAATAGGGATCAATAGAAATCAGAGGAGCCCCCGAATGCCTGTGTTTATAGATTCTAGAGGTAGGCAAAGATCCTTCCCTAGTGGTGAAAGCTCAGCAGAGTGATCGATGGGAAAGCAGGGCTCGCTCCCAGCCTTCCATTAGTTTTATAACCTTCAGCAGCCTTCACCACATTTTATTCAATACTGAATTAAACTAAGTGGTGTGTGGTACCTCTGGCATCCCAGCCCCCAGGGACAGGAACCCAGGGCCAGCTTTAGGTCGATTCCCCCAAATTGGGTCCCGTGCCTAAGAGGGCCCCGCACCCAGCCAGAGCGCAGCAAGTCCCGCAGCCCCGCTCCCCCGGCCAGAGCGCGGCAAGTCCCGCGGCCCCGCAACCCCGGCCGGAGCGCGGCAATCCCCACAGCCCCACTCCCCCGGCCAGAGCACGGCAATCCCCGCGGCCCCGCTCCCCCAGCTGGAGCGCGGCAATCTGAAGTGCTGCTGAAGACTTGGAGCGCCGCCCGGTGAGTACAAGCCCCACAAATCAGGCCCTGCACTTGCTAAAGCCGACCCTGCAGGAACCGCTCTGGTTTCTTATATAATCAAACTCTACCTTGAAAAAACATCTGCTGCATGTTCCCCAGACAAAGAATCCTATGTAAATATCCGTGGTGGAGGGCTCAGCACACCAGGACCTAGTATACAACAGCTGCTCAGACACTGTCACAACAGAGAATTACACCAGGAGCCAGCTGGTCCCACCTAATTTGACCAAGGGCTGATTTTTCATAAGGGCTGAGTCCATTTTACACAGTAGTGAATTTGCACAGACGGGCTATATCTAGGCTGGCATTTCCAAATGGGGCTAAGGGAGCTGGTATCCAACTTTCAGTGGGAGTCACTTGGGAAATCCCAGCCTTCATTTGCACAACGGTTGGGTTTGCAAATGAGGGCTGCCTCCAATTTGCATCAGGGATTAACTTTCACCAGGGTTGCATCTCTTCCCATCCCCACTCACCAGGTGTGCATCTACCATAAATCGCCTGTGAAATGACGTAGGTTTACAACTCAAAACCACACACAAGACTAGCACCATTCAGCTGTGCTCACAGCTTCCCTGAAAGCGGAAAGGGAACTGCTTGCTGTGGACGCTTCTGACATAAAGCTCAAAGGTCAAATTCACCCCTGGTATAACTCCATTATCTTTAGTGTTACATCCGGGAGGAATCTCAGGCCCTCTGCAATTAAAGAAGTTGCCACCTGCATAGCACACAGATAACCACAGTCGGTGTTTGGCTGGGCCTTGAATTTAAGAAGAAGACTTGCGATAGCCCTTATAAAAAAAGAATGTACCGCAGGACCCTTCAGGCATGAGCCAATACACCATTATTTGCAATGTTGACACTGCAGGGAACGGGGCTGTTAATGCAGGATGCTGTCCTATTATTTTGATAAGGGAGGTTTCCAAACAAAGCAGGGTGCAGGGAAATTGGCTACCAATTCATCTCAGAGACTGAATGACAGGAACTTTGTTCTCAAAACCAGTCTTTCCTATCATTGAGGTGTCTAGGCACCAACGTTTCATCGGAGCCTGTGATCATGTGAGAGATTCATCAGAGCATGTAATCGTCCTTTGCCCTTTTTTTGGAGGATCTCAATGCATTTTACATGTGTCAATGAATTTTCACAATGTCCCTGTGTTGTAGGGATTATCATCTGCATTTTACATGGGGGAAACTGAGGCACGGATTGCTTTCCCCAGTTCAGCAAAGCATTTAACCATGTGCTTAACTTTAATCCTGTACTTAAATCCCACGCACTTAAAAGTTAAGCACATGCTTTGCTGAATTGGAGGCATTGATTTTAATAGACTTTGAAAGACTACCTGGCCTTAACGTCAGATAGCAAAATCAGTGGTAGATCTAGGAGTACACCTCAGATCTACAGAATCTCCATCTCCAAACCTTCAAAAATCATGAGATTTCAAAAAATAACAATACACTTTAGGCTCTTTTTCTTTGTGTACTGGTTTCTGAGCTTTCAGGGCGCACTTAGGTCTCATGTTTTCAGGCTTTTTTCTGCAACCAATAGAGCTAGAAACTTGCTTTTATTTATAATGGAAAATGTGATTCTCACCTAATCATATGACTCCAGGAGCTGGGGCTTTAAGGAAAACATCAAATATAGTGAGACTTGACAACACTGGATCTGCTGAGTCCCAGGTCTGGGTTTTAACCAGAAGACCATCCCTTCTCCTGCTTGTGTAGCTCACAAGTACCTGTGCTTCTCTCAACGGACAAAAAGCACTATACGAACACAACAAAAAGAGTACACGTTGGGTGCCCTTTTGACTTTTTCACAGCCCAATGGGAGCACCCCCCACTGCCCATTGCAAAAGCAGCCTTGATAAACCTCAGGCACCTTCTTTTCTGTTCTGTGCCCTCTGTGTCTTGTGTCGTTTTCACGTTGCACTGGGGAAAGCCATTGCCAAAATGCAATTTTAATTTACCCGTCAGAGCCTGCGTGGTTTGTTTCTTTCCTTTGGGCGCTGGAATATGCACACGGATTATTTGTGTGCATGCGTCAAGCACCTTCCCTGTCAGGTTACACACAGCCTCATGATGCTGTTGTTTCACACAAGGTCCTTTTGTGGTTCACAAGAGCAGTAAGCAAAGAACTCAGAGTGAAATAGGCAAGCAAACATTGCAGAGGCACCATGGCAACAAACTGTCCAGTGACCTGCCCTCATCCTCAAAGGGTTCCGAGGCTTAGAGGAAAAAGTGCCAGCCGAGGGGGCTGCGTCACTTGGAGCTTTTTACAATGATCAATATTGATTTTCTATTCTGAGAAGTGGTGAACAGGCCAATTTCCCTTCCTTGTTTTTTTGCGACCTTTGAGACTTGTTTGGGTCGTGACCATCACAGCAAATAACAATGGGGAAAGCACTGTGCAGGCCAGCTCTAGCCCACTGGAGTCAGACGAGGGCCAATTGCTGAGTCATCAGTGGGTTTTTTCACTTTGATTTCACGAGGGCTCCAATCTACAACGGGAGGCTGAAATCATTTGTTAGGAAAGCACCTATGGAAATTTCTGCTGGAGCTATATTAACCCCTCCCTGACGACTTGCAAACACAAATCTCCTCTTTGTGCGCACTCATGCCCCAACCCCAATCCTGAGGAAGGAAGGCCTGGGAAATCACATTGGCTTAGCAGCCCATCTGGAAGCATAATCTGCTATGAAGACCACTATGGACAATTCTTTGGGGGTCCCTTTTTCAGCTCTTGGGATACCACGGTCATAGGCACTGTAGACACAGAGAGAGAAGTTCAATAGATCAGCAAATTCAGGCTCTGTTGGAGCAGGAGGGAGGGAATTCCATAGCTGAGGGCTGACAATAAGCTAGCTCCAGATCTTTTCTGTTGAAACCAAGGGGGCACTAGTATTAGGGGAGGGGGAAGGATAGCTCAGTGGTTTGAGCATTGGCCTGCTAAACCTATGGTTGTGAGCTCAATCCTTGAGGGAGCCACTTAGGGATCTGGGGCAAAAACAGTACTTGGTCCTGCTAGTGAAGGCAAGGGGCTGGACACAATGACTTTTCAGGGTCCCTTCCAGTTCAAGGAGATAGGATCTCTCCATTATTAAAGCCCTTCATAGTGTTGTAACTGCCCTGTTATCACATACAGAGAGAGCCAGAGCTAGACCTGCAGCTGGTGCAAACCGGAGTAGCTCTGTTGACTGTAGTGGAGCCATGGTCATTTATGCCAGCTGGGCCTCTGACTTACTAGGTTTATAGAGGAAACTAAAGGGGACTCTTCTGAAATAAAGGTCATAGGTCAAATTCACCCCTTGTGTAACTCCATTGGCTTTATCATTACACCAGGGATGAATCTGTGTCCCTAATCTTATGTTATGTATTGTTTTTAGAGTCCAGGGCTTGCATGGGCTTTGCAGGCGTGTCCTGCTTCCTAGCTTTCTAACACCAATATGATGTCATGAGTGCACTTCTAATAGAAAAGAGACACTGCAGAACAGATCCTCAGCTGGTGTAACCTCAGGTTGCTCCATTGAAGTCAGTAGAGTTACCCCAGGTACATCAGCTGAGGAGCTTGGCCATTATTGGAAGGTTTCACAAAAGGAATGGGTTGGAAGGAGGGATTTGAACGAGCAGAGGGAGGGTTGCTTAGTTCTATGCACATGAAGTGGGAGGCTAATAACATGGGATTATAGCAACACGATTAGAGCATTAAACCCAAAGCATTGTACATGTCACGGCTCAGGTACCTACACTAGAGCTATCAGTTTCATTTTTCTATCTCATCAGTTTTACCTATGTATGTAGTACCACAGGAGCATGAATAGGACCTAAAATCCGGTTAAGACTCCTTCACAAAAACACCTTTGTTGCAGGGATACTATTCACAGAGCAGGGGGAGGTTGGGGCATGCAGTACCTGCCAACTTTGGGAAGCTATGAATAGAGACCTTTGGAGAAAGATACAATGGAGTCGGAACACTATTTGGAGGGACAGAGTGGAAAAATTGTAGATGTTTTGCTCAAAAGATAGAAACTATGGCTCAAAAATGGGGACATTTGGGAAGTCTGGACAGGCCTGCAACTGTCTCCTTTTGTCCTAGCCTGTGGGGAAAGTAGAATCCTATGTGTTTTGCCATCTCTGGTGGTTTCCATGGAAATTATATTTACATCATGAATGTATCATTTCCGGCACAATAAATAACTTAAAGCACTGTGTCAAAGCCAACTATTGCTCTTAAGGCAAGCAACAGTTTGATCCTCAGAGCTCACAGCAAAAAGCTGGGATTCGGGACACCTGGGTTCTGTTCCCAGCATTCCCATTGACTCACTGTGTAATGTTGGACAAGTCACTTCTCTGCTCCATGTCTCTATTTTCCCACCTGTAAAATGGGCAGAGTAGATTTTGAGGCCAGAAGGGACCATTATGATCATCTAGTCTGAGGGTCTGAGTAGCACAAGTTGGAAAATGTCACCCAGTAATTTCTGCATGTGGCCCAAAAACTTGTCGCTGAACAAGAGTGTGTCTTTTAGAGCGATTTACAAGTTTTTTTTTTACAAAGAAGGATATGTGGCGAAGAGAATTGCAAATGAAGGGCAAATGCACGAATGTTTCACTGATCCTTTTTCATCATGTACACGGTAGTGATTCAGAGTAGCAGCCGTGTTAGTCTGTATCCGCAAAAAGAACAGGAGTACTTGGGGCACCCTTAGAGACTAACAGATTTATTTGAGCATAAGCTTTCGTGGGCTACAGCCAGTTTGGCCAATGTACATGGCAGAGAGGCATTGCTGGCACATGATGGCATATATTACATTGGTAGATGTGCAGGTGAACGAGTCCCAGATGGCGTGGCTGATGTGATTAGGTCCTGTGACGATGTCACTTGAATAGAATGTGGACAGAATTGGCATCCGGCTTTGTTGCAAGGATAGGTTCCTGGGTCAGTGTTTTTGTTCAGTGGTGTGTGGTTGCTGGTGAGTATTTGCTTCAGGTTGGGGGGTTGTTTGTAAGCAAGGACAGGTCTGTCTCCCAAGATCTGTGAGAGTGAGGGATCATCTTTCAGGATAGGTTGTAGATCTTTGATGATGCACTGGAGAGGTTTTAGTTGGGGGCTGAAGGTGATAGCTAGTGGTGTTATTTTCTTTGTTGGGCCTGTCTTGTAGGAGGTGACTTCTGGGTACTCCTCTGGCTCTTTTTAAAAATTGACAGTTGTTGCCTAGCAACAAGCCACACCATTCTTAAAGCCACAAGGCATTGAAATCTCAGCAAAACCTTTAAGCCAATGCTTAGCTTTAAGTACACGCTTAAGTCCCAATGAAGTCCACCTAAGCTAGTTGACCTCACTGGGACTTAAGCATGTGGTTACAGTTGTTAAGCATTTATTTAAGTGCTTTGCTGAATCAGAGCCTCAGAGAGTTGGGGTCCTGGTGACATCTGTTGTTATCTGGGGTGAATTCTCTGTCACTGGGGGCGATTTTAATTCTAGTCTTGTGATATTTGCTGTTTTCTTAAAGCCTCAGCTCCAGGATTCATGTGGTTACCTGAAAATTTTCGCTTTGTTTTTTTAAAGGTAAGATTTTAGCCCTTATGGTTTCTGAGAAACACTTGCAAATGTGTCCCAAGTGCACCCTTAATGCTCAAAAGCAAGAAGATAACAAAAGAGAACCCCCAATGTATTCTTGTTTTAAAATCTCATGATTTGGGGGGTGGAGGCTGACCCGGGGTTTTTGAAGGCTCAGTGTTAGCGCTGCTAGGTCGCAAAGGGTCCTAGTGCTGGTTCCTTTCACCTCATGAGATTGTATTTGCAAAAAGGCCAAAGTTTTCAAAAGCCACCTGTTTGGAGGCACATCAGTTTTTGAGTCTGAAATGCAGAGCCACCGAGCACCCGCAGCTCCCAGGGACTGCGGGGACAGCTGGGGGGGGGGGGGTGGTTTATATGTTTTGTGTTCCTATATTTTAATTTATTTATTTATTTAAAAAGCATTGGACCCCGCTCGCCGCCACATGAACAATTAATTCAGCGGGCGGTGCCCCGAGTTCTCTGTCTGTGGCTGACTTTGATTAGAAGGGGGAGCAGCAACTGTGGGAAGCAAAGGTCCCCTGCAGGCGGAGGGAGCCGTCCCTGGCCCTTTTAAGAGCAAGGCCCCTTTAAGGAGCGCTTCCTGCTCCGTCACGGCGCGTGCACAGCCCGGGGTTGGGCGGCCGGCTGCACCCTGCGACATTCAACTGGCTGCAAACTCCGCCTCGGCGCACCAGGAAGAAGCCTGCAGCCCCCTAGCTTGGGCCAGCGCAGGGAGCAGCAGCCGGGGCTCGCAGAACCTCCCCCCTGTCCCCCAGGGCTTGGTAGCCACAGCCAGGGGCAGGCAGAGCATCCTCTTCCCAGCCCAGGGAGCAGCAGGCAGAGCCCGGGGCAAGGGGCCGCCAGTCAGGGGATGCCAGGGCCAGTTCAGAGCTAGCCAGGGCCACGGGGGCCAGTGGGAACAAGTCAGCGGCAGGCCCTGCCTTGCACCCCCCGGGGGGAAACTGGCAGCAGCCGCGAGGAACCAGCCGAGCAGGGCCCCGCTCTGCCCGAGAGACACCCAGCGCAAGGCATTCCTGCGGCATTAGCTAATCCAGAGCCCAGCCGAGCAGCATCTGCCAGGCTCCGCCGCCCCTCTCCAGCGCTCCGTGGCCACCCAGCCTGCTGCTCCCCGCAGGAGCCCGCTGCTCTCCGCCCGCAAGCCCGGGGCCCCCTTGCTGATGCGCCATGGTCTCCTGGATAATCTGCCGCGTGGTAGTGTGAGTATGGTGCAGAGCTGGTTGGCTTGTGGGGAAGGAAAGGTAGAATCGCCCTTTGACCAAACCTGGCATCTCTCGTGCCACCTGGCTGCGTTTTGGGGATCGCTGTCGGGGGCACGTAAAGTCACACCATGTTTTGGTGACCTTGACAAAGCCATACCCCGCCAGTGCTGCTGGACTGCGGCCACCTCTGCGGTGGGAAGGGGGTACCGTAGGAAGGGGGTGCTGCCTGGGGTGGAGGTGGAATTCTAGCAGATACGGGAGCAAACCCCCAATTTATTAGTCACAGAAGTGGGGGGTTTCTTAACTTCCCCAGGCAGGGCTCATGTCATTCAGCGTCTCCTCTAGAACAAGTATCAGAGGGGTAGCCATGTTAGTCCGTATCCCCAAAAACAACGAGGAGTCTGGTGGCACCTTAAAGTCTTTTAAGTGCTACTGGACTCCTCGTTGTTTTTCTCTAGAACAGCGTTCCTCGACTGTTTTGATACCTGGGACTAGCGTGCTGCCTTCCTAAACTGTGTCAGGGAGAGCTCAGGGACCGTCATTGAAAAACACTGCTCCAGGAGACCCACCTGGAGTAGATGGTATGTACAGGTGCCTTGGAAGGAATATGGGACTTAAATCTGTGACCTCAGGCTGACTGAGTGTTTCAGACCTGAGGGTCAGACCAGCATGAGAGAATCCTAGAAATGTAGCACTGGAAGGCATCTCCAGAGGTCATCTAGTCTAGTCCATCCCCCCTGTGCTGAGGCTGGACCAAGAAAATGGAGACAGTCCCTGACAGGTGTGATCCTATCCTGCTTGTCACCTTTGACTTTTGTCTGACCCAGTTTGAGATGCCTCACTTACCTTTCCTCTACCTCTAGGGTTGGCTTGAAATAAACTATATTACAAAGAAAGCATTTTGGTTTGAGGGTGTGACGGAGCAGGGAGCAGGGCAGATTTGACCTGGGAATGTTGCAGGGGGGTTGCAGTGGGGATGTGGGACTTCCCTTGAAGGAAGCTACCTGAGCTGTAACCTGAGCCAGGAACGGGGGTGGGGAGAATTAACACCTTCTGCCCGGGAGACTGGACAAAGGAGAGGAGCAGCGGGAGGGGCTTGGAGTTTTAGTTTCGGTTGGGGCTGGGTGGTGCAACGCAGGGAACCCCAAGCTGGGGTCTAAGCTCCCTGAACCTCCCAGAGGGACCTAATTGAGGGGGTCTGGTCGTACCTACACGCTCTGCTTGAGACGGTGTTCCTGTCCTTAAATAAACCTTCTGCTTTACTGGCTGGTTGAGAGTCGCAGTGAATCTCGGGAAGAGGGGTGCAGGGCCCTAACTCCCCCACACTCCGCAACAGAGGGCTACCCACGGAGTATCCTGTGTGCTTTAGCCAGCATGTGGGAAAGACAGACATTGGCTTTCTTGCATTCCCAATAGCCTCAATTTCTCTCCGTCACTCTGCTGGTGGACATCTGTGCCCATTGGGTTCCTGAGACTCCATTTGAAATGGCTTCTGAGTTGTCAGTTCTTGGGACTCAGACCTGGATTCTATTCATGCCTCTGCTATTGAGCGGCTGGGTGACCTTGGGCAAGTCACTTTGCTTATCCATGCCTTGGTTTCCCCTCCCACTCTGTGTCCTGTCTATATAGATGGTTCACTGTATGTGTGTGCACCCCCTTGCCCAATGGGGTTCCAGTCTCTGCTGGGGCCTCTGCAGGCTATGGGCATACAAATAACTGCTGCAAACTGGGACCTGGAAGCACAGACTCTGCTGTTCGAAATCCATTTCAAGGCTGGTGCAAAGGGAGTTCTAGAATTGTTTGTTGAAAAGAACACTTGTTTAACAGCTGGTGTAACAGTCAAAACACCTGTTCAACACCATGTCTGTTCGGTGGCGGGGGCGGAACCTAACTTGTCTCAAATTCTAATAGCAAATCCAATTCTTTAATTGCCACTTAATAGGTAGCACCCCAAGGAAAGGGTCAGATGGTGAAACAGGGACAACGTATTTCCAAAAACTGACCTTTTTATTTGTGGTGTCTGTTCTGACTTACTAAATATTTAGCTCCTGGAGTTACAGCCAGTTGGTGGAGTCTGCCTTCAACTTGGCACCTTTCACCTCTACCCAGCCCCTGGAATGTGTGGTTTCCCTCCCCTACCCCAGTCAGACAGCAGCCACCCAAAAGCAATGGCTATTTCTGACTGGCCTCCCTTTCTAAAATAAGGGCGAGTATCCTTCCTTGCTGTGGCATTCCACATAGCGCCCATCAGGGACTCCTGGCATTTGGGCAGATTTGCCAGCTAATCTGGTAGGAATCTCCTTAGTAAAGTGTTCTTTAGCAGCCACTCATTATGTAGCATTACCCCATAATCTTCCTGGCTAGCGAAAGCCCTACATGCTTGTCTGTGTGTGGCAGGATGTCCCAGACGAGTCAGTTAATTTCCCATCTGGTAAGTGATCTCGTGTCACAGACTGCACAAGCTGGGTCACGTGCCAGCTTCCTGTCAGGGCTCCAAAGGCCACAGGTTAGGGCTTCGGTGTGCTAGGGATGCACCCACATGCTGGAGGTGGAGCGGGGGGAGCTTGGGGAGCTGCTAAAACACAAACTGTTGGGCTACTCACTATGGTAGGCGTTGGAAAGGGCAGCTGGGACCTTGTCTGTACTGGGGATTTTAACCACCAGTGTAGCTCCGCCAGGGCAAACTCCCAGTGGAGACATGCTATGCTGGGGGTGGGGGGGTGCTGGTGCAGCTACATCCGTGGCTGTGAACCCCGTGTAGGAGACAGTAGGGTGGATTTGATTTAAACCACGATTTAAATCACTGGTCAGGAAGACTCGATTTAATCATGGATTTCTACGTAAGAGTGCATTCTTGTTGGTTGTTACCAACCTGAAGATCCTGCATGTTCAGACATGTTCCTTTCATCATCTTCAACGCAGCTTCTTCCTGAGAAGGAACACTTCTCATGATGTTGTTTCATTCGGGCAACCAGGCCTTGCATTACTTTGTTGCGCTGTATGCATTTTGTACGCATGCTTGTCTTACCCACAGGTAGAGGAACTTCATTAAAATATTTTCAAACTGGGTCTCTTTTACGGCTGCTGCCATTATAGGTTTTCCCTATAATGGTATGGTAGATCTCAAATCAATGAAGGGTACATTCGGAAAGACCTCAACACGTCTGGAATATGCTGTTCAAACAGTTTCACTTTTGTTTCTACTGCCTGTCCCTCCCTTCTCCAGACTTCTTCTCCTTGTCCAGATCTATTCCGCCTCCAACAAACTTCTATTCATTGAACTTTTTGAAACTTTGCACTTTTAGAGAGAGATAAGGGATTGACTCTGTGTATACAAATTTGCAGAGGGACAATAGGGTTGAGGTCTGTTATTTCTCACCTCTATATATTTATTTAAAAATACTTTTGCTGTAAACAAACATGTTATCTTTGGAGACACAAATCCACAGTTTGAGAACTGCAAAACTAAGCATCTCTGATGGTATCTTCTAGACCGAGCACAGAGTCCCGTTGGGTAGATAGAAAGATTAACCTAAATAATCTATACAGAAGCCCCTGGAACCTCAAAAGATTGGGTTCCTAATGCATGAGCTATTGGAACTTGTTTAAGAAAAGTTTCGTAAATATTACATGAATATATTGTCTCATACTATCGAATTAGAGTTTATAATCCCTATTCCATGATGTGATATCTTTGAGCTATAATGTATCTTAATGAACACTATTTTTAGATAGTTTTTTTTTCTCAAAAAGCATTTTATCAAAAAAATCCGATTTAAATTAAAAAAAAAATCCGATTTTTTTAAATTATTATTTTTTTAAAATCATTGATTTTTATCCACCCTGGGAGACAGTAATGGTGACCCAGGGAAGAACTTGTGCACCCCTCCACCCAAGACGCGGGGCATGGAGCTGCAGTTTCCTGAGCAGTGGGGGAAGCTTCTTGACTACTGCCACTTGGCCTGGTTTTGCTCTCCTGCTCCCAGCCTTGTGACTGTTGCGTGTTAATATGTAACCCGGACACTGTGGGCTGGGGACCCTGCAAGGACAGACAGCAGAGGGCTGGTAGCTCTGAGTTTGCCCTTAAGGCGAGGGAGGCTGTAGTGTTTGCAGAATACTATGCCCAGAGACGGTGGGGATAGAGGAGAGAGTCACCTCCCTGAAGAGCCATTGCTGGTGGATTTGGGCCTTCTCTGTTAATGACCTGCCTCATTGTGCATCACAGCTGGGGTTGACTCTGAGTGGGGAGTGCTGGGCCCGGCTGTATAGGGTATCGCTTGCCCCTAGTGGGAGGTAGCCTGTGCAGTGACTTCCTAAAGTGGTGCTGGGGGACGGCTTTACTGTGGCCTCCCCATCTCTCTGCCATAGGTGATGTGGTGGCAATCAGATCCAGAGCACAGGCATGCATGGACTGGCTGGTCTGCAGCCCTAGATAGGATGCAGGAGTAAACCTGTTTAAATAGGGCTGTGGCTAACCTGTGTAATGTGTTTTTTCTTGCCAGTGTGGGCCACCTCCTGGCCTCCACTTCTACCAAGGCTAAAGCCAGGTTCTCAGACGTGGTTGTGTGGGGCCAGCGTAGGAGAGCAAAGCTGGGGTACAGCCTGTATTTATATTTGGTTACCTGGGTGTAGGCAAGGGGCCCTCTCTGGCTGGGAGCTAGAAGAGACTGGTAGCCAAGTTTTCAGAGCTAAGCATATCTGCCCTGGTGGGCTGGCATGGAGAAGCCAGTGCATTCTGGCTGGGCTAGCAAAATGGGGTGCATGCAATGGGCTGAGTCTAGCAAAGCGGTTTGGGCTGGGGCTCATACGCCCTTATGCTAGCGGACAGAGCTCTGGACTATGACTCGGGAGACTTTGGCTCTGTTCTCAGCTCTGCCACTGGCCTGTTGGATGACCTTGGGCAAATCGCTTCAGCTCCCTGTGCCTCAGTTTCCCCATCTATAAAATTGGGGGGTGGGGTCAATGTTACCGACCTGGTTTGTTAAAGTACTGGGAGATCTACAGATGAATGGCTGGTACCTGCCCAATAAGACAGCATTGGCAGTGTACTGCAGAGCAGACTCCCCATTGCCCGTTACACCTGGAATCCTGATCATCCTGACGCATCCTAACAATCCGCGTTTATGGCACTCTACATCTTCGGAGTCCCATGGTAACCCAGCACGCTTCCAGCCCTTCAGTTGCTATCTCTGGCTCTCCTGATAGAAGAGTGAGGCTAAGTTCAACCACCCCACCCTGCAGCTCCAGTGCCATCTGGGTGAAGCAGCAGAGGCCAGATGTGCCTGAGGAATTCCCCAAGAGGAGCTGTGGTGGGCCGCACAGGTGGGATGGGGTGTCCATGCAGCTGCCTCTCAGCTGTCAGGCTGACCGGGGGGGCTGCATGTGCCTGGACTCGCAGAGGTACCTGCTGATCTTATGGGGGAATCTCTGGCCTTCGTGTTGGCTCGGAAGAAGGTGCAGGGGATTCGGTTGGTGGTGGCGGGAATGCGATGCAGCGGGGGCTGGGTTCCGGATGACATCTATGTGTTTTTTTTTTTTTTTAAATAAATTTCATCTGAATGAGACACATGAGAATAACTGGGAGAAGTGCAGCTACTGCTGGGGTGGGGGGCTGGCTAGTGCTGTTCTGTCAGGCTGATTCATGCTGCCCACACGGCTCTGCAGCCTCGCTCAGACTCTACCATTGCTCGCTGCTGCCGCTTTACAGAAGCCTTCCATCTCTCCCTGTGCCCTGCTCCCCTGTGTCCCTCTCCACTTCAGCACTTCTGCTAGCAGGGTCAGGTTCCTGAGGGCCATGCCCTGCCCCATGGGCCGGCTCTAGCAATGTCCCTCCCCTCCCCCCAGTGTGTTGGAACCTGTTGGTAACCAGTTCCGGTGAGGAAGTGCAGCCTGATGCCATCCTCTGATTTAGCAGCAGCCTGTTGGACTGGCTTGGCTTGTGTAACCAGGAGCCGGTGTGGCAGCCCAGGCACGTTAACTAGCCATGCTCCAGGTGTGTGCTCACAGGTGCTGTCAGACTGGTAGCAGGGAGGGGAATGCAGTCCAGAGGGATGATGCTATGGATGAGACTAATACGCCCTAGAGTTTGAAGGCTGGAGCAGGAAGTGTGTCAGGGAAATAGGACCTGAAATCAGACTCCCCATTAAAGGGTGCTTGGAGGGGGGCAGGACATGACCCAGGTTGAAGGGTGGCAGAGGTAGCACCATGCTACAGAACAACCTGCCACTAGCTCAGAAAAGGTCTTAAATCCTGAACACACTGCAGCCTGACACGCTGGATTTACCTGAGCTTTCCTTTCGCTTGGTGCTTTGGCTCCACTGCCGTGATTTGTCTGTGAAATGGGGTCACCTTGGGAGGGCTGGTGCACGTGGGCCAGGTGAGCGTGGGCAGGATGTGGCGTATCCTGACCTGTCAGTGCTAATAGCTGTTCCCCGTTGGGAAGTGGGTGTAGCCGTCGGGATCGCCTGCAGGCTCTGCAGAAGTTGTGCCGCTCTGGCTAATTACTGGCTTGGCTGGTATCTGTCATGGGGTTCAGGCGCTCTGCCTGCCTGGAATGCTTGGGAGGGTGGCCCTGTGTCACAGGGAGCTGGCCTGGATACAGGCTCTACTTTCCCTCCCAGTACCACCACCGAGTCCTTCCCACTGCATCTTTCTTGCTGCCAGTCAGCTGCCGTCCTGTCTCCTCTCACTGCAGCTCCAGAGGGAGAGGAGCAGCGTTCCCTGGGCAGAGGCACCGGGGCAGCATGGTGCTGGAGGCCGTGAAGGCAAAGCTGCGGAGCAGAGCCAGGCAATGCTGCTTCTCTCTGCTGGCCCTGCTCTACGTGTGGTGGCCAGCCTTTCTCACCCCCTCTCTCTGTTACAGGCTAGTGTTTGGGATGCTCTATCCGGCCTATGCCTCCTACAAGGCAGTGAAAACCAAGAACATCCGGGAATACGTGAGTATGAGGAGCGGGGAGGGCTCTGTGAGTTATTGTGTCCAGGCACAGAGGACCTGGTGGGGAGGGGGACCCTAGGGAAGAGACCAGGGAGGCAGATTACCTGGGCGGCGTTGTGCCAGACGTGAAAGCAGCAGGGCTGATTTCCCTGCCCCCCTGAGGCTGGGCACAAGAGGGCAGTGGGATGGGGGTGCACAATTGGTTTGCTGGGAGCAGGGATGAGTGTGGAGAGGCTGAGTGCCTGGGCTCTGATCCCCACATTATGCATCTGTCTCCCATCTCTGCTGTGGGGATGGTGACCCGGGCTGACCCTGTGGGGCGGCGAGGGTGTGTGTGTGTGTCAGTGTCAGTCACCAGGCATGTGTTTTCCAAAGGGAGTAAATTCCCTTGGTCCTAAACTCAAGGGCTGGTATGCAATTCTGCTGTAAAAGCCGTGCCCCCTCCAGCAGCAGAGTGGCATTCTGACCACTGCTGGGGTGGGGAAATGTGTCTGGGGGCTTGGACCCAAGGGCTAATAGCAGGTGAAGGGCCCTACCCCCTTTGTGAAAGGCAGATTAGGGCTACCCGAGGGCTTGCGTGGCAGCCCATCCCTCCCCTCCTCGGCTGGCTCTGAGCCCTGCAGGCTGGCATGGATATGTGCAAGGGGAAGGCTGTCATGGTCCGTGCTAGCTAACCTGCTCCCCTGTCCCTGCAGGTCCGCTGGATGATGTACTGGATTGTGTTTGCGCTTTTCATGGCTATGGAGACTCTCACGGATATGTTCGTTTCCTGGTAAGGCACCAGCCTTGAGGACCTCCTCCTGGTGGGCACGGGTGGCTTCCCTGCAGGAGGCCCTCTGGACCATACAGAGCCCACTGCAGGGCCGTATCCTGTACAAGAAACTGATGCTTCAGAGTGATGTCACTTGGAGCATGCCTGAGCCTAGCCATCCGCTGTAGGGAGGTGGGCTGGGTTTATGGCTTGTCTCTTCCCACAGCTGCTTGTCTGCCCACCCATATCTTAGTTTCTGTCCCGGGACGTGGCCTCACAGGGTCTGCAAGTGCCCTCTGATCCACTGCCCCATGCCAAGGGGAAGGGAAGGAACAACCCCCTCCACGCTATCCCAGTTGTTCATCTGTCCATCTGGGTCTCCTGCGTGTTTGCCAGCACCCTGTGAGCTGCCAAGCCCCTATCTGTCCTGCTTTAACAAGGGTGGAATTGATTTACCCTCTCCCTTCATGCCCACTGGGGATGAGCCGGGGGACTCGCTGGGCCTGATAGCTGCTCCCCAGCCCCAGCCTGCAATCCTTTCAGTCCAGAAGCAGAAAGCTCCCTGAAATTCCCCACTCCCCCTCTTGGTGGACAGGAACAATGGGGGTTGCAGCCGCTGAGTTGCTCTGCATTGAGCCATCTCGCCATGAGGGTGAAGGGTAGAGGTATGAGGTGTTGGGCTCTGGGGGCCCCGTGTACCCCCTCACTGCTGCATTCTCAATCTGGCAGGTTTCCCTTCTACTATGAGATCAAGATGGCATTTGTCGTGTGGCTGCTTTCCCCCTACACCAAGGGAGCCAGCCTGCTCTACCGGAAATTCGTGCACCCCACGCTGTCCCGCAGAGAGAAGGTAACGGGTCACTTGTCCCCACGCTCTCGCCGTGCTTCTGGGGTTCAGCAAAGCTGCCATCCCTCCCTCGGGTAGCTGCATTGTTAGCACTTAAAGTGAGGGGCTGGCTGGCCGCTGATCAGAATGGAGGCAGGCGCTGTGCAGCCTTTCTGCATCCCAGTTCTCCCAACACCCCTCAATCCTGACCTGCATCCCTCTCACTATTACAATTCAGAGCCCCAGCCAAGTCATAGTTTTGTTTTGTTTTTTTAAAAGCCAGCAGAGGTCATTCTGACCATCTACTCTGTCTTCCTGCATAGTACAGGCCAGTGAACCTCCCAGAGGACTTCCTGCATCTAGCACATACCTTGTGGTTGAGCTAGAACTTTCTTTATTTATATAAAAAAAAAAAAAAGTCATCTGGTCTTGATCCTAAAATCTCTGCTGTTGTCCCTGAGTCCTGCCCTATAGCACGGCCTGTTGTTCCAGTTCTGAGCTTCCCCGCACAGCTCTGCCAATGCTCCTCTGCCTGACCTGCTGAACTCCCTTTAAATCCATTTAAAGGCCAGTTCCTTGGTGGGGGGCTTTTATTCAACTTCTTAGGAGGCTTTAAAGCCATTGCGTTAACCCTGAACTCCCCAGCCCTAGCGGGGGGGGAGGGGGGGCAGTAACAGGGCTGTGTGCAGGATTCCTGCATGGTTCTCGGTGTAGGGGCATAGTTGCATGGACTCTGTATCTCTGTCGCCCGCATCGGAAGGAGTCAGTGCTGCATGAGTGGAAGATGTGGCCCCGTGGGGCTCATAGCTCAGTAACTCCTCCCAAATAAAGCAATGTGCGGGGTAGGATGGCAAGGCGAGACCCCGGCTGGAACAAGCTAGCGCTGCAGTTTAGTTTAAGGGGTACAGAGCTCTCAAGGCCAGGCGGACATTGGCTCAGGCCTCTCCGCTGGCACAGCTGTGTGGGGTTCCTGGCGCCCTTGTGTCTTGGAGCAGGTGGATTCCTCTTCTTCCTTCCCAAGGTGGGATCTGGGCCTGGCCCCTGGGAATGCTCACTGTGCTGTCTCTCTGCAGGAAATCGACCTGTACATCACCCAGGCCAAGGAGCGCGGCTACGAGACCATGGTGAACTTCGGCAAGAAGAGCCTCAACATCGCAGCCACAGCTGCCGTCCAAGCTGCGGCCAAGGTACCTGATCTCCCTGGGTGATTTGAGAGGCTGTTGTGGCCTTGGAACATCCCAGTAAAAAAACCAGCAGAGCTGGCAGATGTCAGTGTCAGATTGTGCCATGGCATGGACTGCGTGCTTGGGGCTGCTGTGTGGCACCCACACCTCCTGGCAGCTCGCAGCCCTAGCGTTCCAGATGCATGCCCAGGTTACTGTTGGTTTACCGTGGTTTTGAGGTTAGGTTTAACCCCAGTCTAGCCAGAAACTCGCTGCTCCTGCCCCTCCAGAGGTAATGCTGCTGCTCTCCTTGGACCAGCGTGCCGCCCCGTCTCTGCACCTCTCACACAGATGCAGCTTTGCCCGTTTTTCCTGTTTACCAGGTGTTTATTAAGCTGGATTCCACTGAGCTCTCCCGTAACCTTCCCCACCCCCAGTGTCTGAGGCACGTAACATCCTGCTTAGAGGCCTCCCACCAAGTGGAAAAATCAGAGGAAATAATCAGGCTTGGCTGCCCAGGAGCTGGGTGTTTCAAAGCAAGCCGTGCTGCCAAGGGGCTAGCACCCAGGACTGGGTTCTGTTCCTGACTTGCTGCAAGTTCCCTCTCTTCTGTACCTGGGTTCCTGTCTAGCCAGCGGGCACCCACCTGGTAAAGTGTTTTGAGATCTCTAGGTGAGACGTGTCACTTAAGTGCCTGTGTTTACTTGGTAAATGCCTACCTGACCTCTATTCAGCGGGATGAACCACCCCCACCCAACAACCCACTGGAGTTATGGACTGTCCCAGCTGTGTTAGCCCCCACGGAGCAGTACTTTGCATGAAGCTTCCCTCGAGGCTCCATTCTCTGCAGGAGTCACCTGGCCATGGTGCGACTAGCCCCTTGCCCCTCCTCGCCTGGGTGTTGAGTTGCGGCAGCAGATCTAGGTGCTCCAAGCTGCCACTGCAGCCTGGTGTGTGACTTCAACTCAGGGTGTCCCTGACCTGGTCTCTCACCATCTCCCCCATCCCATTTGCCTGGCAGAGCCAGGGAGCCCTGGCCGGGCGTCTGCGCAGCTTCAGCATGCAGGACCTGCGTGCCATCCCTGATGATGCCCCCGTGCACTACGAAGACCCCTTGTACCTGGAGGAGCAGGAGATGAGGAGGCGGCCGATAGGTGAGAGGCAAGAGCATGGAGGGGAGGGGACTAAGTCCTGGGGATCTAGAGTTTGTAAAAGCTCTAACAGAAGTGCAACTTAGTTCTCTCTGGAACCCGTAACCCACTGGGTGCTGGCTAGCTCCTTCGGATCCGGGGCTGGGCTGGGGAGACTTCCCTGGCCACTGAGAGATGGGGCTGGGGCCAGGACTCTTCTGAGGAACTGGGCCCAAGCCCTGTCCGAGGCTTCACCTACAAAGGGGCAGAGGGCTGGGCAGGAGGGGAGCTGCTCCACACTTGGAGGAGGAGGCAGGGTGGGTTTGTGGCCAAACTCCCCTCCTGCAGCAACGCGGCTAATGTCGGGTCAGGCTGGCCTCCAGCATCTCCTAAACTGGAGAGAGGGAAGGTGTGACTTAGAAAGCCTTGTGGGAGATGGACCTGTGTACAGGATTTGGGGTGAGCGGGATTCCAGAGCTGGTCAGAATGGTGCGGCTGGCTGGAAGGGGGCATACCAGCTCCTGCATAGAACGTGCTTGCTGCACGTATGGGGTGTGGGAGCAGCTCTGCAGGGCCAGTGAGTAGAGGAAGGGCAGATGGCTCAGGGCGAGGCCTGGGACTGAGTTGGGAAAACTGGGTTTTATTTCTGGCATCGTGGTGCTGGGTGAGTTGCTCCTGATGTCTGCCAGCCTCAGTTTCCCCACCTGGAGGATGGCTTGCCAGGTTAATTGGTGTCGGTAAAGCACTCTATGGTGCTCTGACAGAAGGTGCTAGAGAAGAGCAAAAACTGAAGCCCATAAGGGAGACAGCATTGTCCTGACTGCAATGGCATTGCCTCATTGCTGGAAGGCAGTGTGGCTTAGTGGATAAAGCACCGCACTGGGACTCTGGAGACCTGGATTCTGCTGGCTTGCTGTGTGACCTGGGGCAATTCACTGCATATCTGTGCTTCAGTTTCCCATCTGTAAAATGGGGATAATGGTAATGTCCTCCTTTTGTAAAGTGCTTTGAGATCTAGGGATGAGAAGTGCTAGATGAGAGCTGAGAGTTAACAACATCACATTGGCACAAACTGAAGGTGTTGAGGGAGGAAAGGGGGAATTTCTCTGAAAGGCTCCTCCTGCCCAGTCCTCAGTGTAGCAACCAGAGCTCTCTGCCTGTCTCCCTGACTTTGGCTTTCCAAAGCCCCAATTACACATCTGTGCTCATGGCAGGCAGAGGGACTTGGAGCGAGCCTGGTTCAGAAGCAGCCTCTGATAATTAGCAGCTGTGGCTAGAGAACATTGCGAAAAGCAGTGGAGGGTTCAAAGCCTGCCCTCTTGCCAGCGTGGCACTTGGCTTCTAAAGAGATGGGCATGTGCCAAGGGCCGCAGCAGGAATCCACTCCCACCCCTGTGCCATCCACTGATCCAGCACTGGGCTTTCTCCCCCCCCCCTGCCACCCAAAAGGTTACAGAACTGCCTCGGCTGGCCGGCAGCCTGGGCGCGAGAGTGACACGGAGGAAGAGGAATGCTGGTCGGACTCCCAGATCTCTCCCAAGGCTCTGCCCCGCAGCCGGGACTTAGCGCTGTCCAAAACAATCTCCAGGAGCCAGAGCCTGCGCATCGTGAAGAAGAGACCCCAAGTCAAAGAGGTGAAGATTCAAGCAGACTGTGTCCTGCCTTGCTGCACCAGCTCTGCTGTCCTGGGAGACCCATGGGCCGGGAGCTGTGCCAGTGTCTGCCCCGGGCTTCGGTGCTGGGGAGGGCTGTGCCCTCAGGTGCGGGGGGGAAGGTGGGAGCCTGTTTCCACCATCACTGCTTCCAAAGGACACCCTGGCTGCTTGGGGGGGCAGCTCAGCACATGGAGCTGCCTTGGGAGAGGGGAGTTAACGGAGCGACGTTGGTGGGGCAAGTGCATCGACGGAGGCCTGACTCGCTTCTCCTCCCTTGCAGGGCTCTTCCAGGCTGATGCGGGGCCGGGCAAGGAAGAAGACGGTGCAGCCGGATCAGGACAGTTAGTCAGCCCGCGAGAACTGGGCTTCACTGGGAATCTTAACCTGACATGATTTGGCTGCCACACCGCAGCGGTATCTTTCTCCCTGGGGCCATGTGCCACTTCCTGCTACATGCCTGGCAGAGGAGATTGCTGTTTCTAATGGGGCAGGAGGTCCCCATACACCCCACTGTAAATATCTTGTCCCTCCCCTGTCCTGATAGGTCCCTGTACCTTCCTGTCAACATCCTGCTGCTCTCTCTGCCCCAGGAGCTGCCTCTACGCACAATGGTCCCCATCCCTCTTGGTGTAAATAGCCCAGCACCAGGCCTGTTGCACTCTGCATGTGGGCTTCACTCTTGACTCCCCTGCTGTTCTGCTGGGCCCCAGCATGGCTCCTCCATAGCTGGGTTAGTGGCACTTTAGACCATGGAGCTATTCTCCTGAGCTACTTCACGTGCCCTGTCACTGTCCCAAGGGAATGGCCCCCCTGTGTCTCCATCGATCTGCTGCAGGTCAGCTCCAGTGACTCTGACCCCTCCTGCTCCCATCCTCCCTCTGACCCACTTAGTTCTGCCCACCCAGGGCTGTCTCTTACATCCCTGCCACTAGTCTCGTAGGGCGACGGCTCTTGTTTCACTCTGGTTTCTCTGCTGTCTGCCACTGCCCAGCTTGGGAGTGCTCTGCACTGCCTGGTGTGCCTGAGCACCCTGGGCGGGTGCAATGAACTGCTTTCTCTCCTGCTTGTGGGTCAGGAGCTGTGGTGAGTAGCAGACTGGACCAGGCCCAGGAGGGTCACAGGCACACTGTGTCCCGGGCGTTACATCCTCCCGCTCTTCAGTCTCTAATGCACAGGTTTGGGGGGATATTTATTTGTAGTGTAACTAGCAGTTGCCTTATGGAATCTGAGACCCTCTCCGGTCCCTCTATTCCTGGGGGTCCAGCACAGCACGTTTGTGGCTGAAATGACTGACGCTTTAAGCCAAGCAGAGCGCTTCTGTGAGCGGTCAACTCTCCAGAGATCTGTCGTGGATCATTTGATCCACCTCTGAATGGAACGTACACATCAGCACAGAGGCTCCCTTAGTTACTGTCTTGGTGATCTCTTCTAAACATCCCAGCCTTATCGAAAGGCAGAGGTGCGATGCGGTGAGAACTTCCCCTGCCGTCTAAGTTACACGAAACCAAAGACCTCAAATGCCAAAAATCCATGCGCTCCTTTGCCTTTAGACCCAGAACACAGTGCTGGGAGCTGGTCACCTCTCTGCCCCATGTGGATTTCTGTACCACCCCCATCTCCCCTGACAGCACCTCAAGGATCAGACCCTCCACAGTCTTGCCTCAAATCCTTGTTACTTGAAAACAGACTGACTGATTGCTCTCTAGCCCCACTTCTGTGTCCTTCACTCTCAGCTGTTTTTTATGTGAGACCCTCATGTATAGAGCTTTTGTATATTTAAATACATGAACTTGTGAAATGAGCTGGTCTGGGAGTTTCTTTTGAGTCGAAAATTGTCCCCTCTCAAGAACAAAGCACGGAAGTGTGGCCTGCAGGCTTAGGGGCCTGCAGTTGGGGTCCATTAGTAACCCCACCTGCTGTGTCTGTACAGCACATGGGGACTCCAGAGTGAAATATTGTTAATGCAGCATGTACTCTTCCCACATGCCTTCTAGTAGAGGGTCTGAAATGCTTTAAAGAGACCTGCTTTCTCTCCACTCTGACTCCAAAAGGTGGGTATTCCCCTTTTATAGATGGGGGGGAAACTGAGGTATAGAAAACCAATGGTAAAGCCATACAAGGAGTGGGCACCAAAGCTGGGCATTCCAGTCCCCTTTTCTAATCACAAGTGAGCACTCTTTGCATGGGATTGAGATGCTGCTGGCTGTTTAGACATGGTGCTGTGCTGGGGGATGAAATGTTAATCTAAAAAATCATCAAAGCAAATCCACCATCATGGGCAAAGGCGGGGTGGGTGGGAGTCTGTAGGTAGGGCAGCAAATGCTCCTGTTCTGGTTGAGATGGCACTGGTCTGAGATTCTTGTCCTTGGGGTAGAACCAGCTGTACCCCAAGGACAGCAACTGTTGTAGCTCTCTTTAAAGAGTTGTTGAGGCCAATGCTGGGAATTACACTGGTGATCCTTACTGCAGCTGGGATGAGATGACTATAAAGCTCCTAAATGGATGCGATGGCTACAAAACAGCACAGCTTCTAGATAGGAAAATGTGCTACAGGTACTTTATAGTATGTCCACAAAATAGTGGATAAAGGAGTACCAGATGAAATCGCTTCTTTGGACTTCCAAAGGGCCTTTGGCAAAGTCCTTCAAAAGAGCTGGCTAAGGAAGTGAAGTAGTCCTGGATTTGAGTAGCAAAGTACTGTCCTACACTAGAAAGTAGCTAATAGAAAAGAGTAGGCATAAATGCTTAATTGTTAGTATAGTAGAATGGAATGACGGGGGGGTGGGGGGGAAGGCATAGCATTCTCCTCTAGCTCTGGTGTCTAAAGCATTCGTAAGATCTTTTGGATGAGAACTATCCCTTTGATCTATTTGTACAGCGCCTGGTGCATGGGGCTCTGGTTCATGACAGAGGCTCTTAGGTGCTACTACAAAACAAGTACTAATGGTGATCTGGGAAAGAGGATGAACCAGGAGATGGCAAAGTGTGCAAATGACACAATTATTTAGATAAGTCGAGCGTGGGGAACTTCAGAGCCTCCCCCTGAGTTAGGTGAATGGGTAGCATGCTGCTGGATTAAATTGTAAATATGGGAGGGAATAACTTATTAGGTTCTAAATGAACTCTGCCTGCTTGCTTCCTGTGTCAATGTGAACAGCTCAATGAAGACTCCAGGGCAGAATGCAGCAGTGGCTGGAAGGCAACCAAAACATTAGGCTGCATAAGGAATAGCCTAGAAAATAATACCTCATATCATGGGATATTTTCAGTAATGATACACCATCATCTGGAGTAGCACAGCAGGAACTGGTGTGGGGGAGAGTGCACAGAATACACTTCCAACACCCTAGAAAAATGGAGAAAGAATGGAAAGACCAGCACCGTTTTCTTTAGAGAGCATATGAATGAGAGGGACTGGGTGGCTAGAGGTATGTAAGATAATGAATGACATGGAGAAGGTAGACCAGCTATTCCTCTTTATTCTCTCATAACACAAGGGGAAATTTAATAAAACTAAAACGTGGCAAATTTAAAACTGATAAAAGAACATTTAAAAAATTGTTTTGACCAATTAGCATGTGGAACTCATTGCCACAAGGTATGTTGCTCCAGGCCACCTTAGCAGTCAAATGATTGGACACTTATGTAATCAGTGAGAACACCCTCAGCTATGGTAGGCAGGTTACAGAAATAGGAAGAACAAAAACTTTCCTGCTTCAGGGCACAAGCTGACCACTGACTTTCTTCCTGACCCGAGTCACTTTCTAGGCAGTTGATTTTATAATGGTCCCACAGTGCGTTTCTTACACCTTCCCTTGAAGGCCAGAAGCGGGAGACCGGGCTGAGTGGAGCACAGGGTTGATTAGGTCTGGAGAATCTCCTTCCTGGGCCATGCGGGTGCCTGGGGTTGTGAGCTTTCTAGTTCCTAAACCTGTGGCAGACCATGGATAGGGGCAAGGGAAGGAGCAACCATGGCCCCTGGGCTGAGGGCCTAGTCTTGGTGGCTACTGGGGCCTGCGCATGGAGGAGAGGAAAGGGTGTTCAGCTACCGTATGTGATTTTCAGTTCAAGTGCAGTAAGTCAGATGCTCTGGGTGCACCTGTGAGGAGGGTGGGGGATGGGCTGTTCACCATTGTCCCTGCCAGGAGCCATGCCAGGGGGATGGAGGAGCATCACTGGGGAGATACAGTTGGGCTCCTCAGCGCTGATGGCATTTGGTGATGCTGAGTCTGAGCCGGCTGCCAGCACAGGAGGGTTTCAGATCCTGGAGTATATCAAGGTAGGGATGGCCGCTCCGCATTATGCCAGTCCTGGCTGGGCAGAAGTTGCTTTGCCTGGGAGTGGCAGGAGGCGGTTGGAAAGCTGGGCGGTGCAGCTGGAGCACAAGATAGGGGCCGGGCTCTGCCTTGGCCTTATTCATCTCTTGGACATAAACACACATCTAACTTTTCCAAAGACCCCTTGGAGAACTCCTCCTGAGAGGAATCTGATCGGGAGGTCAAGGAGGAAGAGCATCCCTTGCTGCAGTAGGTGTAAGATCCCACAGTGTGGCAGTAGCAGTCTCCTCACAGGGCCGCCAGCTGGCCTGTCTCCCTGCAAAGAGCTCCTGCTTTCCATGTTTGAAGGCCAGCTGGGGGAAAGGGGAGGAAGGGAAGGTTTGGAGGAGGAGCAGGGAGCCTAGCTGTGGGCCGTGACCTCATTCCAGGCTGGCTGTAGATGCAGAGGTCAGGGTGGTGGCCGCTAGCTTTCCCCCTGCAGCTCTTGGCTGTGTGGACCTGGGGCGATGTCTGGCTGGGGGAGGCTGGGCATCCCTAGCAATGGCTAAGTGTGCCTGGTGCCTCTGCCTGGGGCTTGGCACGGTGGGTGCCGCTGGAAAGGCTGTCAGGGAGGGTTTGGTAAGTACAAGGGTTTGTTGGGCCCTGTACAGAGGTCTGGGTGGGGGGTCAGCTCCTGACTCCACCAGCAAGTCCTGGAGCTGCCCCAGGAACTCTGCCCATCTAATACGAATGCACATGACTAGGGCCATAGAAAACAATCCGTGTGTGAGGGCTCCCGGGGTCACCTACATTGTGGAGCTGAAACTGGGTATGGCAGGACCGGTGCAAGGATGTTTCACACCCTCGGCGAAACTTCCACCTTGCGCCCTCCCCGCCCCCCTCCCCCCCCACGCCGCGGCAGCTCCCCACCCCACCCCCGGGCCGGGGAGCCATGCAGCAGCTCCCCACCCCAGCTCACCTCTGCTCCACCCCCTCCCCGAGCCCTGCGGCAGCTCCCCACTCCCCCCCCGCCCTGAGGCGCCTCCCCTGTGGCAGTTCTGCGCCCCCCCCCCCGGGGAGCCATGCAGCAGCTCTCCACCCCAGCTCACCTCTGCTCCACCTCCTCCCCGAGCACGCCGTCGCTGCTCCACTTCTCCCACCTCCCAGGCTTGCAGCGCCAATCAGCTGTTTGGCGCCACAAGCCTGGGAGGGAGAGAAGCAGAGCAGGGCGGCATGCTCAGGGGAGGAGGCAGAGCAGAGGTGAGCTGGGGCGGGGAGTTCCCCTGCATGCTGCCCCACCCCTACTTGCTGCAGGTGGCCTTCCCCACACCCCACCTGCCCCAGCTCCCTCCACCTAAATGCCAGCGGCGAGTGGGGCGGCCGAAGATCCGGCCGCTGTGGTTTCCGCCGAAGAAAATGCCGCCACCCAAATCCTAGTGCCCTAAGTGACCGCCTAGGTCGCCTAATAGGTTGCACTGGCCCTGGGATATGGTAGGGATTGTGAGACGCTGCATGTGGGGCTGGACAGGACCCTATGGATTCTGGGTAACACTGAAAGTGTTGCTGCGATTGGGTGGGTGCTCATGGGTATGAAATACTCGTGACTGGCTTAGTACTGGGGAGGGGCAGGGCGCTGGACAGCCAGGTCCCTGCCCCGAGGAGCCAACGGTCTGATGAGAGGAGCGCTAGGCCGCAAACTGACTGTGATGTCACTCTCTGCTTTGTGCGTCACAGCAGCCGCGGGGAGCCGGGCAGGCATCTGCAGGAGGGAGCTGAAGGGGGAGAGGGTTGGAGCTGAACCCGCGGTCCCCCCGGAGGAGGGTGCGTCCATGGAGGTGTGGGTGGGAAGTGGAGGCCTCTTGTGGCTGGTACTTTTCCCCCATCCATGGTGGAGGGTTGGTGCTGGGAGAGTGAGGGGGGAGTGGGGCTGTGCAGACCCCCAAAGGGCAGGTTCAGGGGGGTGGAGGCGAGGAGCCAGGATGAGGGGAATGGGTGGCAGGGAGGTGATTCTGGTTCTCTCCCTGTCAGCCACTCTCCCCCCAAGTCCCCCTGTGCCCTGGCGAGCCCTCTGTGCTGCTTTCTCCCCTAAGCGGTGCCCTGAGGAGCCCTCTCTGGCTCAGCCTCAGCAGCGTCCTCGCTTGCACGAACTGCATGTCCTAACCTTCCAGGCGGAGAGCCCAATCCTTCCTCGCGAAGAGCTTTGGCCAACCTTATTTTTAAACTGTGGCTCCTCGCTGCCTCTCCAGCTGTGATGTCTGCATGAGCTCTGGCCCTAGGGCTGGAGGTGAGGGGTCTTGCGTGCATGCTAAGCAGTGGAGCCCAGCGGAAAGGGGGTGACCCCGCTGGCTGCATGGAGGGAAGGCACAGCCAGGCCCCTGTTATGTGGGGCAGGGCTTTGGGTGTGCTGCAGGGGGCCACGCAGCAGCCAGTGGGCGTTGGAGCAGATTAGATGGAGGTGGCTGGATTAGCTGTGTAAAACTGTCTTGGAGATGATTACTTAAAGCAGCGGAGGAGGAAGGCTGGGGGGCAGAGAGGAAAGAGGCCAGAGGTGGCCTGTAATCCTTCTCAGTCTGCTTAGGCAGAGCGGTTCCTCCAAGGATCTGGCTCGGGGACGAGGCTGCTCAAACAGGACTCTGTGCTTTCCATGGTCCTTTCATCATCCCAGTGCGCTTGCAAGCCTCTGGCTCCTAAAGGGTTAAGGTCGCCCTGGGGGCCACAGTGTATCTCGCTGCTGGGAGACTCCGCTCCCTTTGCTTGTGTAGCCCTGCTGCTGGTGAGGGCTAGATCCTGAGAGGTGCTGAGCACCTACAGCTCCCTGTGCCACTGCTGTTAGGACTCAGCCCCCTTTCTGATGGTGGGCCTGATTCTGAGCACATCTTGCGCCCTTCTCTGCAGAAGAAACCAGTGTAACCACAGACTCCCTGGGCTGGGGGAAAGCCACAGCCAGTGGGCTTTAGTGAACAGACCGATGGGATCAAGGGGTGTTTCTGAGGCTGTTTAAACATCATAAGTCTCAGGAAGAAGAGTGACATTGTTATCCCCATTTTATAGGTGGGGAAACTGAGGCAGGGAGAGGTTAGGACCCCAGGGTCACAGAGCAACTTAATGGCAGAGCTGGGAATAGAATCCAGGAGTCCTGACTCCCACTCCCTGCTACTCTAAGTGCTCGAGAACATCTGGCTCCCATCTTGACAGGAGAAATCTCCTTGCAGAGTCCTGCCTAGGATGCTGACCCCAAGGAGGAGCATGGAGAGGGTTCCTTTCCTAGGAAGGGCTGGCCAAAGTCTGCCCATCGCTTCTCACATCCCCTACCAGAGAAACTGCTTGTGGGGGGTGTCTCACCAGCAGGTGCTGCTGAGGACAGAGACAGTGGGACCCTTCCCCCCCACCTCGTCCAGTGCCAGACACGGATCCCAGCTGTGTCAGCTCATTGGCTTGTGCCAGTTTGCAGTCAGCAAAGCCATAATCTCCCTTTTGGCACGAGACCAGCGGAGCAATTATCGGGCTGACCTGAGCTCGCCCAGCCGTGGAGAAGTTTCTTTCCAGTCACCAAACCTGCTGCCAGGGTCCCATCTGTCTTGGGCTAACTGAGCGGGGTCGACACTCCATATAAATACAGAGGGAATAGCAGAAGGGAGATGTGACCACTCGCCTGCTCAGAAGGGCCAGGTTTCCCCCCCTTTTAAAGTTTCTAGGAGAATTTTGACAGGAGCTGGTTATACCCAAGCATAGTGGGGGCAGGTAATGTGCAAAGTTCCCCTCCGTGTGCTGCCAACACCTCTCTGTCCCAACCCACAGCTCTCTGACCTCTCAGTCGTGACCTGCAGCCGTGCTCTGATCTGCCTGAGCGGACGCTGCCACTTACCCCAAGCCATGCAGTGGTAGTGCCCAAACAGCCATTTTGGATTAGACTGAAAACCACCAAACTCATTTCACTCATTTGTCACAGATTCCAAGGCCAGACGACGGCTCGCCTGCTCTGCTGCATAGCTCCAGCCATTAGATCTGAACTCAGGGACTCTGCTGCATCCACTCTCCCTTTGCCCTCTCACCAAGAGCCAGCCTCTCCATTCCCTTTGTAAGAACCCCCTGCCCAGGCGAGGCCACGAACAGCTGAGCACTTGATGTTCCCTCTGCAGAGGTTACAGGAGGCCACTAATCTTTGAGCCCAGGGCTGCTCACGTCTTTCTAATCAGCTTCCCCAGGGCTCGGTCCCCGAGTGAATGTACTAGAGCAGGGGTTTTCAAGCTCTTTTCAAAAAATTTCAAATGGAGCTGCAGACCCCTTTGGAAATCTTAGACATTGTCTGCAGGGGTCTGTGGACCACAGGTTGAAAACCACTGTATTGCAGACAGAAGTGAGGGCCAGGTTGCTGACCTGGGTCGTCAGCTTCCTGCTAATCCCTGTCTGTCACCGGCCAGGCTTCCCTGCCAGCATCTGCATGCAACATGGGCAGCCATTCTCCATGGACTATCCCGTGGCAAAGCCAGGAATAGAACCCAGGAGTCCTAGCTAGCGGGGCATGCCGACCCCCTGCATTGGGCTGGGTTCCACGCACACGCAGTGCCTGGCCTTCAGCACCAAAAGGTTTTAGGCCAAATTTCTCAATCGTTCCCTCATCCCCTGTGACCTTTCCAGAAGAGGTATTTGGCCGGGTTTCCCTTGTCCTGTTAACGCTTCATGGACGGAAATACAGGGACAATGTCTGTGCAGTGCTCTGGGATGCAGGGAGTGTATTCCAGAGGCAGGAGACTCCAGCCAGGACTCTTCTGTGCCCTGTGACCATGCCAGATGAAAAGTGATCGCTAATAAAGCCTGTACCAGTGTCAGACAGGGAGGGGTTTCCCTCAGGCTGGGTGGGGGGCAGATAATGGGGTCTGTGCCAGTGTCAGACAGGGAGGAGCCCACTTGGGCTGGGGTGGTAGTTGAATCTGTGCTGGGGTCTCCCCTAGTCCCTTTGTTAAGATGCGCAGGGTCTCGGGGGCAGGGGTACCTGTACCAATGAACCGCAGAGCAGGAATGTTGTTAGTGGCCTCTGGTGATTCTGTTTCAATTGCAAGGGCTGTCTGGGCTCTCTGAATTCTCTACCAAGCAGGGCAGGAGGGTCGTGACTCTTAGTGGTTGGGCTTTTTAAACAAGATAAAATCTAACTGACCTTTTTTTGAGGGGGTTCTTGCATCCCCTCCTGCCTCCCCGTTTGCCTGCCATGATTCTGAGAGGGAATAGCTCTGGTTTTCAGAAGAGCTTGTGACTCTGGATTTATGCTGGGCACGGGGCTCTGTTGAAAATCTGGCCCCAATGGTGGGTGCGGAGCACTTGGCAGCCTGGCCCTAACAGCCCTGGGATGAAAAAAAAAGTTCAGCTGCCTAAGTGCCCTGGTTATTAGGGGTATTCCAGGAGCAGCCGGTGGCCTCAAACAATAATGGGGCCCCACTACACTAGATGCTGGAGTGACACTTGGCGTGAGAGACAGTCCCTGCCTCAAAGAGCTCACGCATGTTTTCCCCCCAACAATGGGTCTTGGGGACCATGTAAAGCAGCCCTTGGGCTGCCTAAGCCTCATTCCTGCTCCTGCTCCTCACTCAGCTTGGTCAGATACGTCCCACAACCCTCCACGTGGTGCTTCTTAAGAGGATGGAGACAGGGCAGCTTCTGGTATACCAGGAGGACGTGGCTAAGCATGAGCTGGTGTCCGGAGTCCTCTGTGTGGTATCCCTCCCACACATAGACATCCTGCATAACCTCAGCCAGCCTCCTTGGGTTGGCTGTGGGGGAGGAGTCAGTGGCCCACAGGCTGATGACTGCTGCATCATGCTGACCAAGTCGGCCAGATTCTTCTGAGCGGGAAGAATGCACGGTTCCCTGGGGAGCAGGAACACGGTGCTCGCCTGGGGGCAGCCCCGCATTGCCCCGACTGGTTACTGGCCGTCCTTAGCCGTTATGCCAGTTAAGCGTGTGTGCAGGTGGCGGGGGAGCGCAGCTGGGAATGAGGAGAAGAGCCAGAGGAACGGAACGCTCTGTATTCTTGGCCCTGCCAAAGTTAAAAAGGTCTAGCTGGGTGTCAATTCGGTGGACGAGGTTCTGTGGCCTGCCAGGTGCAGGAGGTCAGCGATGGTCCCGTCTGACCTTACCGTCTATGATGGCTGAGTAGGGAGGGGACGTGCTGTGTAGGTCCCTCACCTGCCCTGCTAGGCACTGGGAGGGCTACTCAAAAGATGGAAGAAGGAGTGGTTGTGCCAGGAACAGGGCCTTTACTAAAAGCCACTAGCTAGCACCCGAGTTCTCACCTGGTAGAGAATGGCCAGCCTGGGTCCTGCCTTCCCCACATCTCAGCAAGGTCACTCATTATAAAGACCATGGCATCTCCCAACAGGTGGGACCAGGCCATGCTAACGCTTGCCTCCCTGGATACAGGGGCCTTGCCAACCACCAGCAAAGACCCTGCTTCCCAAGGGGGTCTCTGAACAGGTGATTGATTCTCTTAACAAACTGGGCCAAACTAGCCTTAAATGGAGCCGGCCATTGCTCGGATTGGACTGCATGTGAACTTGCTTTTCTGGGGATGAACATTCACCTCCAGCTTGCCGGGCAGCCACATTCCAGGTCAGACAATCTCAATGCACCCAGGCTGGCACCTGTCCCTCTTGATGCTAGAGGTCAATAACTGGGGGAGGGAGATAAGATGGGTTGTTTATTCATTAACAGGCTGCAAAGATCAAATCTCTGCTGGACTCTTAGTCCTTGGGGAAGTCCTGGCCATAGGCCCAAAGGAAGTTACCAAGCAGGACTGTCTGGTGCCTTCCCCAGCCAGCATGCCACACAGCATTTGGCATACACCTCCCTTAACACTGTTGCTGCTGGTCCCTCTGGGCTGCTGTCAGTCGAGCTACTGGAGCTTCCTCCAGACAGCAGGTGACCATTCATACCTGTATGTTTGTGCTTTTAACCATGTACAGAGGGAGAGGTGGGCTCTGCCCATGACAGCTCCCTGTCTACTGTTCTGCCAGCCTGCCCCTGGCACAGCAGAGGTGCTCTGCCAAGGTATACCTGGTGTTGTCTAAATGCAGATACTGGGAATGGCTGGCAACATTCAAGGAGTTAACCTGACAGCCCTGCTACTTGCATTGCCAGCCTGTGGATAGGAATGGAGGGAACAGGCCTTGAAACCCTGAGGGAGAGATGGGTCAGTATATAGCAAGGCTGCTGCACTGGGCTCCCCAGCTCCCTGTAGGGGTCCAGACCGTCCCTTCCCTGCTAACCACTCAGTGGGCTCAGCAAAAGGTAAAGCGAGCTCCTTTCCTGTCCAAGCTGTCAGCTTGGGTCAGCCCAGGTGGTACCCCACTTGCCCTGGCTGTCTGATACCTGCACCCTCTGTCTGCATTAACCCTTCCGATGCTGCACACAAGCCCCTTTCCTCACCCCTGGTAGCTGCCTCCCCTCCAGAGAAGCCCATCAGTGAGCCAGGCAATATACCTGAAATGGGGGCCCAACCCAGAATCATTTAGCAGGGGTGGGGTGATGGGGGCTATTAGGCCTGACCCAGCCCCGGTTTGGATAGAACTGAACCCACACCTGACCCAGGAGGTGTGGCAAACCTACAAGCTGGCCCATGCGCTTGCCAAGTGGGGTGGAAGTGTGAGGACAGGGTGCAGATGGGAGAGAATGACTTGAGGGAGGTCTAACAGTGTGGCCTGCCTCTTTAAGGGCCGGGGGCCTGGGGCCAACTAGCCCTGGTTAATTATCAGACTCAGCTGGGAATGGGTCAAGTGATTGCAAACCAGCAGCCAGATGTGCCCAGGGGAGGGTGATGGCTTTTGAAGTAGGGGAGTTAAAGGGGTGGGTGGGGTTTTTTTTTGGCCAGCATTGAGGCAAGGGAAGATTTTTGGAGGGATGTAGGCCCATGTGAGCAGAGGAACTGCTTTGCGTGGTTGTTTTGCCTGAGTTTAGTGTCTGAGTTAATAGGAGGCATGAGGTAGCAAGTGTACTGGGGTTACCTCTTCCTCTCCCCACATAGGAGTGAAACCTCAGCCAAAGGGGCAGTTTCAGTCCAGTGATCAGTTTCCTTCCTGCCTTGGGTGCTAGGAATTTTCTGCCCCTGAATGGCTGTGCTCTGTCAGTTGGGTCTCTGGGTTAGGGACAGGACTGATATCCAGTGCTAGGAGCAGGGAAGTGGGAGATGGATGGAGGCTGGGGAGCTCTTGTTCCCCAGAGAACTGCAAACAGCTGTATACTTAGCAATCCCCAACATCCCATCTTCCTTCTTTTCCCCACTCCTCTTTCTGATCCCTGACTGTTCCCCTTCCCCCCACTGATAGAACCCTCCTCCACTCTGCCTCCTAGGACCCCCCTCCCCAATCCCTCTCCTCCTTCTCTCTTTCTGGATGCCCAGAGCAGGAGTTGAGCGAGAGCTGCTGAGAACTCACTCATGTTCGGAAGGGGAATTATGGAGGCTGGTTTCCTGCTGACTGCCCGGCTCTCCCCGGTCCTGCTGGGGCTGGCAGCTCCGGCACCTTGCCCATCCCTCTCACCACGCAGCCTAGGAGCGCACCGGTCCTTAGCAGCTGCCCCAGATCTCTGCACCCTGCTGGGGACACTTGCAGGAAGGTCTACGTCTTCTGTGATGCCCAAAAGGGCAGAGCAAGGGGAGGGATGCAAACCAAATGCCTTTCTGTGATTCCTCTCACGAGCCCAGATGGATGGGGCACTGCTTAGTCTGAGCCCATATACTGAGGGAGCCCCTGCCCCCCTGTGACTGGCCCTGATCTAGCCTGAGGGAGCCCCACTACCACCTGAGGCTGGCACAGACTCCACAAGCCCTAGCCGGAGGGAGCCCTGTCCCCATCTGACACTGAAGCCTGGCTTGGATTCCCTCACTGTGTGTGTGTCCAATCATGCCTCGCTGTCTCTCCCTTTCCCTCCCTCACCTCCGTCAGCCTCTCCCTCCTCCTTTCTCCACAGGCCCCCCTTCCCCCTGCCTGAGTCAGCTGCTGCCATTCAGAGGCCATGTGAGCCTGCACACACATGGCTCGCAGCGCTGCACAGGGCTGTATTTTTAGCAGACGGTATCAAAAGCATAATTATGTCTTTTGTTTAAATGCAGCCTCTTTGTTGGCAGCTCGCAGAGCCTTCAGCTGGCTCCCAGGCTATGCTACCAACAAGGAGGGCAAGGAGACAATGAGAAACCCAATCCCTGGCTACTCTGAGACTGCCCGAGGCCAGTGGGGTCCAGGTGGCAGGGGATAGAAGTCCCCTCTCCAGGATCTGGGAATACCTTCCATTCAGGTAGGTGCGACAACTTAGCTCCTTTCACTGCTCCCTCTGCTCTGGCTGGACCAACTGGGGGTACAGGGGGGTGAGGAAGAAGGGTGAGAGAGCCACAATTCCCACTCCCCAAAAAACTTACTTCTGGCTCTCTAACAAGCCCAAGCTCCCAGGCCAGGTGCGTGCCAGCTGCTGGTTTCTCAGAAGGACGTGGCCCAGAGCCTGCCAGTTGCTTACCTACGGTGTGGGAGATGATTAGGCTGAGGGGGCAGAGAGGAGACTGGCTGGGGTTTGTCAGAGGTGAGGTGTGTGAGGTCAGATAGTTTTTTTGGGGGGGATTTTAGAGCTGGGAAAAGGATGTGGTTTGAACGGTGGAGTGACAGGTGGCAAGGGGATGTTGGAGGATGTGGGGGTTGTTAAAGGAGTCTATTCTACATTTTTAAGGGGAACCTACATTCCTTTTCTATTTCCTAGCCCCTTTTCTCCTCTCTGGGGACCCACATCCCCAACCACCACCTTTTTTTAACCAAAAACATGCCCTCAGGAAGGTGCCAGCCAGGGCAGCATCAGGACTGTACCAATAAGTACTAAAAGCAACAGCCTTCAGGGGTTGTAACGGGGTTCCCCTTTGGTTCATGAGCTGCAGAGGTATAGGAGATGGATGGGGGTAGCCAGCTTTCTGTGTTCTGAAGGGTACATGGATCTTGCTGGGTCCCAGACAGACTGGGATTGGAGCAAACTGAAGGGTTTAGTTTAAAAATAAATAAATAAATAGTCTGTCTATAAAAAGCTCACCTGGTCTAGAAGTGGGGAGGGATCTGTCTCTGCTGGCAGCATTAATTCATAACAATATTGAATCCTTTAAATTTCAACAGCACTCACTCCACTGCATATGTCTAAGCACTTTGCAAACATTAAGCCTCCAAACTCCCTGTGCAGTAGGTCCTCATGTGACAAAAAGGAGAAACTGAGCCACTGACAGGGGAAGTAACTTGCCCTAGTGCCTGAGTGGTAGAGCTGAAAATAGAACCCAGCCCATGTGATCTAACCACTAGACACCACTCCAGTAGCAGGGCTGGGAACAGAACAGTCCCCCTGCTCTAACCACTGAAGTTGTGGTTCTCAACCTTTGCCTCCAGGTCCTCACTTCCATTTAGCAATATGGCAGGGGTAATCATGGTGGTCACAACCCCTTGATACCTGTTTACCATCCCTCCCCCTTCAGAGTCATGACCCTCCTGGCTAAGGATCCGTGCACTAGAACACGCTTCTCCTAGAGCCAGGAATGGAACCCAGGAGTCCCGACTCCCAGTCCCCTGCTCTAATCACTGCTTACCAGCACACCTGGGTGCAGGCTGCTCATTTGCCCTTCTTCCTAATGCTCTCTAGGTGATGACGTCTAGACTGGGTGTCACAGGGACAAGTGAGGAGGGGTGACTGGCTGAGGGCAGATGGGACCCATGGTTCCCCGGCAGCACCCATCTCCCTCGACATGCTCCTATGGCAGAGAGGCTCAGAGTGAGTGCAGGAAGCCTCAGCTGCCGCTGTGAAAGCCCTGGCTGTTCCCCTTTGGACGGGAGTTTCGGCACTGTTTGTCATTCTGAGCCGGGCTAGACATGGGGTCTGGGGGTGGTGTTTCTGTTTCTGACAGGGTTTTTCTATCGCCTACAGGGGGCCTCCAGGTCTGGTCTGATCAGGCTGCTCCAGCCTTTGGGGGGAGGGAGGTGGAGACTCTGGAAGAAATCCAGAACTTGTGTTAATTGGCTGCTAGAGGAAAAATAGCCCCATGGAACACTAGAGATAAACCCCAAACAACAGCTAGCCCTGAGCACCCCCATGCTCCGAATCCAAGGGTGGAGCTGATCTGTGTCCCACTGCTATGGGAAATGTAAATGCAGAGGGAATTGGGCACCGTGGAGTTCTGCTTGGCTTAGTGGTGTTTAACGCTCTCTCCACCTGGAGAACTAGGTACAGCAGAGACTAGGGCACCTGGACATGAATGGGCTCCATGGGCAGTAGGAGGGGTTCCATGCAGTTAGCACAGGGTTATAATGAATCCCTGGGGAGAAATGATTTCTGAACCATTTGCCTGTGTCTGTCTAATCACCCCACACACTCTCTTTCGCTATAGGTGCTCCTCTGTCTGTCTGTCTATTTTAGGTTTTTCTGTGGCGCTCCTTACTGTACTCCCTAAGCGTAGTATCTAAGTCTAACTGCTGAGATTCCTGGGTCGCTCTTGTAAACATGGATCTGAGACAGTTCATTCGCTTATTGTCTGTGTGCCCAACTCAAACCTGTACACAGCAAAACCAAGCTGATTAAACAATTGCATGAAATAGATCAAAGAAACCAGACACCTGCAGAAAATCATTGCAGAAATCAGCCAGACAGGCCAGATCAGGGGTCCTGGGGTCCCTCTCCCGGTTTCTATTAACCCTTTGCAGTGGGATGCAGGGATCTGTGGGTGGATCCGCAGGCCTCCATGGTGGGGTATTTCAACCCATGAGTGTCTGACCCCAGCTCCTTCTGCTTTCTCGCCTTTTGAGTTTTTGTTTGAGATTCTGCCCCTCCAGAGGGACAGCGCTGAGTTCTTATCTGTCCCTTTAGCTCCCTAGCTCAGCCCAGCAAGGCTTGGAACCCAGCCCATTCCCCACGGGTTGCCTCCTGTGCTCTGAATTTCTCTCTCTAATACTGGAAGCTGGCCTCATGCGCTCTACAAGGCATCACAGTGCAGAGACCAGTGGCATGTTGGCATGAGACTGTGACGTTGCCATTTGCCTGCATTGGAACCTGGATATACAACAGCTGATAATTGGTTTCAGCTGATGCCAAAGGGTGGGGAGGAGGGAGTGACAACCTTAGAGTCTGAACACACGCAACAGGCAGGCAATTAGTACGAGCTCAGAGCTCGCCTGTGCTAGAAGCTGTTCTGATCTACTTCCCAGCCACCCCTTCACTACAAACAGGTGCTAATTGGTCCCCTTGTTGACTGTCTGAGCTAAGAGGCCAAGGAACGAATAAGCCATGGTGCGGGTTCTCACCCCTGCACCCCAATGGGAGTCCCTTAGGGCAGGGTGCAGCACATGGGAGAAGCTTGCCTTGCTGCTGCCACTCCAATAAATACAGGATGTTGCTCCCCAGGGGTGTCCCATCCCCCTGGGACATGAATTGAGACCCAGCAACTCATTACACAGAGGGGCTGCCAAAATCACATTTTGCCCTGGGCTGGATTTGAACCTGTAACCTGGTGCTCAGAGCAGGACGGGAACTGACTTTTTCCATTTTTCTTTTTCATTCTGAAATGGAACGAAAATTAAAAAAAAAAATGTCCTGCAAAATCAAAATCCGCCCGCCCCCTCCCTCCCCATTTGTTTTGGGTGAATCAAAATGTCATTCCAATGTTGACTTTTTAAAAAAATTGCTGTTATATTTGGATAATGAACTTCCATCAAAAATAGAAGCAAAACACCATTCTGAAATGACCCCGGACGACTTCCATGGGAACGCGCGGTTGCATTTTCCTCTGTATGAAATGTTGTTGAAATCGATGCCCTTCTCTGTGAAATGTTTCACTTTCCACAAATCCACATTTCCTGGTGGGAAAACGTCCCCACGGGAAATTCCTGACCAGCCCTACTCACTGTGATCAACCCCATTAGAGATGAAAGGTTGCTGCCTGCTGCCTGGTTCTGGGAACCTCTTCTGCATTCAAACCTAGTGAGACCTGCCCTGTTGTTGGGTGACTGGCCTCAGTGCCCTTCAGAGCCCAGATTGCTTCTGGGCCGTAGGATAGGATCAGGATTTGTGGGGCGAATCCCCAAAGTAGAGAGCTTCACTCCCGCAGCAGGGAGATGAAGCCAGAGGAAACAGCAGCTGTTCTCTGCCCTCTAGCAATTGGGCCCATGCAGCCTTGGATGCTGGCAGTTGTTTTTTTTCATGGAGAAAGGCAGGAACTGGCTGGGATGCTGAATTTTCCCACATTTATGCCCTGGGGATTTGTAATTGCAACCTAGACGGTGACTGGAGTGGGGCAGGAAAGGAGCTTGGCTTGGGACAGTGCCTCTAGGAAGCCTTGGTCTACATTAGAGAGATGTGCCATGCTAAGTACCATGGTGCCTGTCTGCACACCACACCCTGCATCCACACACACATGTGCGCCCCATGGTGCATGGTTAGTCACCCCACCATAAGGATTGGGAGAGCTTCAAGTAAGGCTCATTACGCTATTACTAAGCTGGTCTCTGGTGCACTGTCTGCATGCATGGGGATTGCTGGCATGATAGCCCCATGGGGGCAAGAGCTGCTTGGTCCAGTGCCCCACGATGCACCAGTCGCTGCTGTCTTGTATGCCTTCAGCATCTTCCTCTAGCCTGGGCAGGGTGTGGGGCTGGCTGGCAAGCCTGGAGATGAAGGAATGGGGAGTGCTTGGTGGCAGAAGGCTGTAGCTGGGAGGGAGCAAGATGTGTCTCCCGGCTCCCTTTCCCAGTTAGTGGGAGCAGGGATTAAGGGCAAGGCAGACAGCAGCCTTGGATAGCTGCCATTGATTTCCCAGTGGGCTGGCAAACTCCAGTGAGGGAAACAGCACAGAGCTTGTGGTTGGTAGAGCTATACCTGTGGCCTGGGCTGGCTTTCTAAGCCCTCAGTCCCCAGGGGGAGCTTTTAATTGCATCAAGGTATTTGAACCCAGTTAATGCCACTTATCTCCATAAGCAGGAGTCCCCACTGGGCAGGGGATGTACACACGCACAGGGGGAGCACAAAATTGCTGGAGAAGCAGGATAGGGCCTTTCTTTGCCGCCCCTTCCCCGCCTCGCTGTCCTGGGGCTCGGTTGACGGGCGCCCCGGAATCTCACCTGCGTGGCACCTTTCAGAGCATCCTGGGTGCATCACGATGCTGATGAGATGCTGTAGGTCTTACCCCCCTCGCCCTGTTCTTGGAGCCCCCTTTTCCTCTCTTGCAGGACTCATGGCTGATGCTCTCCACCACAAGCTTGGGGTTCTATGGCTCAGTTCCACTCCACCCACGACTTACTTTAAAAAACCCCTGAAGAGTAGGATGTGCCAGGGGACGCTCCCAGAGACACCTGATAGGGTGACTCAGACTGGGAGGTGTGGGGGGGTCTGCCTGGTGGTAGGGAACCAGGGAAAGGAAGGGGATAGGGGATCCTGTGTGTCCTGGGATATGTCCTGTGTGTCCCTAGCATATGTCCCGCAGTAGGCACTCGCCCTGCCCTACAGGGCCCCGTGCACCCCATACATAGCTTGGGGTTGCAGTCCCTGTGGCTGCACATGAAGGGAGCCTGTGCTTTGGAATCTCACCCAGATACCATGGTGACGAGCACATTGCAGAGGGACGGGTGGAGTAATAGAGTTCGCGGCCGGGGGGGGGGGGGGGAGATTCTACTTGCCGTTTTGCATGGGGAGGAAAGAGAGAGGCAGGGAGAGATTTAATCACAAGATAATCAGCTGCTCAGGTGTCGTTCGTTAGGTCCAGCCCCAAGGAACTGGTTTGGGTTGCGATGCAGGGGGACACGCATGCGCGCCTCCTTTGCAGAGCCAAGTCTGGGATGCGAAGGGTGCAAGTCTGCCCCATCCCTGAGTGTTTGGGACACCAGCCAATGCTCAGCTTTTGGGAACCCAGGACGTAACAAGAAACTGACGGTGGAGGGACGCTGTCGCTGAGGCAGCAGAGGGTGTTAAAGGCAGCCTTGACGCAGGCAGAGTCTGCTGGCACATGTGCCTGCTGCAGTGAGGCTGTCTGCTCATCCTGTAGGCCTCTCTACCTTTTGTCTTATTTTAAGGGGTCCTCTGCTTTTCCCCAGGCTCATCCCTTTAAGAGATGCAAGGTCTCTGATTGGACTCATCCCTTTAAGAGGCGCCATTCCTTTAACCAGGCTCATCCCTTTAAGAGGCTACTGAACACCTGATTCTAGCAGGGTTCTTGTGACTTCTTAGTACTATGAAAAAAAAATTACACTTACTATACCCCCAAACCGCCCCTCTCTTCTCAGACCCATCCGCCATATGTCCCTCAGTTCTTGTGCTGATCAGTGACTGAATGTCTTCTGAAACTTGCGTGCTCTTGGCCAGCCTTATAGGGAAAGGGCAGAGGAGGGGGGGGGGGTAAAAAAATAGCCATCTCTCTACAGAGAGTTAGCATGGTCACGAGGCATGAACAGGGGACTGGGAGCCCCTTCTTGGCTCTTGGAGGGGAGCATGAACTATTGGTTAGAGTGGGGGGGGCGGGGAAGGGGGGGCACTGGGCACAGGCCTTCGGGTTTCTATTCTCAGCTGTGAGAGGCAGTGCGACTCCTTGGTTAGCATAGTGGCACTGGGTAACAGGACTCCTGGATTATCTTCTGCAAGGGAGTGAAGCCTTTTGCTTAGGGTAGGGGAGCTGGGGAGTCAGGACCCCTGGGTTCTATTCCTACTTCTGCCACAGATTTGCTGTGTGGCCTTTGGCTTGTCCCTTCATCTCCCCATGCCGATTTCCCCATTGGTAAAAGGGGGATCATTGCTGGGAAGACTAATGCGATATGGCTTGCAACGTGCTGCTTCGATGTTAGATATCAGCCTTCCCCATTTGCTCCTGTGCCATCCTCCTCCCACCACCCCACATTTCCCCCCCCCCCCCCAGCCCCGGCTGTGGGAGTTCGCGTGTGTGACTCCCATTCAGCAGCTGTCCAGGACGAGCGAGCCGTACCGCCAGCCAGAACTGAAGGGGAGTGAAGCTGCCAGAGCAGTTGGGCTGTGTCCCTAATTCCCAGAAAGCTACTCGTGTGGGAGTGGATGTCCTCTCATGCCCTCCGCTCCGCTGCAGCTTTCAGACTCCTGAAGGTTTGACGTTTTCAAGCACCGGGCGCAGATTAGCAATAGCTTTCTTGTCCGTCTCAGCTGGTGCTCAGAGGGAGAAGGGGAAGGAAGGTCCCTTTTCCTCTTCCCCCTTACCTTCCTCTCTCCACCCCTCTTCATCTTCATCACCTTCATAGCCTCAGGTAGGTCCATGCTGGGCTGATTTTCGATTTGTGTGTGTGTGTGTGTGTGTGTTTGTTTGGCTTTCCGGCAGTGATCCACTTACAGGGCTTGGGTGTTCAGAGAAATTAATGAAAAGGAAGGGAAAGGGGTGGGGGAATCGTATAGAGGGAGAAAATAAAGGAGCTGTGAGTGAGAGTGCCCCAGACAAGGGGCCGCTGCGATAAGCGATCTGGACATGCTGGGGGTGTGTGGGGGGGATCTTGTTGCCGTTTTGCATGGGGAGGAAAGAGAGAGGCAGGGAGAGATTTAATCTGCTGCTGAGATATTGTTTGTTAGGTCTGACCCCAAGGAGCTGGGGTCAGACCTAACTGGGTTGTGCTGTAGGGGGACAGGCGTGCGCTTCTCTTCTGCAGAGCCAAGTTTGAGATGGGAGAGGAGTGAATCCATCCGGGAGGAGGGAGAGGGAAAAGGGGTGATGCTGCTCCGCCAGTGCTTTCAGGAGGCGGGATGTGGTGGGTCGGTTCAGGTCGAGCCAGGCTCAGTGGCTACTTCATCCTTCCCAGCCATCTCTAATGAGCGTGTTGTAATAAGGAACAAGCCTTTTGCATCAGAAACTTCAGGGCCCTTCCTGCCATAGATGGCAGCTGGGGCTAGGGCTGGATCTTCCCTTTCCCTCCCTGGCACCTCGTCCCTCCTCTCTCCCTACTGTCTGCTCCCCAAATTGCAGCCTGTCAGCTGCAGAGCTCCATCTGAGCCCAAGCGGGTTATCTGCCCTGGAGTCCCTCATCCATACCAAGAGGGCGTTTCCTGCTGGGCAATGCCAGCCTGTACTTCCAGCTCATCCCTCACCATTGTAGTGAAGCGGGTGAGCCCCAACTCTGCATAGGGCACCCAGGCTTTGGTGCCAATGGGGTTAAGCAGGGGAAGTCACCGAGGTTTCTAATTCGGGAGCTGCCGTCCTGGGACGGGGGGAGAGGGAGTGTTATATTTCTTTGGCTTTTGTTATACAGTTCAGTATTAAAGCTCCCCAGCTCACCTTTTTTAAAAAAAAAAAACCAATGCACCAAACCAGGCAGAACCCACACCTGGGCAGCTGCTGTCCCTTTGTTCGGACCCGGTCCCAGAGCAGCTAGAATAGCAGTCGCTGGGGGGCTGCCAGTCGGATTGCCTCTGACCTGCTCACGGCGCTGTCTCTCCACTCTCTTTTGTATTGGCCCAATTCAGCCCTGGAGCAAGAGGCACAGCACCCCGTGACTGCTGCAGGGGCTGGGCCTCCTTACGCCAGGGAGGGATTTGAGTTGACCCATCTCTGTCTCTTAGAAGCTGTCCAACCTATAAGGGCAAAAGCTTCCCGCTGGCTCCCTGACATTCAGTAACCGTCAGTGGCCTGGCAGAACTCAGACCTAGGGCAAGGCTGTTCACAACAAATCCCCACCCAGGCAGGGCCCAGCTCTTTAGTTCCTGGTCAGATCCAGAGTCGCTCTGAATCGGCTCCTCCAGCTTGGGGGTGGAGGCATCTTTGGGCCGGTGGAAGGTCCCATTCCGGCCCAGCACAGGTTTTCTGGATACCACTGTGTGCAGGAGGTGGAAGGGACAGAGCTGGGGCTGAACTATCTGTCATTCAGAAGGAGTTGCCACTGATTGACTTGGAGTAGCGGGTTGGCTTTTCTCTGCTTGCCCTTGGCCCCATTACACCGAGACAGACCCCAGTGCCCAGCGAGTGAGTGGGGAATCTAGGACCCAAAGGGGCCTCTTCCATCCCAGCCATGTTTCTTGGGGAGAAAACTGCAGAGAGGAGCCAGCCAAAGCAGGGGCGGCTCCAGGCACCAGCGCAGCAAGTGCGTGCCTGGGGCGGCATGCCTGCAGGAGGTCTGCCGGTCCCACGGCTTCAGCGGCAATTTGGCGGCGGGTACGCCGAAGGCGCGGGACCGGCAGATCACCCGCAGAAACGCCGCCGAATCCACGTGACCAGCTTGGGGCAGCAAAAAACATAGAGCCGCCCCTGAGCCAAAGGCTCCAGCTGCTAGGAGTAGAGCAGAAGCAGCCCAGGCTGGGACCTCTGGACATTCAGAGAACTTGCTGCAGTTTCAGCTTTGTGCATACAGGCTGTTCGCACCAACCCTCTCCATTTCAGCCTCACTCCACATCTGCTCCCCATCCCGCCTTCTCCCCTCCCCTGTCCCCCCTTCCCTTCCCTTCCCTTTCCATTTAGCTGATTTCCTTCTAACTCACTCCCACCATCCCCTGGAATTGTGGCCATTTGCTGCCATGACATTGTTTGCTCTGCATGTGTGTCCTTCCCCTACCCTGTGTCCATCCTGTCCATTGGTTTGTAAGCTCTTCAGGGCAGGGACTGTCTGCTGGTCTGTGTTTGCACAGCGCCTAGCACAGTGGGGCCCTGTTCTTGGCTGGTTCTTAGGCACTACCATAATAAACTCGATTTATTAACCAGGCTCCTGATGCTCTTCTGGCTTCACCAGGGTAATCATTTTACAGGTAATTTCCCCTCCCCTCCAGGTTTTGTCACAGCTGCAAACCCAGCAGAGCCCTGGGAATTGACCCTGGCTGTTCTGAGCCCTGTACCAGCCCCGCCCTCGCCCCACCTTTCTGGGAGAACCAAACTTCCTGGAGTTATGTGACTGCCAACAGGCTGCAGCTGCCCTGGGGAGTGCTGAGGGGGAGAGAGCCTTCCCCCCACCATCTTGCATGTCAAAGAAGGAAGCATTGATGCCTCAAGCCAATGCCTGATCCTTTCCCTGGTCTCCGGTCCTACCTTTTGCTGGGGCTCCATCTGTGCAGAAGAATGATTCTTGAAGTGGCTCAACAAGGGCCACACCATGGGGCTGAAAGGGCAGCCCTGCCTGCAGATAGTTGTTGAGCTGTGGCTTGTCCTCACCAAATGCATGCCCAAGTGCCTGAGAGTCTGGTTGCGCTTCCTCTGCATCGTTGAGTGGTCAGAGACCAGGAGCTCCTCCTGCAATGTTCTCTCCAGCACCTCAGAGTGCGTGGGTTGGTGGGGGGCTGTTGATGATCTGGTGAGTGCAGGCTTGGGGGAGAAAGTGCGGTGGCAGGAAAGCTGATAGGGGAAGGAATCAAAGATTATCTGGCTCCAACGCTTTGCTCAGTTATGAAAGGTCTTGGCAGAGGGGCCATGACCGTCAGAGTCTTGTCTTTGCTTTCTTGGCATGGGGCTGGTGATTTTTTTTTTTTTTTGTATCCTTCCTTTTCTGTTGGGATTGAGTCACTGTATTTGTTTAACCCTTCTCCAGGGAGGTTCTGGGGCAGCTCAGCATGCTGGGAGGTAGGGCAGCCAGGCTGCTGTGGGCCCAAGTCCAAATGCAGGCGCTGGCTGTCTCTGTTTGGCTTTTTTTTGGACTTGTTGAGTTCCCGACTTCAAGCAGTCTCCGACGTAGCTCCCGGGCATGCACGCTACCCAACCAGCAAACACCCCACCCACACATGCATGCCAGGGCATGCCCATCCTGGCACCCACATTAGCACCAACGCAGACACGCACACACAAACAGGTGCCCACATGCATGGATAGATACACCTGGACATAGACCTGACATGTACGCAGAAGGTGACCCACAGACGAAGACTTGCACAGTTTGGTACATACGCTTCCATCATATGGGCACACAGCACTCTGCCATAGGCCTGCATGCAAATGTTGGGCACATGCGCGAGCTCTCTCATATTATTTATTTATGTACTTAGTGCTTGTGAGGCGCTAGGATGCTCTGTGGCCACAAAAAAAGACGGGTCTCTGTCCCTGAGAATTTACAGTCTCAATGGGTAGCATGTGGCCAAGGGAGAGGGGGAAGTCCAGTCTGACGTATATATAAAGATCCCAGTCATTGCCGTATCTGACAGACATGCACACACATGCATGGCCCCGTGAAGAGCTGCGAAGCTTATTTCATGCCATGATGTCTTTTTCCTCTCTCCCTTGTCTCCTCTTTCCCAAGGATATACTGAGGTGTTGAGGCTGTAGCTAGGGGATGTATGTTCTCCTATTTAGGGGGCATGGTTTATGGATGCATTGCTAGAGGGCAAGGCCGGCTCCAGGGTTTTGGCCGCCCCAAGCAGCCAAAAAAAAAAAAGCCGCGATCGCGATCTGCGGCGGCAATTCGGCGGGAGGTCCTTCGCTCCCAGGCGGAGTGAGGGACCGTCCACCGAATTGCCGCCGAATACCTGGACGTGCCGCCCCTCTCCGGAGTGGCCGCCCCAAGCACCTGCTTGAGAAGCTGGTGCCTGGAGCCGGCCCTGCTAGAGGGCCAGTACCCTGCTGTTGGGCATGCTGGTAGGGGGCGTGTGTGTGTGTCCCTGTTGGGTATGTCACTATGGGGTGCATGTTCATTTGGGGCATCGCTAGTGGACCCCTATGTCCTTCGGGTGCGTTGCTAGGGAACGTATGTCCGTTTTGAGGAGGTTGCTAAGGGGGTGGCTCTGGCACTGGTGGTTGCTATGGGAACTGGAGTTAGTTCCCCTCTTGCTCTCTCCCCCTTTCATAGAGACCAGGTTTAGATGCTCCATGGCCCCGTGCTAGCCCCAGAACCCACCTTCCCCCTCTCCTTCCCCACAGAGCCTTGCCAGTGCTCTGGCACCTCGCCCAGCCCAGCTAGATTCAGGAAGGGTTAATAATAATGCTGCTCCTCACACACAAGGCCAGACCACACAGCAGCTGCTGAGCTTTAAGGAGGCGGCCTGTGGCCTGATGTTAATCACGCAGCTCAGCCCACTGCCATGTCCTCCTCTCACCTCCCATCCACCAAAGGCCTCCCCTGCACCTCAAGACAAGCACCCACTGCTGCAATTACCTCCAGAGGTGACTGCACATAGAGGAGGTGGAGGAGAGCTGTGTGGGGCGAGTGGATGGGTGGCAGGTGTAACTGCTTGGCTGTCACGTTTATATAACGTGTGGGGGGGGGGGTAAGGAAACCCCCACGCTCTACATAAGGCTAACAGTAACTCTCCCAGCAAGTCCGCCATCATTTCTCTGCAAATACACTGAGCTCCGGGCACTTTCGTGTGTGTGAATCAGACAACTGCGGCCTTGTCTGCTCGGCCTGGATATTCAAGGCCCCATGATACTTTCCTTAAGCGTTGGGGTTTGAGCCGGTGTCCCAGATTCCCAGCGGTTAGAGAAGATGCTGCGGCTGCTGCCCTCCAGCCCAGAAGTGGCTGCATTTCCCTGGCGCCTTCTGTATAGAGTAGCAAAGGGCTATGGCTTCCTGTGGGGAGAAAGGGCCTAGAGAAACGTAAGATATTTACCATTATTACCTATTAGCATTAGCCACAAATATGAGCGTATGTTCATGGTGCCTGTGTGAATATTTGTCAAAGTTCATGTATATGCTTATGAGTATAAACTGTGTGTCTGAGAGAAAGTGAGAAAATATGCGTTTATGAAACATGGGGCTTGTATATGTTATGTGCACGTCTCTCTGCCTGCGTCCATCTCTTTCTGTATGAGTGGACATGTGTATTTGTATATATGTATGCCTGGGTGAGTATGCTTGCATGTTTGTGTGTACATATATGTCTCTGTGTGTGCAGGTATGCATATGTTGTTGTTTATTGTTTGTGTCCTGGTAGCACCTACAGGACTGTGGTAGGCACTGTAAAAAGACAGCATAAAAAGACAGGCTCTTGCTGTGTATTTATAGAGGCATGTCCGTTTGAGTGTGCCTGGATGCATGGTGTGTATAGGGGTGTACTGTGTGTGTGTGTGTGTGTGTGTGTGTGTGTGTGTGAATGGACACCCTCCCCCCCGGGGGGCAAAAAGCTCCAAGAAAACATTTCATGCATTAGACTGGCTACAATGTTTCCTCTTCTTTACTCCCACACGTCCGTCAGTCCTCACCACACTCTCCTTGGCACTGGGGGAGATAATGCTTCCCTAAGACACTCTTCATAACTGCCTCATGCTCTTGATTAAAAATCCCGAGCTGCCAGAATCTCCTTTAAAATCACAAGCTTTCTTTCCATCCCAGTTGTTTGGTGAGATGCTAAGTTTCTGCGAACTCCAGCTCATTTCTTGTAAGAAAGAGGCACTCTACCCAACTAGAAGGTAGAAGTGTGTGTGTGTTTTGCAGGAAAGGAACTGCATGGAGGGGATGAGAGTAAGGGGTAGGATCTTGGTTTAGTGGGATACAGTACAGGTAAAGATCAGGCAAAAACAAGGGTAGGTGTGGGGGTTTGAAAGCCCTACTGGTTGGGTTTTGAGGTTGCAAAATGAAATGTAGCATGGGGGTTCATTTCCAAGTCCCGTTTAACTTCACCCTAGTTCTTCAGGACAGTGGGTTAAATCATCCCAGGTTTTGCCCAGCTTTCTGGAGATGGGGGGATTTTGGAATTGGGGTGCATACCACAGCATGTGTGGGCACACCCCATTTGCTGGAGTTTCCATTAGGGGAAGATTCTTTATTAGTGGAGAATGAGCTCTTCTTGAATCCCACACCATATCCCCTTCCCCACCCCCCCAAATCCAAACCCAAACCCAGGTCTGCACTTTGTAAATTTGCTTTATCTTTATAATAGGACAGCTCCAAATTCTGGATTCCCCCTCACCCTAAACTGTGCAGGGAGGAATGGGGTGGCAGGGATGCTGCTGAGATCCAGAGCTGGAGGTTTTTAAGAACAGGTTGTTACACATTTGTCAGGGGTGGGCTAGGTTTACTTGGTCCTGCCTCAGCACAGGGGGCTGGGCTACATGGTCTCTGGAGGTCCCTTCCAGCCCCAAGATTGTATGAACATCGTGGGTTGGGCCTGTCTCTTGGTCATGCAAAGTAACCAAAGATCTTGAAAGGGACAATTGATTGCAAACCATTTGGAGAATCTGGGAGCGAATCAGCGTGAATGTGCTTGGGAGTTCGAACCTCGGGCAGCCCCAAAAAGCTGCTGTGGAAAAAGAGTGAGAGAAATGGACAGATTCCGGGGCATTTGAATTCAGCTGGCAGAGAAATAGCTGGGGGCGGGGTAATGAACTCATGTTTTAACCCATCCCCATCAACAGATTCCTAGGGAAGGGAGTTTTAGAAATATATCCTGTTGTGATTAGAAGATCCAGTCTCCTGTTTCCTATATATTGAGGGAATGGGGGAAGCGGGGGCATGAGCATTGAAAGGGAAGAATTTTTGTGCTGATGAAAGTGAGGGTCTTACAAGTGTGGTGAAAACTTCCCCATCCCCCGGTTCCCATTGTTATTTGCCTATCCCATTCTGCCAGTGCCCTTCAATCCTAGCCTTCGACTCCCCCGGTCATTCTAGTCCTGGCCTCCCCGTCCCATTCTGCCAGTGCCCCTCCATTCTAGCCTGCAGTGACTCCTGCATTCCAGTCCTTCCCTCTTTCTTCTGGGGCCCTGTAGCTCCTGGGCCATAGGGTGCCCTTTCCCCCAGTTCTGGGGCTGCCGGAGCTCAACATTTCTGATTGCGAGGCTCTTTGGTTCCGCTTTGCCCATGGCAGGGTGTGGCATCCGGAAGGTTGAGATCTGGCCCAGCCTGACTCTCTCGTCAGGAGGCTACACCTTGACACTGAGCTGGGAGGCTAGTGCTGGGAACAAAAGGAGCTTTCTTGGAGCGGAGGAGAGTGAGTAACTGGGCATACCTGCCTCAGGTTGGCAAAGAGGCCAGACGCGCACAATGCAGACGCTACCTTGGCTGGAGCCTACAGAGGCAGGGAGGAGCTCTGAGTAATTTGCTCATGCGTCCCCTCATTATTTTGGATGAGTAACTGGAGGAGTTCTCTTCTGGTACGGAGCCCTCTGAGACTGCAGTCTCCCTTCTTCTCTGCGGGTGGCTGGAGTTTGGGGAGCAGAGCTCCCCAAATTCTTCCTCTCCTGTCTCTGCCAGAAGATACCTGAGGCTGGATGGCCCTTAGGTGTGAGGGAGTCCCCCCTCTCTTTCTTCTCTGCCTTCTCATAGCTTTCCCTGTAACAGCTCTTTCCCCATAGCTCACCACCCCAGAGCACACTTGGAGAGAGACTTAATCAAAGGACTTTTGGAAGGAACAATACAGAGACTCCCAAACCAATGGATCAAGAAATCCAGCTCCAGAATTCAGAGAAGAACATCCAAGGAGCCCTTCGGGTTGCTTTCTGCCTGCTTCAAATCCCAGAGCCAGATCCCTTTAGTCAATGGATCTAGAGTCTCTCAATCTGTCTTGCCTCTTGAAGACACTGTCCTTGGCTTAGGTCCATATTGTGGAGCCACTGAGCTCCAAACTCTGCTCCCTGATCCTTCGAAACCACAGCCTGTTCGTTACGGAGTGCCACGTCCCACCAGCTGGGATACGATGGAGGTGGAAACTGAATAAGGGTCATGCATGGAGCTCCCTAAATGGATCAGCCCAGCACCACCACAGGTGATTACTAGAGATGTTAATAATGGAGGTGGGACTGTGTGGGCTGAGGGATTGGGGGTGGGCTAAAGAGCCTTTTGCTTTTAGGCTGATGGTTCAGAACCAGCCCAGAGGAAAACTGTTACCATCTGCTGGCTCTTTGGTGGTCTATCTGCTCTCCCAGCAGGCTGTCTCAGGTCTCTGGGCAATTCTATGTAATAAACTGGCTGGATTTCCCCAGGGGATAAGTGCCCCCAATACAAAGACACCCCTGCAGCTTGCAACATTGGTCAATTTGAGCAGAGCGAGAGTCAAGGCTGGACTGGGCCATGGTGACCAAACTCTGCTTTTGTCCCTAGAGGGGTGGGGGAAGGATGTTTGGCACCTGCCTGGTGTAGACTTGTCCTGCCAATAAACAGGGGGCTCAGCCTCCAGGATTACAGCCCATGTAAACACAGTGCGCTGGGCAAGCAGTGGGAAGGGAGTAGGGTGACCAGATGTCCCGATTTTATAGGGACAGTCCCAATTTTTGGGTCTTTTTCTTATATAGGCTCCTATTACCCCCCACCCCATCCTGATTTTTCACATTTGCTGTCTGGTCACCCTAGAAAGGAGAGACACCCTCAGCCGCATGGGAATGGAACCAGGGGCTGAGGGAGAGCCCAGCAAGCAGGATAGGATGGACAGCAGGGCGTTTTGAACCAAGACCCAGGCAGGGACAATGCCGGGTAGGGCAAGCAAGAGAAGGCCAGGGGTCTACTCACAGACTCCAGGCAGCTCTGCAAGCGTCCCCCACCCCCAACAGCTCTGTCCGGAGAGCTGCCTTCCCTACTCTGGCTTCTGCTGAGACCCTGGGGTTGCTGCAGTATGCTCCTGTCTAGGCAGCCACAGGGGTCCCACTAACCCATTCTCCCCAAAACCCTTTCCACCCATGGCACAGGGGATCCAACCCAGCTTTGTCCTGCCTTGTTCCCCCAGAAGACCCCCCCACAGGCTCATGTGAGATTCCTGTCCCCCCCCCACCTCCTTTTAACTCCATTGGACAAGGGGGCTCTGTGGAGGGCAAGAATAGGAGGCAATGCTAAGGGCTGTCCTTGCTGAATGGGGCTGGCTGACGCTTATGCCAGGGCAACCGCCTCCCAGGCTCTGGCACTGTGCAGAGACGGTTGGGCACAGGCTGCAGGTCTGTGCCAAGCCGGCTGGGCGCCAGCTGCGTAAGCGCCCGCTGCAGATGAGCAGGTCAGAGATGTACAGTACATTCCTCCCCTGGCAGAGGCTCCCCCCTCCCCCCCGTGTGACAACAGCGACTGGAACAGAACTTTGATCACCTTGTGCTCCCAGGGCAGGGCAGGAATCTCACCAGGGCAGAATGGCCCAGACCGAATGTGAGTGAAGGGACAGGCACAGATGGACCTGTGGGTATTGCTGTGCAGCCTCTCTCACTCGGTTCCCCAGTTTGGGGGACCACCTTCTGCCCATGTGAACGCGTAGACAACTGCTGCCTTGCACCCCAGTCGTGGCTGCATTTCACTAGCTGCTGCAGACATGGAGTTACATTCGCCCCTCTGTTTCGCTGGCGTCTATCACGTGGTTTCTGAAGCTTCACCCGTGTCCACACTGGGCCTGGGGGAGTGAGGCAGCTTGGGGGCTGTGGGGTTGTGGCAGGTCCAGGTGCTGCAGCCCCTCCTCTGCCAGAGGGTGCCACTGGCAGCCGGTGCAGTCCCAGAACAGGTAGCTCTGGAGAGGGAGGGGGTGTGTGGCAGGGCCCCTCAGTGAAGTACATCTCCTGGGGAGTTTCTATCAGCCGGGCCCCTCTGGCGCTCACAGTACACTCTGGAGCTGCTCTTCACTAGTGTAACCACCCACCTCTGGGAAACACCAGCAGCCTTCGCCCGGGGGTGAATACCTGGGTGGGGCACGCGGACTCGCTGGCACAGGGACTTGGAATCTGCCTCTCTCCGTGCCAGCAGGGGTGGATCCAGCCGCTGCGGAGCTGCTTGGTGCCAGCAGGGTCCTTTGGGACCAGAGATGCTACAGAAGTGAACCAGTGGTATCAATGCTGCGTCTGTGTGGAGAGAGCTGGCCTGGGATAATGGGGGCCTGGGTGAATCATGTGTGTAGAACTTCCTGCTTCAGCAAAATGCTTTCTCCAGCTCCTTTCCTCCAATCCCCCCAGCCCCATGGCTCCTGGCCAGCTGACTGACGCCTCATGCTCTCAGGACTAGGGTTATTCATGCATGTCAGCTTTCTGGCAGTTCATGCTGTGGGGCTGAGCTCTGGGAGCCCAGGAGGGAGTCTTCTGGGCTCAGTTGGTCCTTCTTTCTCTGCCCATGCTCCGGGGACGATCTCGCATGGAGCCTCACCAGTTAATAGGTGCAACAACGGGCTTAAAGCATTGTAAGAGACATAGCATCAGCTGGTCAGCAAGAGCAGGGGGTTGGGAGCCAGGACTCCTGGGTTCTGTTCCCACCTTTGAGAGAGTGTGTTGTCTAGTGGTTAGAGTAGGGGGGCTACGAGTCAGGATTTATGGGTTTTGTTCCCAGCTCTACCAAATCACATCGCTCCGTTGCCTCAGTTTCCCCATTCCCCAGGTAATGATACTGAGCTCACAGGGGTGCAGTAAATGAATGTTTGTAAAGCCGTTTTAGATGCTATTGAAGTGCAGAGGTTTGTCTTCTCTAGGAGGCATGTAGGGAGGATTAATTAGATAATGGCTATAGAGTGCTATATAAATGCTACATTAGTATTGCAACGCGGTATCAGTGGGTCACGCTGCAATGCTGGTATGGCTCTCTGCAACTCGACACAATACCTCCTCTTCCCCACATGCGTCCTGTTGCTAGGGCTGGTGGAAGGGCTAAGGAGGGTTGTGGGGAGACATCTGTGTCCTCTCTAACCTTCCTTGTCCTCCCACTTGCCTCCCTAGCTGCTGGGCTGAATCCCAGAGGTGGCATCATGGTCTTGTGGTTAGAACTTGAAACTGTGAGTCAGGAGAAATGGGCTTTATTCCCAGCTCAGGGAGGGATCTGGGTCTAGTAGTGGGAGCAGGGTGCTTTGAATCAGGACTGCTGGCGTCTCTTTCCAACTCGGACAAGGGGGTGTGGTGTCATTGTTGGAGCAGGGTGGCGAGGGCTAGGATTCCTGGGTTCACTTCCCAGCTCAGGGAGGAGAGTGTGAGCTATTTGGAGCAGGGGCCTGTGACTCAGGAGTCCTGGGTTCTGCTCCCAACTTTGCTACTGATTTGTGGTGTGCAAGCTACTGCCGCTCTCTGCCTCAGTTTCCCCATCTCGGAATGTTGCTCTAGTTTAGCTGCATGTGTAAGTAAAGTGGACTGAGATCTGGAGGGGGGAACAAGTGCATGCTATTTATTCATGCCTGTGTGGCTCATGGCTCCCCCTCCTGCTTCCCATGGGGAACCCGTCAGTGATGGGGATGGTGCTCCATTCACACGGACCCCAGCAGAGCTCCTCTCAGGCCTGTTTGCTGTCCTACAGTCTCAGGCCACATCCCACGGTTCTCAAAGGGCAGAGGTAAAGAACCTGCTATCTGCAATGGGTGAGGTGGTACATGGTCCCCGAGGTCATGAGCTCCATAGGGGACTGCACTGCTTGCTTCTCAGGGTGTGGGCAGTGCATGGGACGCTGTGTGCTCTGTGCAGAGGACACTCCCTGGTGCTGTATGGCTGTTGCGCAGACGGTGTTTGTGCTGCAGAGGGTGGTGTGTACACACGCCCTGGGGTGGTAGGGTGGGGCCGTGTGCGTGTGTATGTCTCCATGGAGAGCTGCCTGGCGTGTTATACAATCTGCTGCCAAGGGAGCTTCAGTTTCAGCATGGGGAGCTTACAAAACATTTCACCCTGGCGTAGCACAGCAATTCAAATGCATTCCCTATGCAGGGCAGGGAAGAGGACAGATGGACCCTCTTCCCCATCCCCCCATGGAAATGAGGGGTCCCTGGGAGGGGGCAGGTCAGAGAGGAAGTTGGGAGGTTGAGCAGAGGAGCCACTAGAAATCAGACATGGGCCAGAGCTGCACAGTTCGGTTCTGGATCTGAATTTCACCAAGCTTTGGAGGTGTTGGATCCAGGGGTCGGGATCAGACCCATCCCTGCTAGAAAGCTGGCAGATTTATAGCCACAGAGCCATTGTCAAACGGTGAAAGGAGGAAGAAATGAGCATGAAGCCCATGGTTTTTGGAGACCGTTATCAAAACTGCAATGTGCTCCCGGAGGTGAGTGGAGAAGCTCCCTGCGGATCCTGAGTGGATCTAGAATATAAGCCAACCCCCTATCCCAAACCCACACATCCTCTTCTAGGTCATTAGTAACTATGGAAACCTTCGGTGTCTACCGCATGCCGAGTCCCGAACCTAGCCCAGCACCACTCCCTGCCATTCTCATGCTGAGTTTTGTTTGCCGACAGGGTACGGTGCACCTGGGAGGACTGTCAGCATCACATGACGGGGAACAAACCATGGAAAATGACGCCAAGAACGGGGAGGCTGTGCCGAGATGGAGGAGACCTCAGGGAGGAGCCCAAGAAACCCAGGTGCTAGAGACCGTGGTCGGGGCCATACGCAGGAGCGGAAGTGTGGCGCCGGGGATCCCTTCCAAGAGCTGTCGGGACGGGGTGGACCTGAGCTGCGTGCCTGGGCCCGACTCAGCGTTGCGCCCCGGGGAGAAGGCCTCTTTGTGGAAGCGCGCCGAGAGGGCGAAGGAGTTTTCTCCGTGTCTGAGATGGGGCCGAGAGACCCTCGGGGGGCCGGAGACAGCACTGGACTCTCTGTACCATCCTGCCATTGAAGCAGATTTCTCCAAGCACATGGATGCCAGGCACCAGTTCCCCAGGAGGATGCAACTGAAGGAGACACCCGAGTTCCAGCTCCACTCCGAGCCCAAGAACGGGGAGGTAAATATCAGCTGGGCGGAGCAGAATAAAGACAGGCCTGGCCCTATGTGGACAGAGGCTATGCTGGCCAGCCAGCTGGCCCTGTACAGCCACGCTTACCACAACTACCCCCTGCCGTTATCTGGGCTGGAAAACCAAAGCCCGGCTGCCACTGGCAAACCTTACCAGCTATCTGAGCAAGACTCCCTCCACTCCGCCAGTCCCTCTGGGGACAGCGCGGGCGACCCCCCTTCCTTCCACCACCTGAACACCCACTGCCCCTTCCTGGTGGAGGCCAAGCTGGCGGAGAGGAACCCCTTCTTGGTTTCCTCCATTGTATCAGCAAGCACTCCAGCTGAGTCTGCCTATGGCAATAGCTTGGCGAGCCTAGCCCTGGCTGGCCAGCCCCAGGACTGCCCCTCTGCTTTGGGAGAGGCCCAGTACACTGACCCAGATTGGCACCGGGCACCTTACCCGCGCACATGGAGCCAGCCGGCGTACCTGGCACCCCATCCAAGAACAAAGACCCCGTCTGCTTTTGAAACCTGCTCCAGCTCAGGAAGCAAGGTAAGTGCCTGGAGGCTATACAGCTATTGCTCTTCGTGTTACAGTGGCACTGGGAGGGAGACCCCAACTGAGAGCAGTGTGCTAGGTGCTGTACAAACACACACTAGTGGCCAGCAGCACCACGGAGAACAATGCGGTTGGGCGCTGAGCTCTTTTGAGCATCTGGCAACAAGAGACAGTCCCTGCCCCAGAGACCTTCCAGTCTAACTAGACAAGACAGGCAGGGAAAGTATGGTTATTCCCATTTCACAGATGGAGAAACTGAGGTGCAGAGCGATTATGACTCACCCAAGGTGCCTCAGAGAGTCTGTGGCGGAGTCAGGAATTGGATCCTGGCCCTTTAAATCCCATCCCAGTTCCTTAACCTCGAGTCTGTCCTACTAAGCACCCTCAGTTCCACAATCTATTGCAAGCTCTTTGGGAGGGGTATTGGAGACGACTCACGTCCTGGGGCTGGAGGTCAGCAGTGGACAAGGTCCCAGCAGGGATGTCTGGTCTCAGGAGTGAATTGAAGACCTGCTTTCTGACCTGCCATTGGACTCATCTCTTGCTAGAAATGAGACCAACCATTCATGCAAAAGCACATGCAGAAAGGGGAGTGTGGAGCCAGGTGACATGGCAGAGGAAGAGACAGACCTGTGCGTGGGCGTTAGACCTCCGCTGCAACTGGACCCTGGATGCTTTTGTATTCAGAGGATGAATCAGGAAGGTCCTTGTTGGCACCATTAGGTAGGAGGCAACCAGGGATACGTGTCTGGGATCAAATGGACAACATACCCATTAACTAGGACGCAGAACCAGGGTTCTCCATTGGGAATAGTCTCCTCTGTGCTAGCCCAACCGGCTCTGGACTCTCTCCCTGAGGAGCTGCATAGGGAGCAGCCAGGGGCTTAATTCAACCAGCCACTCTAGCACCCAGGATCAGCCAAACAGCATGTTGCGCTCAGCAAGGAACAAGGCTAGAGAGGATTAAACGCCTGGGATGCCTCCCCAAGAGTAGCAGCCAGCCAGTCACTTTTAAATGTGAAAGCAGCTGTTGGTTTGCAGGGTATCCCTGGGGAATATCTGCCTGGTGTAACTGGATCTGCCCCCAATTGTGCTTGCCCTGAGTGACGAGGCCAGGCCTTGTACAGGCGGTGGGTAGAGGTGCCCGTTAGCGGGAGTGATTCAGGCTCATGCCCAGCTCCTGGGCCTGGCTGAATTTTCATGTATGGGGAAATGCTGTTGCTGGAGGCTGCAGACCAGTGCTGCCCCACCACACCCCAGTGCTAGTGCTTCTGGCTTTTCCGGCTGGTGCTCTAGACCCCCCTCCCTAGTATGGGGGGTTGGGTCCTTAGCCGGGTGCAGGTGCTTGAAAAGGCTGGGAGCCACTCTCCCAGAACACTTGTCTTGACGCTGACCCCTCTACACCACACACGACGGGCTGTGGGACCCAGGTTTGTGGACTTGGTGTTTCCAAGCTTGTGCGTGAGCGTCCACTGTGCATTGTAAACCTGGACTTCCAATCGCTGGACCCGTGTCTCACAGCCGTGCTAATGCATCCATACTACACTACACAGACCTTCTGATTCGGGTCTGCGGCTTGAGCTGCATCCACACTGCAAAATGACAGGCCTTGGTCCCCAGTCCCAGCAGGACTCTGATATGCTCCCCAGCAGGTCCTAGGACACTTGTCCGGAGCCCTTGCTGCCTTAAGTCAGACTCATCTGTGTGTGGATGGAAGTGGGGCTTGGGCTCAAGCTTGAGTCAGAGCCTGGGCTTAGTGTGCAGTGGAGACAGACCCCCTGACGCCGGAGTGCTAGAGGTGCGAGCGTTTGGAGGAAGTGAGTGAGCATCGTCTCCAGGGTCCCCAGTCTGACTGCAGGGAGTCCAAAGGGAGATCCCGAAGAAGAGATGCTGTCGGTAGATCAGGAGTGAGAGATGGGACAGTGTGTAGCGGTGGCAGACGCAGCCCGAGGGTGAATTCGTGGCACTTGTCTGAGTCGTGCTAACGGGGGCGGAGGCGGGGGTGCTCAAGGCTACTCCTGCAGTGCTGCTGTGGCAGTTGTGAGAGGCCGTCTGGCATTGGGACAGGACACGGATGCCATCCGAGAATGGCAGCTCCCGGGTTCGGACTCTCCTCCACTGCCTCGGGTGACCTGCCTGGCTGGGGTGCTCGAGGATTAGTCAGTCAAGGATGGCGAAGCACTGGGGAAATGAAAAGCTCTGCTTACTTGCCAGGTAAAGCTTGAAGCCCTGGTTCATTCTTTCTTCAGTCAGTGAGGGTTTAACCTGAGCAGGGGTTTAGTATTATTTATTCGTATTCCAGTAGCCGCCTGGAGGCTCCAGCCAAAACCGGGGCCCCGTTGTGCTGGGTGGTGTACAGACACATGGGAAGAGACAGTGCCCGCCCTAGAGAATTTATAATCCAAACAGTCCAGACACACACAGGGAGGGAGAAAGGAAGGAGTATTATCCCCATTTTACCAGTGAGGAAACTGAGGCACAGAGCGACTAGGGGCCAGATTTCCTAAAGAGCTCAGAACCCAGCCGCTCCCATGTAAGAACCTAAAATAAGTTGTGGGAGCAAAGCGCGTCTGCAAGGCCTGACTCATGAGACTTGCCCAGGCTCACACGGAGTCCGGGGCATAGCCGCATATCCTGATTCCCGGCCCAGTGCTGTAAGCACGAGCCCGGGTGTTAATTCGTATGGCAGGTGTGCCCGCTGGGCCTGCGCTTGTTCCCCCAAACACACTTGCTCCTCTCACTCTTCTCCCCATAAAACTCCCCCCTCCCCACTGACTCCACTCAGCGCTTTGCTGTTTCTCCTCTAGGAGTTTTACCAGAAGAAGGATCCTGGCTTTCCCCACACAGGAAAGGACCCGGCCCCTGTGCCCGACCGGGCGCAGCCTCAGCTGCTCAGCCAGTACAAGGTGGGGAAGGTGAAGCGAGATGCAGAGAGCGAGATGGAGGTGACCTACGTGGAGCCCCCGTGGAAGGGAGCTGAGCAGAGAGGGTGCATGGCACTGGCCCCTCCCAGAGACCAAACCCTTCCTAACAACCATGGCCAAATGGGTCAGCCACTGTTCTACCTAAAGCACAAGGTGGCAGAGAGCTTGTGGTCCAGCCAGCCCCTGGTTCTGGATTATCCTCTCAGCAAAGCACCGGCCAGGCCCTCCGAGTCCAAAGACGAAAGCCTCATGTACCAAAGTCTGAAGCCTGGCTCCCCTGCGGTGCTGCAGGAATCCTCTGGATCTCCACTCATGGACAGAGCCCAGCCCCCTGCCCTTTCCAAAGTAGAGCTCCCATCTGGGATGGATGTGCTTCCAGCTCATGCTCTCCCCTGCAAATGCTCCCCTTGGGACTGCCCCCCGAGATGCTGCAAGAGGTGCCAGGGGGCAGGCTGCGAGGCTGTCAACTCCTTTGGCACCAGAAATGAGATGCCCGGGCCATACCGAGAAATAGATGGAGCCTTGGGAGGACATGGCATCCAACGGGGCAAGGATTCCTCCTTGCTGCCCTGCCCTCCCAGCAATCACCACACCAAGCTGAAGAAAACCTGGCTGACCAGGCACTCGGAACAGTTCAGATGCACTGCTAGCTGCCTCGGGGACAAAGGGGCTCCTGGTCAGATCAAAGAGGGTTTGCCTCTGAGGCTCAAAGCTTTAAAGAGGGAAGGCCAGGAGAGCGCTGAAGAAGCAGACCAATCTGGCAAACGGACAGCTAAGCGGCCTCACAGCCATGTCTCTGGGGAGGATCTCTGGAGCCCATGCGTCGGCAGGGGTAGCTATTCGGCAAAGCGGAGCTCAAAGGTAGCCGAGAACAAGGCGCTAAATCCCACGAGGAAGGATTGTGAGGCCCCGGAGCAGAGGAAGGTGCTCCCAGCAATGGGAAGGAAAGCAGATGCAGGAGATGGAGGTAAGAAGGGTGGAACCTGTGTAGCCGAGCAGAGAAACGGGGATGCTAGGCCACAGTCGTGGTGGCGTGGGGCTAATTCTTGCTCTGCAGCTGCCCCATCCTTGCATAAGACACCCCTGCAGAGCGGCAGCTTGAACAGCCTTTGCTAGCTGGCCTGGTCCGCGAGGCAGAGCGTGACTCCAGCACAGAGCATTGGCATAGGCTAGTTATGTTCTGGGGTAACTTTCATTGGGCCGGAGACATTCAGATTCGACGGTGACAGTGTGGGCAGATGGATGAAGGATCTAATTCAATTCCCATTCTTTGGTCCCTGAGAAACACGTGTGCAAACGCAGACACGCAAACACACACACATATGTAGGTACACAAGAATGCAATGACACACCCCAGCAAGATACACATGCATGAAAAATATGCGTGCATACATGTAAATACAGATGCGTGTGCGCTCAGGCACAGAAAGACAGTCAGACGAGCAAAGCCCATGATTTGCAATTGCTTTGACTTTGCTCTTCGGTTATGGAGGGAGCCAGGAGAGAAAGAGATGGGACTTTGTCCCTAAATCCTTGCTCGTAGTGCCTGGTGGTGGGGACTAAGATGTCTCCCCAGGTCTCCTTCCTTTCCACAGCAGCTCAAATGTTTTAGAAAACGGCTGGGCTGGGAGAGTGCAGGACTGGGGAACTCTTTTCTAGTGTTTCCTGCTGTCAGAGTCTCATGGCTCCCTCCTTGGCCCTCTCCTCTCCTCCCTCTCTCCATGGGAGACGGCATTCCAAACCCATTCAGATGGGGTCCCTGCCCCATAGATCATACAAGGCAAATTAACGTGGTGCAATACGAGCATGCCATTAAAAGGCTAGGCTGTGAGGGAGGGCGTGGGGGACAATAATCACAAGTTCTTCGGGGCAGGGGCTATGTTTTCCTGGGTGTTTGTGCAGCACCCAGTACATGGGAGCCCGATCGTGACTGGCAATGCAGATATTAAATAAGAGTAATCATGTAGTTACTCACTAAGGGATGGACACAGCCTAGTGGTTCTTGGAGGGACTTAAATATGGCCAGGGGACTGGTGTGGGCGGGTCATGGACAGTATTCCAAGTGCAACTCCCAGCATGTCGCCAACTCCAAGCATTCAGCAATCATGAACAGGGCCCCCCAAAATCATGAGATGATTTACAGATAATTATTTTGGGCTGCTTATTCTTTGCTTTCTGGTTCCGGAGCCTTTAGGGTCATGCTCAGGTCACGTTCTCAAGCTTTTCTCCCCCACCACAAGGGCTAGAAAGTTATTGTGTGTTTTTGTTTTAAATGCAAGCTGAGATTCTCCTGTAATCACTTGACTTCTGGAGTTGGGGGCGGGGGGAACCAAATATTGGAAAACTCACAGTCAAATGAGAACCCTGCTTAAGAGGCAGCATAAAAGAAGGGGCGAAGATGCCTGTGTGAAGAGGACAGAGAAGGGGCATTAAGGCTGGCTCATTGGTGAAGGCCGAGAGGACAGGGAAGCAAATGTGAAAGGAGACCAAGTCAGAGATGGCAGGAGATATGAATGAAGGAGGGCCAGGAAAGATAACCAGTTTGAATCTGACACTCAATGTATGGGAGCCAGTGAGATGCCTCAAGGATATGGAAGAGGACAGAGCTGCAGAAGCCAAGAGGAGGCGGGGGAGGGAGCTAGCGTCAGAGGCCACAGGATCTTGTTTGTTCCCCTGGCTTCATCCATCGCCTTGAGTGACCTACCTCTCCACCCCACCTTCCACCCTCTGTGCCGCCACACCTCTCTCTGTGTCTCTCTGACACCTCCAGGGGATCTCAGCCTTGCTGGGGCCAAGCTCATCTCTTGTGAGACCTGTTCAGTTTGCCTTGTCATCTTTCCTGATTTACCCACTCTCCTCAGTGGCAGGGAATGAGGGGAGCTTGGCTGAAGAGCAGGAGAGGGTCTGGTAGGAGATGGGCAGAATTAGGCTCGGGTGTTGCTGGGGAATGACTCAGATGTGATCAGACCTTCTGCTGCCTTCTAGGGTTCCATAAGTTCATGTGGTGACACTGCACTAGTCTGCTAGGCTGTCTTTCTGGTGCATCCCCCCAGACAAGGTGTGCAAGGACCTTCGTGAGGAATCTTGGCCAGTGTCTTCGTAGCAGGTGCTCAATCCCGTGTTGTTTCCCCAGGGCTCCTGAGTTGCAACGGAGAGGACGCCGGAGAGCAGAAGGAGATGCGATACCTACAGAGCGTTCCATGTATGGCCCTCCCTGACTGCATTGAGAGGTGTTGTGCTTGTTCCTCCAAGGACGGGACGGGAGCCGTGCCCCGGGAGCAGGAGGAAGAACCCATGGAGACCTTCTGTAGGCTCCTGCATTTCCGAAGGTGAGCACACGTGCGGCTGTCCTCTTCAGTTCTCCTGTTGCACTGAGAAGTGGCACCCCTGGGGCCTGCAAGATAACGAGTCTGGGGGGGAGCCTGTGCTGTGATTTGGGGGAGCATGGGCTGCTATTGGCAGCGGCTCTCCCCCGCGGGGCGTTGGCTCGTTCCTGCAGCCCCCAGGAAGCAGAGGGCAGAAGCAAGTCTTAAATTACAAAAGGAGATGCTAGGTTGGGATATCAGGAAGAGCTTCTGAACAGTGAGATCAGCTGAGCAACGGAGTCTGCTCTCCAGGGACGGGGTGGGAGTCGCGTTGCTTGGACATTTAAAACGAGAATGTGAAAGGCCCCGGAGGATCTGATGTAGGGCACCATCCTGCCTTTAGATTGCAAAGTCTTTGGGACAGGTACGGCTTTTTGTTCTGTGTTTGCATAGCACCTCACACCATGGGGTCCAGGTCCATGCCTGGGGCTCCTAAGTACCATGGTAACACAAATAATGCCCATCCCATCCCATCCCAACTCCTCTACACTTCCATTCCATGCTGCTGCATTCCCATCCGTCACCTCCTGTCCCTGCAGACTGGCCTGGCTCTGCTTTTGAGAAACTGACATAAAATTCAATGACAAGTAACAAAAGGTTGTGCTGGACATGCTGCATGTGCAGACCACAATCACAGACACCGTCAAACCACCGCAGAAGGCAGGGAAAAGCGGGCAGTACCCCCTTGTATCTCACAGACGGCAACAACCTTCCCTTCTGTATAGCCTTATGCACCTGCCACCACAGGAGATCTCACAGCCTAATGGGGCTGAGCTTAACCGGTATTTGGATGGGAGCCCTCCAGCCAAAACCAGGAGGGGTGCAGTTGATACAGTAAGGGCTGCTGTGCTGTCTGAAGAGGGTCCTTTGCCAGTGAGTGTATTAAAGGTTGGGTGGTGCTGTTTGTTAGTCAGTGTGTTCACCCCAATGCTGTAACCGGATGCCAGTTCTGTTGGGGGACTGTTTGGGGGAAGCGGTGACTCTGAAAAAGCCGTGGGAGTCATGGTGGATAACAGCTGAACGTGAGCTCTCAGTGTGACCCTGTGGCCAAAAGGACTAATGCAATCCTTGGGACGTATAACCAGGAGAATGTCCAATAGGTGAAAGGAGGTTATTTGATCAGACTATATTTGATATTTGAGTGACTGCTGCTGGAACACTGTGTCCTGTTCTGGTGCCCACAATTCAAGAAGAATGTTAATAAATTGGAGAGGATTCAGAAAAGAGCCATGGGAATTAGCAGGGGTGCCCAACCTACAGCGTGTGGGCCGTACGTGGCCCACCAGAGCATTGCATAAGGCCGAGTAATTAGCGTTTTGTCATCATGTTTACAACAGTTTAGTTTACGCAAGTATGTAAATAGACAATACTGGACATAGGTTTTCTATCTAAATACCTAGGAAACAAGCTGAACTTAAAATATAAATCAATACAGGTGACTTTAAATCTTATCAAAATATGTAGAATCTGTTTGGCCCACACAAGGTTGTGCTTAGGTTTCGGTGGCACCACTGAATGAAAGGTTTGGGAAACACCGTATTGTGATAGATGCCAGGAGCCCAATCAGTTTAGCTTAGCAAAGAGATGGTTAAGGGATGACTTGATCATAGTTTATAAGTACTTGCCTGGGGAACAAATATTTGGTAAGAGTGGGCCCTTCAGTCACTCAGATAAAGGTATAACCGGAGCCTATGCCTGGGAACTGAAGCAAGACAAATTTAGACTAGAGATAAGGTTCACATTTTTAATAGTGAGGGTAATTAGCCATTGGAACAAGTTACCGAGAGCTCTGGCGGATTCTCCATCGCTGGCAATTTTAGAATCAAGACTGGATGTTTTCCTAATAGATCTGCTCTGGTTCAGTGAGGAGTTAATTCAGGAACGTTCTCGGGCCTGTGTTCTGCAGCTCAGCCTAGATGATCACAGTGGTCCCTTCTGGCTTTCTAATCTGGGAAGTTTGGGTTGAGTAGGGCTACCATATGTCCGGATTTCCCCGGACATGTCCGGCTTTTCGTTCTATAAATAGCCGTCCGGGGGGGATTTTTAAAAATCTAAAAATGTCCGGGATTTCCCCAGTCGGCTATTTATAGATCGAAAAGCAACGGCCAAGTGCCGCTGGGCAGCCAAAGCCCCTTCCCGGCTCCCCCCATCCCCTGCAGCCTTACCACTCCGCTGGCCCCGCAGCTATCTTCCCCCTCCTCCCCTCCCCTGAACGCTCCGCCCCCTGCTCCCCTGATTCCCGCGAAGCTCGAAATGAAGCAGGGGCAGGCCGGCGGCAGCAGCAGGTAAGCTGGGGGGGAGGAGGAAGAGAGCTCCGGGAGGCGCGGCCCTGGCCAAGCGGCGCCCGGCGGCCCCAGCAGCACCGGCCAGGACCCGGCCCGCGCCCCAGCACCCCCGGACCCGGCCCGGCCCAGGCCCCAGCACCGCCGGCCCGGGCCGGGCCCCAGCAGCGCCGGCCCCAGCACCCCCGGACCCGGCCCAGCCCAGGCCCCAGCAGCGCCGGCCCCAGCACCCCCGGACCCGGCCCGGGCCCCAGCAGCGCCGGCCCCAGCACCCCCGGACCCGGCCCGGGCCCCAGCAGCGCCGGCCCCAGCACCCCCGGACCCGGCCCGGCCCAGGCCCCAGCAGCGCCGGCCCCAGCACCCCCGGACCCGGCCCGGCCCAGGCCCCAGCAGCGCCAGCCTGGCCCGGGCCCCAGCACCCCCGGCCCGGACCCGGCCCGGGCCCCAGCAGCGCCGGCTGAGCACCTCCGGCCCGACCCCAAGCCCTGCAACCCCGGCCGGAGCGCAGCCCGATTCCTGGGCTCTTTAAAGCTGGCCCTGGTCAGGGGACAGGGAGGGGGGGTTGGATGGGTCGGGAGTTTTGGGGGGGGGGGCTACCATGGGGGCAAGGGTGTGGAGAGGGGTTGCGACAGTCATGGACAGGGAGTGGGGGGGTTAGATGGGTCTGGAGGGGCTGTCAGGGGGCCAGGGGTGTGGAGAGGGTTTGGGACAGTCAGGGACAGGGAGCAGGGGGGGTTAGATGGGTCTGGGGTTCTGGGAGGGCTGTCAGGGGGCAGGGGTGTGGAGAGTGGTCGAGGCAGGCAGGTAGCAGAGGGGGTTGGATGGGTCAGGAGTTCTGGGGGTCCTGTCGGGGGCAGGGAGCAGTTGGATAGGGCATGGGAGTCACCAGGGGTCTGTCTGGGGGCAGGGGTTTGAATATGGGGTGGGAGTGTGGATAAGGGTCGGGGCAGTCAGGGGACAGGTAGGGTAGTAGGGCATTTTCAGGAGGGGGCAGTCAGGGGACAAGAAGCAGGGGGGCTTAGATAAGCGGTGGGATCCTAGGGGGCAGTTAGTGGCAGGGGTCCCAGGAGGGGGCAGTCAGGGGACAAGGAGCGGGGGGTTGGGGGTTCTGAGGGGGGCAATCAGGGGGTGGGAAGTGGGAGGGAGTGGATGGGGGTGGAGCTGGGGCGGGGCTAGAGCGGGGCTCCTCCCCCCCCCAGTGTCCTCTTTTTTGCTTGTAGAAATATGGTAACCCTAGGGTTGAGATTAGGGGTTCTGGAGCTTTATCCCTTCAGGAAACCTGCCCTGGAACTCTAAGGCCCTGCTACCTGGCAGCTGCTGGACTCTCTGACTTCGTAGTTTTCTCCTTGCTGTGACCATAGCTGAGTCCTCTCTGTGCTGCTTTTAGGCTGGTGTTCTGTGACAGCGGGGAGCTGAGCGTGGATGGATTCTCCACACTGGACGAAGCCGAGGGCGAGAGCTTATGCCTGAGGATCTCCAGCAGGGAGAGAAGGGCCCAGGACATCAGCACCAGCCTCAGCCTAGCCAAGTATCTCCTCTCCGTCCTGGGGGACCAGTTCTGTGAGGCCATCAGGAGAGACAGAGAGGCCTGGCTGTGGGCACAAGGGGAAAACGAAAGTAAGTCAGAAACAACGGTGCTGGGGACCATTTTGGGTCATGGAGATGCTCACCTACTGCAGCGTGTGGGTTTGAATTCCACGGAGGCTAGATGCTCCCCAGCCTGGTGCCTTGGGTCACCGCTTACCCCCAGGCAAAGAGGGCGTGAAATGTGAGCTGGGAATAGTGATTCTTGTTGCATTTTGCACCCGCTGGGATTGATCCTTCTGTCACTGGCCCCGGTGAGAGTCAGGAGAAGCTCTGTGTGAATGCTTAACTCTCCCTGGTGCGAAGCTGGGGGCCAGAGAAAGGAGAGGCAGGTCAGGCTAGCTCGCAGGTCTCTAAACCACAGGATTTGGGGACTTCAACAGCAGAGTCAAGGGAAAGGGGTTGGGACGGCTTTGTGGCCTGCATCATGCGGGAGGTCAGACTAGATGATCATAATGGTCCCTTCTGACCTTAAAGTCTATGAGTCTATGAGACTGTGTGTCTGCACTGCAGCTGGGAGGTGCGATTACAGCATATGTAGATGTGACTCAGCCGGCTTTAATCTCGCTAGTCTGAAAACGAGCAGACAAACTGCAGCAGCATGGGCCGTGGCTCCTTGAGTCTGCACCCGGAGTCCTGGGCACACAGCAGTAGCCTGCAGACCCATCCGAGCAGCCACAACTTCACTGCTATCGCTCCTTGGGCCAGCTTGAATCTAGCTAGATCAAAGCCAGCTCCAGTGCATTACACAGGCTGCAGTCACACCTCCTGATAGCCATGCAGACGTGCCCAGTGACCCCGCAAGTGGCAATGCAGTTCCCAGTGGTGCCCCGTGAGTCCGATGGAGCGGGAGGTTTCTCGGCTCAGTCCATTTCCCAAAGGGTTGTGCTGACAAGGGGGTTTCTCTGCCCTGGGTCTCACGCCGCGGTCGCTCACAGCCCGCGTGGCTCAGGTTCCTGGGTTGGTTTGCGTCTGCAGAAGGGAGCCACAGTGAAGTGCTGCTCTGCCCCGTCCCCTCTGCTGGCCGTCTCCAGCGCATCCGATCACATTCTGCATTGGAGCCACTGGGGCATCTCTGGATTTACACCACTGTCTGCGAGAGCAGAATCTGGCCCATAGGCTTGAGGTGGTTTTCCCCTTCATTGGCTTGGCAGCAGTGTTGCAGGCCTCACCCGAGCTATCCACATGCACCCAGCAACAACCCCCGCCCCCAGTCCCGAATCCAGAGGGTCGGTGCTCTGCAGTCAAGGGGAGAACACAGAACGGACCCAGCCCACTATGCAGGAGGTGGAGAGGAACCTTGAGGCACCATGTGTGGGAGCCCAGGACTGCATAACCATGGAGACTCCACTCCACTCTGGTATAGAGCAGAGGTGCTGCTTCTGTGCTGCAGAGCCGTGGAGAGCAGGGTGTGATCATGCCACGTGGAAAGCAGATTCCCTGTTCACCCAGGGGAGAGTGCTGTGCCATGCCAGGGTCAGGGTGGGGCCGCATGGGGAAAGCCAGGAATGCTGTAGGGCAGTTTCGGGGACCCTGGGGGAGCTGTGTGGGAAGAGGGGGGAGCGTAGCTCAGACTTGGGGTTAGACTGAACTCCCTGGCCAGCCCTAGTGCAGTGGGGTCACGAAGGCCTTGGCAGAGTTGTATCCAGGTTACGCTCTTCCATGCGGGCAGCAGCTTTGTGATGAAGGGGAGGCAAAGCGGTGACATGGTTGGAGCCGTAAAGCCAGGGAGGAAGGAGAGGGGAGGGAGGAGACCCCCATAATTTGTTCCCAGCAGCACGGTGGTGGTGAATGAGAGCAACTGTGCTGCTTTCCAATCCAAACAGAAGGGCCTTTGGCAGGAAACAGAGGCGCCCCTGTGCCCCAGACTTTACACCTCAAATATTTGGAGTCCATAGTGCCTGAGTCCCATGCGAGATAAGGGCCTTTGTCCCGGAGCAGAAGGGCCAGCCACTGAAGGCATTTGTTTGCTTGCAGGGGTGACCGCCTGGCGGCGAGGGAAAGGCGCCCTGCAGGCCTGCGATGCCTGCCAGCATGGCCTCTTCAACGCTCACTGGAACTGCTCCAGCTGTGGGTTCCAGCTGTGCTCGGAGTGCTACCGGACCAAGAGAGAGCGAGCCAGCCCAGGTAGTGCACCGGGTTCCCAAGCACTTCAGTAGTGTGGTGGGGGGGCGGGCCTAGGGCAGTTATAATTGTCCAGGAGGTCAGCTGAGAGCATGTACAGCATTGTACAATAGTTTACAATGGAACCAGAGATGCCCTCAGTCCAAACAGCCCTGATTGCTGGAGGGGCGGGGGGTGTATCTGGCCCCCAACCTGAATTTTGTAAATGGCCCCTCCGTTGAGCCAAAGCTCCAGATCTGAACATGCAGCCCCCCAACCAGGGTCGGCTCTAGCTTTTTTGCCACCCCAAGCATGGCAGTCAGGCGGCCTTCCGTGGCATGCCTGCGGGATTCGGCGGCATGCCTGCAGGAGGTCTGCCGGACCCACGGCTTCGGCGTACCCGCCGCCGAATTGCCACCGAATCCGTGGGACCGGCGGACCTCCCACAGGCACGCCGCCGAAGGCAGCCTGACTGCCGCCCTCGCAGGGACCGGCAGGGCGCCCCCCGTGGCTTGCCGCCCCAGGCACGCGCTTGGAGCGCTGGTGCCTGGAGCTGCCGCTGCCCCCAACTTGGGGTGTGCAGAATCCAGAGCCAAACTTGCAGCTTAAGCCTGTTTCCTCCATGACACTAGCATGGTTCTGTAGCTAAGTCAGTGCATGACTGCACCAGTGTTGCACGAGAGAGCGCAAACCTCAGTTTGCACTGGTGCAGTGTGTCTGTGCTGGGGCTTTGCACTAGTGTAATTACGCCAATACCCCTGCCCAGGCAAGTCCCTGGGCTAAGGGGGGGTTGGGAAGGGAATGGACGGAATCCTTGGTGCTGCTGTTTCGTCTCTATTGACATTGGTAGAGGGCTCAAGCGGTACAATTTGCAACGGGATTTCAGCCTCCCCCTGCATCTAGTGTCTGACTTTGGAGCCATCTCAAAATTCCCAGTTTGAAGAGTTTTTGAGGGTGGGTGGAGGTAGCAGCTCTGGTCCCTGTGAGTTTGCCAGCTCTCAGCAGTGACTGGTGCCCACATTTTTTCTCTCTCTCTCTCTAGCCCAGACAGAGGAGTCTGTGCAGTCGGCCAAGTGTGTCCAAGGGCAGGGCCATGATGTTCTGTCCCTCATTCCTGCGCAGTTCATCCCCACCCACGGTGAGCTACCCCCTGGCGCTTCCCCAAGCCGTCGGGCGAACAGCAGGAGAAGCTGGTGTACGATCATGGCAAATGGGCTGTGCAGGGCTCCCCACTCCCGTGCTTTATGCTTGGGGGGAAACGAACCCTACTAAGCACCTGGCTTCGAAAAGGAAACATCTATCCAATGCTCCTTTAGCTGTTCCCTGCAGCGCTTCCCTCTGGGAGCATCTCCGCAGCCAGCATTCCCACCCTGCTCCCTGCAGTGCCTCCTGCTGGGAGAGGCGGGGGCTGCAGTCACAATGATCTCCTCTGCAGACCGGGCTCCCGCTCCCTCCCTGACCCCAGTTCCTCCCTGCTGAGCTCCTGCAGTGCTTTGAGCGCTGGGACAGAGCTGTGCAGAGCTCTATTGCTCAGCAGGGCTGTCGCCTCTCAGACCTGCCGCCTCCTCTAACCCGTCTCCGTCCTTCTCCTAGTCCTGGCTGAGCTCTGGAAGCTGATGCACGAAGTGCAGGTGAAGTTTGACATCGAGTCGCGCTGCCCCTGCAGACTGAGCATCTTGAGCAAGAGCCTCACTGACAACACGGGGGGTGGGCAGGTAGGATGGGGGGGCAAGCCTGAGTGGGGTCTATTGGGACAGGATGGGGGGGGCAGGGAGAACATGGGGTGGGGGGGGATGTAAAAGGAACTGTGTGTATGAGTAGGAGACACCCGGCTTGGCATTCAGAGGGGGTGATGGAGAGCTCAGGTTGCAGAGCAAACACTGGCAGCAACAGAGGTGTAGTCATAGTAACTCCGAGCGCGGGGCATGCGCAGGGAAGCGCCATGGGGGAGCAGCAGTGCTGGGGGCCTGAATCTCACTCCTGGCCAGGTACCCCGCTGGCAGGGGCTGCTCTTGGCTCTAATAGATGGGGTATCCCACGATAGCATGGCGTGTCAGTGCCTTTAGTCTCAGCTTGATGTCTGGAGGAATAGTTAGGGAGTCCCGCGGGGAGGGAATCTTGGGGAGCAGGGCTGGGAGATGCTCCTACCTGGGGCACCCTCATGGACCCCTCCCTTTGGATGTTTCAGAAGGAGGAGATGGGGAACATGACACCTTTGCTACAACCTGCCAGCAACGAAGAGACAGACGGCTCGAGGGTAATCAAGGAAGGTAGGTCTCCCCGCCTCTGTCTCTGCTGTGTGCCCAGAAGGATCGGACGCTCTCTGTGCATGCCTCCAAACTGATGCAGCAGGGAGCAAACCAGCCCTCCTCCTCTGCAGCCCCTGGGAGGCAGAGGGGGTGGGTGAGGAGGGCCGGGTGCATGTGCTGTACCACCTCTGTGGGAATAGAAACACCACGGGAGAGGTGCGATTCCCCAATGTATGTGGGAAAGCAGAGTAGCCTGGGACAGAGCCGGGAAAGACTCAGGGCTTGGGTAGTTGTGCGGGGGTGGGGGAGCTGCAGGGCAGGACTGAGGTGCAATGGGGAGCCCAGGGAGTTGTAGGGCAGACTACAGAGCTGAAAGAAAGACGCTTGCATGGCTCCTAATGGTATCTGCTCTGTCCCTGGGGGAGCAGGGTCTCCTGTGGGTACCTGCGGACTCGTTGTTTTCCCCTGTGGGACACCCAGCTCAGAGTCCCCTAGGGGAAGGACATCAATGACGTCTCTCCAACCCTTCCCCTTTCTCCCCTCCCCCCCCCCCCCCCCAGAAAACCCAGACTCCGTCCACCCGCCGAGCGAGCAGGGCCCCAAGGGCGCAGTGCAGACATCCACCCTCTGCGAGCTCCTGACCTCTACGGCCGTCAGGCTGTGCCTGGGGCAGAATGGCATCCGCATGGCCTTCGCGCCCGTCTCCCCGGCCTTGCCCAGCGTGAGTACAGGCCGCTGCCGGGGCCCTGTGGGTTCTTTTGCAGGTTCTGCCGCTGGGGGGCTCCGCTCAGACACGGGCTGGGCCTCCCACTTCCAAGGCCTGGATCTGAGCTCTGCAACTCAGACCCCCCAGTACGGGGAGAGGGGTTAGATTCCGATCCAATCCCAGATCCGACCTATGTGCCCCAGGCCTGTCTCCCGGGTCCCTGAGGTTGGATCTCGTGGGGAGATTGGCTCCGACGGGGCTGTGCTCACTCCCTGGGAGGGATTATCAGTCAGGTCCCTGAGGAGAGGGGGCCTGGGAAGGGGAGAGGGTGGTAAGGACGCTGTGGAGACACTGGGATTTCAGCCTTGGTCCTTTGCCCTTCCAGGACAACCGGATCACCAACATCCTGGACAGCATCATCGCCCAGGTGGTGGAGAGGAAGATCCAGGAGAAGCACTCAGAATGTGAGCAGCGGAGCCCCAGCCCCCCCGAGCCGCAGGTCTCCCACTGCATCCTGGCCCCGGGGGGACTCCTGTGGCTTCACGATCCAAACCACTCCTGCAACTACAAGCTCTTCCAGGAGCACTGGAGGCAGGGCCAGGTAGGGACGGTAACGCCAGGATCTCTCTGGGCTGTCTCCTCAGTCCCACCCCATCCCAGTGCCGCACCAGGGTCCTGCAGTCCTTAGTGATGTGCTGGCCCGGGGGCTGTCTAGGCTGTTCCCTCAGCTCAGTGCCACACAGAGAGGAGGGCTTGTCCCAGGGCTGCGTCATGGGGAAAGGGATGGTTCTGCTGCCCCACTGGGGTTGCTGTCTGTGGGTCCCCTGTTGAAGGGCTGGGAGCAGCCTTGTCTGCCCCTCTGCACGCTCCCCTCCCCCCCCCCCGTCTGCAGCCCCCAATGCCCTTCTCCCAGGGATGACGTCTCCTGCACACTCTCTAGGCATGCTCCAGCCCGGTAACCTCCGCCTTCCCTGTGCTGCCCCCCCCCGCAGCCTGTCTTGGTTTCAGGGCTGCAGAAGACACTGAAGAGAAACCTGTGGGAGCCCGAGTCGTTCTGCCACGAACAGCGGGGGCAGGAGGTGCAGGCGGTGAACCTGCGAAGCCAGCCGGGCTGGACAAGGGTCAGCAACAAGGACTTCTGGGATGGCTTTGCCTCCAGTGCCAGTAAGTGGCTGAGAGCTTGCCAGAGGGTTAGCATGGAGGAGGGGCTGGCTCCGTTGGGCACCCACAGTGTGGCAGGGATTTGTGAGAAAGGAGGGTGCTGGGTCTCAGTACAGTGCCTAGTAGACAGATGCCCACATCACAAACCCAGCACTAGCTGGTCCCCTCCGTGGCAGCCACAGCAGAGAGGCCAAGGACTGACTGGGCACAGAAGCTACCAGTCTCTAGGGCACTGGGGGAGAGATCTGGCTCCTTTCTGCTGCAATAAAGTCAGTTTGAGTTTAAAAAGGCACAAGGGAACCAGGGATACTTCCCCCTAGTGCGGACAGGACAGACCCAGCCAAAACACAGGGCTTGGGCATAGCACGGGCAACTGCAGGGACCTAGCATCCACTTCTCTAACAGTGAGCGTGGGCACTGGGCTCTGGCTGCATGTGGAGGGGAAATTCACTTGACACTTGCACCGTCCTGCTGCTGAGGAAGGTCTGATGCTTTGAGTTACAGCGGGAGTAATGCTGAGGGAGCAAAGCAGGCTTGGGGTGCTCAGGGGCTCTGCCGGGCAAGACACCCTGCTCCCCGCAGCCTGCATAAGCGGGAGACCCAGTTGTCTGTAAGACTCTGCTCTTCCCTTCCTTACAGAATGCCTGGAGACAGAGAACAGCGAGGGGAACCTGCTCAAGCTAGAGAGCGGCTTTGGGGACATGCCAATGTGCAGGTACATGGATACTGGGGGCAAATAAAAAGCTACCCACTCGCCTGCCCCCGGCTCCCCCCCCACCCTTATCCAGCTGTCTCCCCACTCACCTGCACCCATCCTTGCCTCTACATCCACTCCCTCACATCATCTCCTCCCCGCTTGGTAGAGCTAGGACCCTTCCAGGTTCACCTCAGTGTCGGGGTTGGGACTGGACCCCAGGCCTGTGTGCAGGCCACTAACCATTAGCATGGAGGTACATGGAACCAGGCCTCCACTGCACATGGTTGGTCACTATGGAAGTGCACCTCTAGGTGAACCTGCCATGATCAGCAGCCACTACATGGGTAGCACCTTCTACTCCCCAGGTGAGCACCCAGGCCTGGCTTTTCCAGATCCCCTGGACTACCTCCCTGCATGGGCAGCCCCGGAGCCAACCGAGGAAGGAGACTTAGCTTAGAGTGGCTTTAGCTCCCAGGGCTGAACCCGCCCCTTGTGTGAGTGCGGGGCTGAGCCAACCTGTTGTGGCTCCCTCTGCCTGCCACTTTCCCAGTAGCTCGGAAGCCCGCTGCTGCCGTGGGATGGGGAGTGGAAAAAACAGGCCTTGTTTTTCACACCCATGTGTTTTTATTTTGGAAGGAGGTGGTGAGGAGCTGGCGAGCGGCTGGGGCAGCGGCAGCCACTGCCAGGACCTGGCTTTTCCACTTGGGCACACGGAGTAGTCTCGGTCTGCTGGCTTTGTGTGGCAGCCTGGCTGTAAGCGATAGTCTCCTCGCAGCCTCCATGCCATGGCCTTGCCTCCTTCCCTGCCATTACAGGAGTGCACTCTGGGGTCCCCAGCGGGGGAAACCACAGCACAATACATGGGGGCTCTTTGGACTTAGCTTTTCTGCAGAAGGGCAGCCCCAGCTGCAGATCCCTATAACAGGGTCCTGTAGGGCAGCACCCCACGTGGGAGGGAGACTCCAGCTCAGACTCTGAGTCCTGCGCCTTATTGCCCTTCACCATGTCTCATGGGCTGGGGTTCATACTCATTTTACACTGAGGATCAAGCTCCCAATCCTAGGAAGGCAAAAGGATTTGGAAAGGGAAATCCCAAGTGCTGCCCTGACTCCGCTTCCGGGCTGAGACTAGGCCCCCAGAGATCAGTCTAGGGCTGATTCCGCCTCTGCCTTCTCACCCTTCAAGGACTGCCCGATAGCATCCCGTTACAACCTCTGAGCGTATCACCGGTTTGTATTAGGGACAGGCCAAAACAAAAGCCGTTTCTGTAAACAAATCCTGATCATTCACCGTACATATCTCTTTCCATCCAAGGATCTCAAAGCCACAGAGACACATTGACTAATCTTTGTAACCATCCTCTGATGCTGCCTTCCTCGCCCATGTTACAGACAGGGAAACTGAGGCATGGAATGCTCACAGAGAGAGTTGGGAATAAAATTCCCAGCCCCCCCTGCTCTGACCACTAGCCCCCATTCCCCTTCCCAAACTGGGAATGGAGCCCAGGAGCCCTGACTCCCAGCCCACCCCCTCCCCAGGTGTATGCGGCCATTCGAACCATGGCATAAATGCCTTGATTTCACAGCTTCATAAGCTCCATAGTACGGTCAGGGGCATTCCCAAGTTCTGCCCGTGCCAGTGTTGTGGTTGTTTCCGTGAGCGACTGATGCACTGCAAAGGGATAAAGCTGAAGGGAGGGCCTAATAACTGAAAGGACCAAATCAGTGTCTAGGTGCCATCCATGACCTCCTTGCTGATTTGGGTAGGCCACATGGCTGTGCAAAGACCCCCCAGCTCACCCAGGCAGGCTCTGCCACCCCTGAGTAACCAGGGCTATTTCTGATTTTTGTCAATAACCTCCCTGGCGCCCCGCAAGCCCAATGCTTCTGTCTGTTACACTGCTGTAATATGGATGCGTCCCGTTGCAGTTAGTGGAGTTTCAATGGGTTAACTGGGGGAGGGAAATCTGGCCTGTTATTGTGGGCCATAACATTTTCCTGTGCTATTTAAAACCCAGCCCCAGTCAGTGTGTCCACACTTCAAAGCAAGGGGTGTTCTTAACTTGGGTTGGCTACTGTGGCTCAAATAGCAGGGAAGACATTGCTAATGGGGTTAGCAGCACAAGTTCAACCCCAGGCGCCCATAGGCTTTAACATTAGCTGAGTTGCTGTGTTTTCCCTGCTATTTTAACCCAAGCTAGCTCACCTCAGTCAGGCTGTGGGGCAGAAACCGGCAGGAACAGTGTCCCTGCACTTTTGGCCTTGTACGCACTGTACGGGTAAGGTCATGCCACATGGAGGATGCCTTTTTATACAGAATCGTGCTGTGGGGTCACGCTGGTGGGGGTGGAATACCTGCACTTAAAAAAATCAAGACTACACCCCTGGCTAACCTGAGTTGAGAACTTTTTTGCAGTGTAGACATAATGTGATTTCCTGCAGGCTGGCTGCAAGCCATGGGAAGGCGTCACCTTTTCTGCACCTGTCATTCCTTCCCAATGTCTGTTCCTCAGAACATGCTCCTGTATGATAGACTGAATTCCCAGGGCTGGCCCTCGGCTGGGAGAATCGCAGCAAAACAAGCTGCGGGGTGAGAGTGTGACATGCTCTAGTTTTGGGATTTAGGAGTCTTCTTCTCTCTCCCACAGGGCTGAAAACCTCTATGCCAGTTTGCCACTGCTGGAGTACTGCGGGCATGATGGAAAGATGAACTTAGCCTCGTACCTGCCAGGTAGCCAAGGCAGGCAGTGGCTGAGTCCCCAGATCTGTGCTGCCTATGGTTCGTCCTGCTCTCCACTTGCATTTTAAATAGCTCTTGTACTGCCTGTATGTCTCAAAGTGCTTCGCAAAGCAGGGCGAGCCTCATTATCTTCCACTGACAGATGGGGAAACTGAGGCAGATACTTGGCCAAGGCCACATGGACTCTGTGGAAGAAAGAATCCAGGAGTCCTGACTGTCAGTCCTGTGCCTTATCCTCATTGCCCTGCTTTGATGCCTCTGTATTTACAAGAGGCTGATCTGTTTCTCTGCTGGTCTCCAACAATAGAGTCAATAGATCTGCTTGGATTCCTTAGTGAGGAATTATCATGTTATCAGGACCATTTATTACTCACGTTATGGTAGTATCTAGAGACCCCGACTGAGATCAGGGCCCCATTGTCTAGGCTCTGTATGCACACAGGCCTGCTGTCTCTTCATTAAAGCTTTAAGAGCTGCAGTGTCCTTTTTTTTGGAAACAGCAGAGGCTGGGAAGCAGGGCTGGCTCCAGGGTTTTGGCCACCCCAAGCAGCCTCCCCTCCCCCCAAAAAAAGCCGCGAACGTGAGCTGCGGCAGCAATTTGGTGGGAGGTCCTTCGCTCTGAGCCAGAGTGAGGGACTGTCCGCCGAATTGCCGCCAAATAGCTGGACGTGCCGCCCCTCTCCGGAGTGGCCTCCCCAAGCACCTGCTTGCCAGGCTGGTGCCTGGAGCCGGCCCTGCTGGGAAGCAGCCTCTTCCCGGCTCAGATGATGGAGCTGGTGGGCCAGTGCATGAACTGAGCTGAATTCTCATGGGACATCTGCTCCTGATTCCCAGGTGTGGCCCCTGAGGACAGGACCATTGGGACCAAAAACCTGACAGTGGAGGCGACAGATTCCATCAGCGTCTTGGTGTACGTTGGGGCGTACCCGCTGGACGGGCACGGTGCCCAGAAAGGTAGGGCTCCAGGAACTGATTGGGCTCCAGGTTGTTGGCAAACCACCTCAGTCTAAATACCTCTCCCTTTATGCCACAGAGATTCTCCGGAGGGTGGAAGAGGATGGAGTTGATGACGTCCTTAAGGAACGGCTCTGGAACACGAGGAACTGGGCAGGAGCCCTGTGGCACATCTTCCGAGCGGAGGATGCTGACTGCATCGAGGGGTTCTTACAGAAGGTGAGTGATTCTTGCAGGGGGCTGTGCCCAGAGTCCATTCCAGATGGGCCCAGGAATCAGTTCTGGTTCTTCTCCTTCTCACCCAGGGACTGCTCTGGGAGTCCATTCCCAGAGGGCCCATAAATCTGCTTACAGTACTTCTCCTAGGACTGCACCCAGGATCTAGTCTACATGTGTCCCACTCAGCCCTAGGCTTCTCTGCTGAGCCTTCCCACAAAGGAACCCCATGCCGGGCAGCAGATTTTTGCAATGCAAGCTGTCGATGGAGACCTGCCAAACTCATTTCACGTCAGCTCCACCCTTTCCCCTGGCAGGTGTGCAAAGCCCAAGGGCAGGACGGGGCGGCCCAGCTGGATCTGAACGGCCACAGGAGCTGCTACCTGGATGCGTCTCTGCGGAGGAGGCTGCGGGAGGAATGTGGTGTGAGCGGCTGGACCCTGCTCCAGTTCCTGGGGGATGCAGTGCTGGTGCCGACAGGGGCTCCACACCAGGTCAGGAGGAGCCCAGCTCTGATTCACCTTAGCCTTCTCCCCATACCAGTTGCCCTTGGGTGTGGGTAGGGTTCCCCCTATTAACTGCTACCATCTTTTACCCTAGCCAAAGCTGAGAGTCTCCTCCTTAATAATAATGTCTAGTTCTTATCTAGCATGTCTCTTCAGGAGCGCTCCAAGCACTTTACAAAGAGAGCCTGTGTCATTATCCCACTTTACAGCTGGGGACACTGAGACACGGAGAGGGGAAGTGATTGCTCAAGGCCACCCAGCAACAGTTCTGGGAATGGAACCCTGGTCTCCTAAGTCCTAGTGCTCTATCCACTAGGTCACGCTACCTCCTTGGAGGCTTTTTATCCGTGCATTGATCAGCAAGTGCAGGCAGCGTAGCCCCATGTCCGGATGCCCGGTTCCAAGGTGATGCTCTCTCCTCTGGCAGGATGGTGCCTTCCCACCCTTCTGATGCTGCCCTGGCACCCCTGGGCTCCCTCACACGCTCTTCTTCCCCTACGGCAGGTGCAGAGCCTCAGCAGTACCATCAGCGTCACGCAGAGATTCCTCTCGCCGGAGAACGCTGCCCGCTCGGCACGGCTCGCAGCTCAGACCACAGACCCTGCCGGCACGGCACAGAGACTTCGTGCACAGGTCAGGAGCTAGCCTCCCCACCACAACCACCATCCCACCTCTCCCCAAAAGTCCGGCTGTTGGGGATTCACTCCTGAATCTAGGGGTACTGGGGGCCCCACACAGTGCTGAAAGCAGAGACTATTTGTGGCCATTAGATACCTGAGTAATTTTTGCAAGAGTCTGAGTATTAACCCTGGCATCCTGCATGCCCAGATTTTAATGTGGGTAACTATGCTCTGCCTCTTTAAAATCCCCGTCAGTTTCAAGTGAATACGGCATTGCTTTTGCAGTGTTGATGTCCACCAGTGGTGTTCTACCCTACAGCTGGCTGCATTTTGGTCTGAGGCAAAGTGGCTTCTCTGTATAAAGGGCCTGATCTTGCCTTCCTTAGGCTGGCTTGGCTCTGGCGTTATTCCAATTATTTCAGTGGAGTTCTTTCTGCTTTACACGTATGTGAGTGAGAGGAGAATCAAGCCCATTGATGCAAAGTGCTGTGGGGTCCTTTGAGCTGAGATGCTCTATAGAGGTGTATGGAGTTACGGTGATGCCTTAATGACCTTTTAAGTCGGTGTCTGAACCCTGCTTCTTTCCCTTCCCTTGCAGATGGACAGCATGGTGTATGGTGCTGTGAGGGAGGCAGTGGGGACCCTGCAGGGCTACACTTAAGGCACTGGCAGGCATGCAGCATGGAGACGGAGGGCTGGCTTCAGACTGGGGCCTCCAGGAGGCAGAATTGAAACAAAGGGGGCAGCAGCGCAGGATTCCTGGGGAGCCCCACATCCGCCTGTCTGGATGGGGAGTGGCTCTTTGGCACTGACTATGACAGGCCAGGGTTGTCAGGCTGAAGTGACCAGAGCACAGGGCCTGTGACGAGGAAGATGAATGCTGGACAAAATGGGGCCAAAGCATGCTCATACCCAGCCACTCCCCTGCTCCGGGAAGGGCAGAAGCTGTGACGCGGACAGGTAGGACCATCTGAGAGACCATCCGCCCAAGTGATGTGACCCCCAGCATGTTCCATACAGCCCCTGCCAGGAGCCAGTGGATCGCATGGGATTCCAGCTTCCAGCAACACACGGGACTCCTTGGGTTTCTATTGCAACCGTTCTGCACTGAGCACTTGTCCGATATGCTGCTGCCGGCTGTGCCAGCCCCACCTACCCTGCAGAGCCCCGCCATGCCCACACGACGTCACACCCAGTGCTCGTTCCGAAGGCGTCTTCCCGCCGCTCGCCCTGACGATGTCATGCTTGGTGCTTACTTCGGCGATGTCACGCCATGGTGCTCGCTCCCAGGGGCAGCGTGGTCTGCGGGAGGGACCTTGGCCAGGTCTCCGTCCCCGCAGATCCTCTCAAGCTGGAGGCGAGGGCTGATGGGCCTAGGGGTGGGGGAGCCATGGAAATAAACGTCTGAGACGAGTCTTTGAGGAGACACGACCGACATCGCATGCAGAATCGATGTCCATTTAATTCTCACGCACTCCCCTTTGCAGGTGTCTCAGGGCTTGGGGCAGGGCTGGGGGCCAAGGGGAGCTAACCCAGGCCCCTGGAGCCTCTCACCCCAAGATCCATCAGCCAACAAGGCCATTGCACTGGTTTGAGACCCAGATCTCCACCTGGCCTTCCCTGCTTTCCCCACCTCCGTGTCCATCTCTCCCCTGTGGCCACTGCTGGTTCCCTGTGGACTGAGAATCCGGATCACTGAGGGGCCCAACCCAGTGAGTCCCCTTGGACCCTACAGGGGCCTGGTTAGGGGGTGGCAGTGGTATGTGTGAGAGGGGGGGCATTTCTGAGGTGTTTGTCTAGTGACAATATTGGCCAACCCCCCACTCTCCCAGCTTTGTTCTCTCTCCCCAGCCCCTGGAAGCAGGCTGGTATGACCTGTCTCCCTAACCGGGGAATGGAGTGGGAGGGCAGGTCCCACCAACCAGCTGGGGTGAGGAAAGCAGACAGTCTGCTGCTCCCCAAATCCCCTTTCTCTTGCCCTTGCTGTCCTCCTCCCCCTGGCAGCAGATACCATCTTAATCGGTGCATCAAACAGGCCCTCTGGTTTATTCCAATCTCCTGTCTGCCTGCGTCTCTCCAGGCCATGCTTTCATTGCTGTGCACGTTGGCTGAACGAGCGAAGTGCGGCGAGATCATGCAGTAGTTGTAAGAGCCCATCCTGCCGGGCTGGCGCTCCCTCCCAGCAGGAGTAACAAAGGCAGGCGGAAGTGGCTCATGCACTTGTGAGGTCACCTCCCAAGGAGAGCAAGCATCTCCCTAGAGCCCTGGGGACCAATGCGGGGAGGCCTGGAGCACACAGGAGGTTGTGGCTTGGGCGTAGGGTTGCCAACGGTCCCTTATTACAAGGGACATCCCTTATTTTGTCATCTCTGGGCAACAAGTTGGGAGTTGCTGAGTGCTGCAAAGAGCAGCAAGAAATCCCCCTGGCAAGTGTAGGTTAGTACTGCTGATTATTATTAATAATGATAATTTCAGGAGGCGGGGGTACTAAGAAAACAGTCCCTTATTTTTGAAATACCATGTTGGCAACCCTACTTTGGGGGCGGTCACATCAGCTCTCTGCTCTTTCTGCACCGGGAGGGTGGGAGGCTGCTGCTGCACTATCAGGCTCTGCCTCGGTTTCTCCCTCTGACGTGGTCCCAGGCAGCACAAGGGCGGCCCCAGCTTGTGCAAAGGAGTGGAGTCTCTCTCCTCCCCCAGCGCCTGCGAATTGCCAGAGGCCCTGTTCCCATCTGTTCTCTGCTACACCAGTTGGCAGTGTGCACAGGGAGGAGGCCAAGGGATTAAAAGCCTCTCTGGTTTAGCAGTTCCCTCTGTAATTAAACCTTAGGGCCCGGGCTGCTGCTTAACTCTTTCCAAAGTGTGTGGCAAGCCAGAGGCTGCTCTGCCGGTGCAGGAGTGGGAAGGAAATGGCCGGCTTAGAAACCCCCTCCCCAATACACAATGGCGGGGAAGCTGCATGTAACTCACTGCCAGGGGACTCCAGCAGTGCAGCCACGCCTGGCCTGAGCAAGGTGGGGGCGTTCTGGGATACGGAGAGGTACTGTGCTCTCAGTGCAGGGCTGTGGTGCCGTTAATGTGAATGGGGGACTCCGCACGGGCAGCCAGGGGCCGTTCTCATACGCAGCAGGTGAGTGGCACGTTTCCTTGCAAGCTCTGCTGCCCTCCCGCCTGTTGGCATTGGGTGGGGTGCCCATGGTGATGCTCCATAGTGACATCACTGGAGGTGCTGGTGGTGACGGGCATCGTGTTTGTTGCACCTTGTGATGAGGTCATAACGGAGGCTTATCCGAGTTGTAACACTGCACTGGCTGGCCATATTTGGTGCATCATGGCCTTGGCTTGTTCTGCTGGCCTCACACCAGGAATTTATTCTGCTGCTGTCACTGTGTGTAGTGACTTCGGATTTGTGCTTCCTTTGATGACGTTGTGCCAGGTTTCATTCTGTGCCCTTGGGCTCAGGGCTTGTTGTGATGTCATCACACAGAAGGTTCACCCTGATGATGTCACCACGCTGGTCATGATCTCCCTAGGGATGTCCATTGGGATTATGGCATTCGGTGTGCGGTATCAGCAGCAATGCTCTAAAGAGTGCCAGTGGGGCAGTTCTCTCCCCAAAAGCGCCAGGCCCTTTGAGGGTCCAGTGCCCATGGCAATGGGGCTCTCCGTGCGACTACCCTGGGAAGAAATGGTGTAATATCGATAAAGCAATGGGCTTAGCTGTCAGGGCTCTATTCCTAGCCATGAGAGGGGAGTGGTGTCTAGTGGTTAGAGCAGGGGAGACTGCCTGGGAGTCAGGGCTCCAAGGTTCTATTTCTGCCTCTTGGGATGAGTGCAGTGTAGTGGTCAGAGCAGGGGCTGGGAGTCCGAAGACCTGTGTCCTGTTCCCATCTCTCCCTGACCTGATGGTGTCAATAATGCTGAGCGACCTCCCAGGGGACTTGATCACACTGATGTTCCTAAAGCACTTTGAGATCCTGGGGCAGGAAGGGCTGGCAAGGGGAAGTGTCAGATTTCCATGTCTGTTGCTCCCGACAGTCGACAGCCCTGTACGTAGCCTCCCCTGGCTGCCCTGTCAATGTTCTTCTTGTTTCCCTTCTGTCAAGCAGCAGCACTAGCCTGGCTGGATGACTCGCTGCCCTTTGGGAGCTCAGGGAGGAAGGGGGAATCCCATCTCCCTCTCCTGTTTCCTTTTTAGGATAGTTCCTCCAGGCCACTCCAGACGCGGGGCTCCTTCCAGCACTAGAATCCTCCAGCAAGGCAGGCACTGCGTCTCATCAGCAGCCTGCCAGCTAAAATAAACGCCATCCTCCCGGGCCCCTGCTCCGCCCTGCAGATGTGGAAGAGCTGAGAGCTTAGCCTGCAATGGCAGGGTCAGCTGGGGTCAGGGTGGGATAAAGCAGCCAATCCTATCAGATTAAGAGCCGGTCATTTCAGGCTGCTGTGAATTAGATGCTGTCAAGTGAGGCGCTTGGGTAAGTTTAGACCAGATGCTCCTGTTGGCTGCTGGCCAGGTGAACGCTGCCGTGCTTCTACGCTTGACTGGGCCTCACCCCCCCCACACACACTTTCCACAGGCAGCTCCAGTCGCTTGCGACTCTGGAGTGGGAGGCCAGGGCTTGATTCCGCCTGCTAGCTGGGATTTCCCTTTTTCCAGGAGACAGACACCCTAGGAGTGAGGCGAGCAAAAAGCCTCAGAAACGCCGCCCCTGGCTCCAGGCGTTGGAGGCGAAGGAAGCGGAGTTTCAGGGACTGATGGTGGCAGAGGAAACTTCCACTAGGTGGATACTTCAAAACCAGCCCTGCATGGAAGCCCTTCCCATCCTGCAGCTAGTCAGTGAAATGAGTTTGGTGGGGCTCAGGCCAGTTCCCACTCATTCTTGTTCGTATTACCGTAGTGCCTAGGAGCCCCCGTCATGGATCAGGACCCCACTGGGCTATGTGCTGCCCAAACAGACCAAAAAGCCAGTCCCTGCCCCAAGGAGTTCACAGTCGAAGCAGGCTTTGTCCTCCCCTGCGGTCAGTCTCATCAGAGCAAGCGCCACTCTGGGAATCAGACACGCCTCGCATGTCCCTTCTCATCCCAGGAACTCAAGGACCTTACAGGCAGTGGGCTCAGCCACCCAGCCCCTCTGAGGAGGTAGCTGAGTACTGCTGTCTTCTAGCTCTCACAGCAAGTCCCTGACAGAGATGGGAACAGGACCCTGGTGTCCTAACTCCTAGACTGGTCGTCTCTTCCCCGCAACCCCCATGCTTGAGATGAGTAAGCTGCCTTGGTGGGGGGCCTCGCACACATCCCAAGGCCACTGTGCTTCTGGAAAACATACACAGCTGCTGTTCTATCCCCAGCATGGCCTGCATACCCCATCTCCCTCCTAATCTCTGTCCCTGGTGCACTCAGCACTGGCTGCATGCCTCTCCCCTGCCCCACGCTTTCTCTCCATCTCTTTCCTCCCCCCTCCCCATCTCTCCTTCTCACTCACCTTGGTCTTCCTGCCTTGTGTCCTTCCCTTTCCTGCTCCCCCTTTCCTTCCCAGAACAAAACCATCCTCATTCTTTCTCTTTGGGCTGGGATTCCCGCTCACCGGTGTCCCTTGGTTCTGGGTGTAAGGCAGGTGCGTGCCCCTGCCAAACCAGGCAGTGTGTGAATGTATTGGGTGAGGGCAGCCCTGTGCTGTGTGGCTGGTTGGATGCAGGGGAGGCAGAGTGCATTTCATCTGGAGTCCCTACATCAGTGTTAAAAGGAAGAGTCCTCAATAAACTGTTGGCAAGACATGATTGGGTGTGTTGATTTATGGGGGGATAGAGTGGGGGATTTGGGGGAGGCTGACCTTGTTGTGGGCTAGGCAGTGCTGATACTCCCACCTGCCCTTTATCGAGTACAGATGTCAGTGGCAGGGGCCTAAGCAGGAAAACAGGGTGCTGCTGCCCTTTCCCTACCTCTGAGCTCCTTGACTTCACCAAAGAAGCTCTGGCCTGGCTGTTGTGAGATGGCAGGCGTGAGGATTTGGGGGATGCTGCTAGTCTCTGGTTCTCCCACTTTCTGGGGGGAGTGATGCCAATGCTGTCCCTGGCGTGATGGCTACAGCAAGGGGGACACAGTGGTGGGCCAGGGGGAGCCCATGGGTTTTCAGACCCACTCCCACCCCCCAAGAACCCCAGCTGGGGAGCCCCAGGAAAAGGAGGGCAGGTCTAGAAGGGCAAGGAAGAACTCTTGGATTTGAGTGTGGAGTGATTGATGCTCCTGCAGACCCTGCCTGAGGCTGACGCTACCCCCTGTAACCTGGCTACCCCCACCCCATGGAGCAATGCCCCAGGCGCAGCTGGCACTGCCCTGCCCCCCTGCCAATGCCCCAGGAGCAGCAGGCACCGCCCCGTTACCCCCTCCCCGTGGAGGGGGCCCAGGGTCATTGGGGTGTCGGGGTGACCATGCGCCCCGGGGGCAGGGGAGCCAGGGGGACCACGCATCCCTACAGAGGCCCCTGGAATACTGCAACTCTTTTGGGCACGCGGCCCCTTTAAGGAATAGCTCCTCCTCCCGGCCGTGGGCAGCCTGAATGAAAGCGATTCCGCCCAATGGAACGTGAGCATGGTATCTCGGCTGGCCAATGGGAGCTGAAAGCTGCCAGCCTCTTCCGGGGTTGGAGCTGAAACTGCCGGAGGAAAAGGAGTAAGTTTCAGGGGTCCTGAACCCCGCCCCCGCAGCTCCCGGAGGCCCCTCCCTCTGCCCTCAGGTCCTAGCCTCCCCCCGTACCCGCTCAGCTCCCGGGGCCCCTCCCTCTGTCTCCCAGCCCCCCCCTGTCTTAGGGGGCTTCTCCCTCTGCCCCCCAGGCCCTGCCCCCCCCCAATGCCCATCCAGCTCCCATGGAGCCCCTCTCTCTGCCCCCCAGGTCCTGCCCCCCCAATGCCCACCCAGCTCCCATGGAGCCCCTCTCTCTGCCCCCCAGGTCCTGCCCCCCCAATGCCCACCCAGCTCCCATGGAGCCCCTCTCTCTGCCCCCCAGGTCCCAGCGTCCCAGTTCTCAGGGTGTCCTCCTCCCCCATGCCACACTCTGATCCGCCTCCCCTGCTCTCAGGGGCTCCCCCTTTTTCATGCTCACCCCAAAAAGAAGTGTCAGTGCAGAAGGTTGGGGATATTTTGGGAGCAAACCATCCACTATCACCACCCATCCCAGCTACCTCCCGTGTGCTGGAGACTTTGCATTTTAACCTCACTGCTGCCCTCCCCCAGTAACCCACCTTCTCTGGGCCTGGGGAGGAGCACTTGACTATTTGAGTGTGGGAAGAGACCTGCCTTTCTGGAGCCCCCATGTCACTGCCCCCCACTCCTGCATCCTGCTATCTGTATCCCTCTGGTCCCCCAGCCCCCCTTTCTGGGGCTCTCAGGTCACCATGCTCCCGTGCCACCACAACCCTCTGGTGCCCTCCTGTTGCTGCGCCTTGTGCTGCTGACCCGTTGTGGGGTTCGGTGTGTTGCAGCCATGGCCTGTGGTGCTCTGGCGGAGGAGCTGGATGCCATGCTGAGCGGGAGAGGTTGGGAGGTGCAGGAGAGGTACGACTCTGCCCCTGTGCCTGCGCACCCTGTCAGAGTGCGGAAGACTGCCTGCTACATCGTCTTGGCTGTCCTGCTCAATGACCAGGTGAGGGGTCCCCTGTAGCACTGGCTGGGGGTTTCCTATGGTGCCCATCACCGTGGCATCCAGTCACTGCAGGGTGAGCATCCACAATCCAGAAAGCGTTGAGCACTCACCCTCTGAACATCAGCCTCCTTCAAGCCATCTTAGTTTGGGTCCCCAGAATGACTGGCCACTCTTTAAAATCTTGACCTGTGTTTTAAAATTAAGTAGCACTTGTATGACCCTCTTAACAGCTTTGCTTCAAAGCACTTTTACAAAGGTGGGGGAACATATTTTCTCCATGTATCAGAGGGGTAGCCGTGCTAGTCTGGATCTGTAAAAGCAGCAAAGAGTCCTGTGGCACCTTATAGACTAACAGACGTATTGGAGCATGAGCTTTTGTGGGTGAATACCCACTTCGTCGGATGCAAGCTCATGCTCCAATATGTCTGTTAGTCTATAAGGTGCCACAGGACTCTTTGCTATTTTCTCCATGTTACCTTTGGGGGAAACTGAGTCACGCGGAGACAAGAGGTGACTTGCCCAACGTCACAGTGGGTCAGTAGCAGACTGTGGAATGAGACCCAGCTTCCTTACATGTGTTACTAATAACACAGTTAGCTTATTAAAACAAATCTCCTTTAACAACCAAAGTAGGGCTACACTAGAAACTTTTGCTGGCATAGCAACATCAGCTAGAGGTCTAATATTTTTTCTTTTTGCCAGGGTGGATTGATTTAAATCAGTCAGCAGGAAACCTCAATTTAAAGGATAGATTTTAATCTGGTTTTGCATATGTATGTTTTAGTTACTTTCCTAACAAAAGGATGATTCTCATTGGTTGGTAATGATGAAAACGCTGATTTGCAACTAAATGAAATATTTAAGTAAACTTGGTTCTTCTTGCTAACCAGGAGAATAACATATTTAAACAGTTTTATAGATTAACATACATTTATTTAAATTATTAGTTTTTACATTTTTTTGTATTTAGAAAATGGTGAATGATGAGATGTTTCTTATACGGTAGAACCTCCGAGTTACAAACACCTCAGGAATGGAAATGTTTGTAACTCTGAACAAACAGTTATGTTTGTTCTTTCAAAAGTTTACAACTGAACATTGACTTAATACAGCTTTGAAACTTTACTATACTGAAGAAAAAAAAGCTGCTTTTAACCATCTTAATTTAAGGAAACTGTTTCTGTGCTTGTTTCATTTACTTTGTCAAATCTTTAAAATTTCTCTTTATTTTTTTAGTAATTTACGTTTAACACCATACTGTATTGTATTGGCCTTTTTTTAACCCTTCTGCTGCTGATTGCGTACTTCAAGTTCCAAATGAGGTGTGAACTTGACCAGTCAGTTCATAACTCTGATGTTCTACTGTACTAGAAAGTATTTCTCAACAACTGGTCCATGAACCGGCGCCGGTCCCTGAGATCTCCCTGACACAGTTTAGAGAGGCAGCATGCAGGTCCCTGGCATCAAAAAGGTTGAGAAACACTGTCCTAGATGATTTAATTTTGTTACTTGTGATTTGTGTCAAGCTCTATTTGGATGGAAATTGGAATTCAAGTAAAAATGCACAAAAAAGCATTTTATAATTTGTTTTTTGTTAGTTAAATAAAACTTCCTTAAATGAGTTGGGAACGGGAACAGGAAAAAAGGTTTATCAAAACATGTTTTGTATTTCAAATCAACTGGTTTATGAAACAAAGGAAATATCTGTTAGTAAACTGAAGTAAATTTTTTCTGGTCCCATGTCCTTCAAAACTTTAGAACTTGTAGTGCTCATCTTTACGCCTAGTTTTTATTCGTAGATTAGAAGGGGGAAGACAAGTTTTCATACTTCTACCACTCCTGGTTGGTTTCTTAGCTTTGAACTGAATTAATTTAAATGTAGTAAATATTCTTTCTGTACCTGCTGTAGTCAATGATTTACTTGAAATAAAATAAGACTACTCTGCAAAAGGCTGTCAAAAGCTGGGTTAGCACTTCAGCAAACTCTGGTTGCAGGTGCTTAGCCAGTGACTTCCACTGTTTCAGTGGTTTGACTTTATTTTAAACCATGGCAGCAAACATGTAATACCTAATACAGTTTTTAATTTAATTTAAATGATTGTAGTAGAGCATTGTAAGATTAGGCCTTTATCAGAGGCTATCATCATTTCAAATTTTTCTTTTTAATTATAAACCTAATTTAAAATGTAATGTATTTAAATTAAAATCTCATTTAAATAAAACTTATGATTTTTATTTTATTTTTCTAATCAATTTCTATTCACCTTGGTTTTTTGCAGCATTTCTCTGCTGGCAAAAGCCCTAGTGTAAATGCAGTTATACTGGCAAAAAAAAAGTACTTTTGCCAGTAGAGCTTCTTTTGCTGACAGCAAAAGCATAAACTATACCAGCAAAAACACTTTTGCCGGTATAATCTGCATTTCCACTAGGGGGATTTACTGGCAAAACCTAATGTCTTCCCTGCTTCTAAGGGCTGGTCTACACTTAGTCCGGACTTCGGACTAAGGTACGCAAATTCAGCTACGTTAATAACGTAGCTGAATTCGAAGTACCTTACTCCGGACTTACCGCGGTCCAGACGCGGCCGGAAGTCTCCCCCCGTCGACGCCGCGTACTCCTCTCGGCGAGCTGGAGTACCGGCGTCGATTGTGAGCACTTCCGGGATCGATCCCAGAACATCGATGGCGTGCCTCCGGACCAGCCGGTAAGTGAAGACTAGGCCTAAGGCCCTGAAGTGCATACCATTGGTGCTATGCAAACAATGGACTCCATTTCTAGCCATTCTAGTTGTCATGACTTAGTCCAAAGGGTTAGGTGGCAGATTTTCTGTAGGGGAAAGTATCTGTGTGTTTAAAAACGCTTTTCGTTGTCATTTTAAAAAAAATGAAGGAATTTTTTAGTTGGGTTTATCTTCTTTTTCCAAAGCCTAAGGGCTGGGTTGGCCAATGTCCTTTTGAGCACAGAAAAGGGTAGGCTGAAGAGCAGAAAAAGCTGGATGGTGGGATCTCTCTGGCTGTGGAGTACTATTCCGAAGGAAGGGGTAGCAGTCGTATTGCCTGGGCCATTTTAAATACACAGTAGTGAATGGTGTGGATGAATTCGGTGGTTCCTAACTGATCTCACTTTAGGGCGGACACCTCTTAGGTTCCCATGGAAATTGGTGGGACCCATATCTCTTGGGACACTGAAAACTGGACTGAAGAATTGGCCTGTAGGGAAGAGTCTTGTGGAAGCCCTACGTTTTGTTGTAGCTGTGATTTTGTGGCCCCCATGCAGCGGGGTGATCCGAATGGGGCTGGTCCCTGCCCATTGGGATGGCTCCATGTTGTGAGACCTGGGATTTTTTTCCCCTCTGTCCCAGAACGAGGTGCTGATGATGCAGGAGGCCAAGCACGAGTGCTATGGGACGTGGTACCTGCCTGCCGGGAGGATGGAGCCCAATGAGACCATCCTGGAGGCCATGAAGAGGGAGGTGAAGGAGGAGACCGGGCTGGAGTGTGAGCCCCTCACTCTGCTGGCAGTGGAAGAGAGAGGCCCCATCTGGATTCGCTTTGTCTTCCTTGCTCGGCCAACTGGTGCTTTCCCCCTTACTCCTACTTCCCACCCAGTGGGACTTGGGGACTAAAATGTGTGGGGATTGCAGGGGACACTGCAGGCAGCAAGCTCAGCCCTGGGCAAGAGGCAAAGAAGCCTCCTGGGTTTTCCCCCCACAGCTAGCCAAAGGAGGAGTGTCTGTGTGGGGCTTGTCCAGCTCGCTGGCTCCAGTTCTGAGCAGAAAGAAAAGGGAAGGTGCCCAGAGGACCTGCTCTTCCTACTGCACCCCGGCATCTTGTGCTGGGCTTGCACCGTAACTTCTCACTGAGCCCAAACTGCTTTTGGTGCAGGAGGGGTTAGAACTGAGCAGGGGGGGCTGCAGGTCAGAAGCGTGCTGTGTTTGGGGAGCTGCAGCTCATGTGGCTGCACGGGCAGAGCTGTGGTGGTAGCGTGCACGATAGGGTCCTTGCCCCTAGCCTGTGCATCCACTCCATCCTTTCACAAGCACTCCCAGCCGCGTTAGCTGTAGAAGGGGAGGTGTCCATGTTTCCCAGCTCTGGCCAGGGTGCTACTGCCTATTGTAGGGATGATGAAGGGAAAACCAAGGATGTTTTATACCCCCAAATCCTCATTCCTCCCCTAGAAAAGAGCCCCAGCTGCCTCCTTAACTATTTGATTCCTCCCTTCCCCTCCTCTAGCACCCAGTGATCTGCAGAAATGTAATATCCCCGCCAACCCCTTCCGTGCCCCAAGCTCTGCTGCCCAAGCCGCTCTGAGTGCAAGGGGCTCAGCCCATTGCAACACAGACACACTCTTTTTTCTGCCTAGGCGGGACCTTGAAGGCGCCCCAGGATGCAGATGCTGAATCCCTCCAAGCCAGGTGGTGGGACAGAGAATCTCCTGCCCTTCCTCTGCGAGCCCGGGACATCCTGCCCCTTATGGACCTTGCTGTGCGATATCGAGACAGCCCGTCCCACCCAATGACCTTGCCGGAGGAGATGCCCTGTGCCTTGATCTGCCAGAGGCTCCTGGCTACGTTCACCAATGGTGCCGGTGACTTGTGGGTGCTGCTGAGTGCTGTAGGGTCCCCGCACCTGCCGGTGTCTGCCCGCACCACCTCCCCCTGCAAAATCCAAAACAGCATCCAGGCGGCAGCGTGCAGGCTGCTGAAGGAATGCTGCCTGCTACCCCAAGTGACTGTCCGGGCCCACGGGGTCCTGGGGCTGCAGCACCTAGGCAAGAATGCAGGGAAATCTGATGGCGTTTGCTTCAACGTGCTGCTGACGGTTACGCAGGGTGGCCAGGGCACCCAGGAGACGCCACCAGAGCTGAACGGTGAGAGCTTCCAGTGGTGGAAGATCGAGGAGAGCAACTTGAGAAGTAGAATCCTCCAGCGGCTCAGCTCATCATCTGTTGTTCCAATTCACAGCTACTGACACGGGTAAGCAGTTCTGGCTAAGCCCCACTCTAAGGCTTATCTGGTCCCCCCTTTGCTGATGGAGAAACTGGGACTGGCTGGCCTAAGTCCACAAAGCAAATTGGTGGCAAAGCTTAGAATAGAACCCAGGAGTCCTGCTCCCAGTCCTGGGTTCATTTACTGGGACCTGATTGGTGGCCTCTTTCCCTGACTTACTAAGGTGATGGGTGTCAGTAGCAAACCCTATAATAATTCCAGGTGAGCCCTTGCGAAAGCCTGTTGGGCTACACCGTTACCATGGGTGGAGAGGGTGTCACAGTTCCAGGTGAGCTGATGCTTAAATATTGCCCTCTCGCTCTTCTCCCACAAGGTCCCATTGAAGCTTGGATTCAGAGACCTCTCCCTGGGCATGGGACACGCTCCACCCCGTTACATCCATTGGCTGTCCCCAGGCAGCCATCCCGAGGATGATGCATGGCTTCCCCGCAGGGCATGTCCTACCCAGCCGCTGCCACCCGCAGACCCATTTCACCTGCACGGTTATGGAAGGGTGAGTGGAACCCCCTCACTACATCCAGCTAAGGGGGGCACGCAGCACCATGATGGGGGGGGGGGGTGACTTTTCAGGACTTGACCTGAAGTGGCCTTTGGGCAGACTGCAGCTCCTAAAGCTGAAGTTCCAGCGTCCGGGGCTCTTCCCTTCCATGGTACCGCATGTCCCCGACGCGGGACGCAGAGAGCTGGCCAAGGCAGCTTGTTTACAGCTGGAGCTTGGAAATAAAAAGGGCCGTTTCTCTGTAGTGTTGAATGTTGTTCCTTGCTGGGATTAAAGCAGGGCTCTGTTTGGAAGCATAACACAAAGTTTATTAGACATTGCAAATGTGATGGGGAGAATGAGTCAGTCAGGCCCGCTGGGCTCGGTTGGAAGGCAGCAGCGCATTCCTGTTTCTTTTGCTCCCTGCTCTGGGGACGGGGCTAAGAACATGGTGCCCTCCCATGCAAAGTACTTTCCGTACAGCCAAGCCTCATACCCCAGGAAGGCTGATAACATTCCCATATTATGGTTGGGGAAACTAAGGCACAAAGAAGGAAGTGACTTGCTTAAATTCCCACAGCTGGTCAGTGGCAGAGCTGGGAATACAACTCAGGAGTTCCACCTCTCGGTCCTGGGTGGATCTGCTCTGACCTGGATGGAGCCTGAAGTTTGCTGGACGCTGTAGAGCTTTTAGCTTCACAGCTGGGCAAGCTGCTCTCATTTTTGTATAGGGAACCAGAGGCCTCCCTTTGCAGCATGGCCTGAAAGGGGGTTGGATTGTCACGTTTCACGTGAAATAAGCTATTGGCGGTGGGAGCAGCCCTGTGCAGGAGCAAATGTTCCAGCAGCTTTATGGCCAGCGTGAGGTTTTGCTCAGAACCATAATGTACATGTCTTTGTAAATCATACACCCATCTCTAGAGAAACCCTCATGCCGCAGGGGACGGCAGGTTCTGCTGGTCTCCAAAACATGCCTTGAAAGCCATGGCCCTGGTTCCACTTACTGCCTGAGCCCTGGTGAGACACTGAGACCCATACTCTGCCTAGCAACATAGGAGTGGTTAGCTTTCTTGCCTCAAACTCCCCTTCAGCCGCAGGGCCTATCAGCTGCCTTGGCAGTTCCACAGGGGACGGAGAGAGATACTGACTGATCATGCCACAGCCAGCGCCTGTGATCCATGTGCTGCTAGGCCATGCGTTCCTCCTTTTCCATGGTATGCCAGAGCCGGGCCAATCGATTGGTTCAGTTCACTCTGACAAATTGTTTCAGGTTGAACCAAAAATGAAATTTTTGACAAATTGAAAATTTGTCAATAAAACCAATGGGGGGGGGGGGGGGGGGGTGGATGATTTTTTTTTATTTTTGAGCATTTATCATTTTAATTGTTAAATTGTAAAAATTAATGGAAATTTCAAAATGAAAAGTTGTTTCAAATCAACATGTTTTAAAATTCCCCCCAAATTTGAAAGTTTTTTCAATTGAAGCAATTGTTTGAAATCAACATTCAGATTCAGTGAATGTATTTCTCTCTTCTTCCCCCTCCCCCCCCCCCCAATGGAAAAAAGTCCTGGTTGAAAGATTTTTGCTCAGCTCTCCAGAGCACAGGCTAGACGCTGGAGGGTCATTGCTGGGCAGGCTCATGCATTTCTCCTCCTCCTCCAGTGCTGTTCTTGACTCCCTTGCAGTGTTGTTTACTGTGAAATTTCTGAGCAAGTGGTTTCACTGACCCAGTTTTGTGCCTGATGCCAAAACTTATATTAAGCCTGAAAGCTAAACAACATGTTAGCGTGTTGTGAGAATGCTCGGCATGGCGAATGAGTGTCCGAGGACTCTGGAATGGATAACTGGGTAGGATAGCAGCAGAGAAAGGAGGAGACTGCTTTTCAAAGGGAAATCACTGTGACTGGGAGCTGCTGGCTCAACCAGCACCCTTGAAAACCAGGACACATAGGTAAGTCCCGTTTCCAAAAATCCAGATACAGCTCCAATTGGACTCCATTCCCACGTTGAGGGGGGAATGGGCTGACGTGTAAAGTGTACAGGCTGAGGCACCCAGTGACGTGTGGATGTCCAGTCTGAGCCACGTTAGAGGGGTCTGATTTTTCAGAGGGCAGCTGCTGGGTTCTTCAAGGGGTGTGGGCACCCCAAGTCACTAGTCCACTCTGTGAATCTTGGCGGTAGACCCTCCCAGGTTGGAAACTGTGTGTAACTTGTAGGGGGTGGGATGTGCATCTGCCCTGCTCTTTGTAATACATGTACCTTTCATTACAATCAGGCAAAGCCCCACCTATACTCAGGAAACAGTACAGGGTCTGCATGTGTTATTGATACTGCATCAGGAATCTGTCTCCTGCGGCGGCTCACATACCTCATTCTGCACTCTAACCTTCCACCTTGCGCCAGGGATTTACATTCTCCCCTGCCTGTTTTTAGAGCAGTTGTTTAAACCTGTCCAGCCTTAGTTCCAGGCTTTAGTCTCGCCCAAAGCGGGGAGGCTGCTTTGGGGTTCAGTCAGCAACAACAAAGTGTGTAGTGGTGGCATCCCCTAAGAGTGCATCTGCCCCGTGCTTACATTTCAGCCCTGCTACAGGCCAGGAAGCATTTTAATGTAAGGACCGTAATACACTTCCAAGGGTGGGTAAGTACTAGCGCCGTTTTACAGAGAGGGAAACTGAGGACAGAGGCAGTGACTTGTCAGTGGCAGAGCCACGAATAGAAGCCAGCTCCCTCTAATTGAGATGCTAGCTCATTAAATAAATATGGTGCAGCTGAAAAAGAACACGCTGTAATTGTGCTAGGAGAGGTTTGTAAAGGGAAAAGGAGCCCACTGATTCAAATTTATCAAGACATCACTTTATTGCCACAGGAAGAGTTAAGTTACTTGTACCTGATACATATGTACAGACTTAAACTGCACAAATTTTACAGTTGGTTTAGTTACACACCATACATTTAAAAGTGCATAGTTCTGAAAAGAGGTGGCGCTGTAACATTTGCTAGTTCATTGTACCCACTTACCAGATGCAGTTGCCATAAATATAACACCAAAACCCAGATTTACCAAGCAGCCAGGTGTACACACCTTTGTGCGTGGTTGATAAGAGGCAACACAAGACCAAAAGCCCCTCTGTAGATAATGCAATATAGCTAAATATGCTATAAGAATCACTTAATGTCGTTGTCCTAGAAAATAATCAGGAGATCATTGGCCTTCAAACAGCTTTCTCTGTTAAGCTCCATCAGGCAAGGAACTGTCTTCCTCACTAACATTAAATAGTGCATTGCCAACCCAATGGTGCCCCTAAGCATCCAGCCTGCACTTAATACTAATGTCAAGAACCCAGTTGTGGTGAGATTTGTCAGGCTTACAAGCTGCCCTGACAGGGTGGTGTTCATCACATGTATTATGGTAGTGCCTAGAGATCAACCAAGATTGGGGCCCCATTGTGGTAGGCACTGCCCAAATACAGTAATTTGTATCTCCTCTTGTTGGCTGACAGCTCTAGTTACCAGAGACCTTTCGCTACATTGGGAAGAGCGTGAGATGCTGGGATTCTGCAGGGTGTGTGAATAGCTATCAGACACACGGCCCTGTTGAATGGAGTAGTATTGCTGGTATAAAGACTATTGCTAACGTCATTCCCAGAGCACTTTACAAATTCATCCTTGCTACCCAGGAAAGCAGTGGGCAAGATCCTCAGCTGGTGTAGGTCAATGATACTATGAAGCCGGACATCAGGTAAGAATCTGGCCCATTATATGGAAACACCAGGGAAGTGTGAGAACCCAGCTGATGCTGGCCTCCAGCCCTCCTGGCTTCTCAAGGGGCTGTTCTCCAGGATATGTGAGGGAAGCATCCTGCTCTCTAGAGGTAGCTCTGATTTTCCTTTCACAGTGGGGCAGGTTGCGTGGGAGGGTGCTCTGCTTCACACTCAGTCCAGCTGAACTAGAGCAAAACGCCTTCCCACCTCCAGGAAGACAGGGCAGGGCTGCTCTCCCATTTTCGGATCAGCCAGAGCCGAGGTGCTGCCTCCAAAGGTTTGCTGAGGACAAGGAGCAACCTTACATGTCTCTGCTGCCTGGCAGAGCCACGGCGGTTCTATTCGTACCATATGGAAAGCATCAACTGGAGCTAGTTCAAAGTCAGAATGAACCCTTCCTCCAATAAAGGACTCCGTGTACCTTCTGTTCCTCCTTGCCCCAGGGCCCCCATCAGCGAGCAAGAGCATCGGACTAAATGAAAGCTTGTTTAACAGAAAGCCCCCTGACAGCAGCGCATGGGGCCCAGTGGGACTTGTCTGTCGCACAGGCACATCAAGCATGCCTGACCTGCTTTGCTCAGGAACCCCAAACACATCAAAACCAATGGAATAAGCCTCAGGATCTGTCTGGGAGGTAGGTCCAGTCACTTTTTTATCCCTCTTTTACAGCTGGGGGGGAATGTGACTTTTACTGCAAGGCCACCCACCATCCCTACTCCTCCTTCCCTACTGGACTGCAGGGGAAGAGGTGAGGCTGGCCGCCCGCCCAGCAAGGCATCATAAGTGCCATGGGTGGAGTCTGACTGCAGGCTTCCAGGTCCATATTTTATATTCAGGGTGTTTTTAATAGACCCTGCTGGGCCAGGTGCAGCAAAGCACCAGCTGGAGATGTTGCACTTTGATTAAAGGCCTAAAGAAGAGTCTTATGGCCACCCAGCTGGGGCTGGCTCCCTTGTCTGTCCCTGTTTGTGTTACACAGAGGAGGCTGGATGGATTCCACCTGTCCAGAAACAAGGCTTGCAGGCCTCTGTAGGGGGGTGGTGGTTTGATGGAGCACCCACTTTTGCAATGTGCTGTATCCTACCTTCACCTACAGTTACCTAGAAGTCTATTCTGGGCTCACTGCCAGGACAGTGCACTAAGTGCAATGCAGATCTCTATTCCACAGGGCTTTAGACACTGCCCTGATCATATATCCATTCCTTTCCCTCCCCCTAGCCATAGGAACTTGGAAGAGGAGCTATAAAAATCTTGATTGTAGGTGCTGATAATTTTCTGCAAATGCTCCTGCCCACTCTCCTCCTAAGAGGCAGCAGATAGAAATGGTGGAGGGCTCTCAATGCACCTAGTCTTGCTTTCTGAACATTGGGGGCTGTGGCAGCTAAACACTGAGCATGTTCTTTCCACCAATGATCTGAGCAAACCATTGGTTCTGTAAGGTAGGAAGCAGAGTCCCCTTCCCCCAGAAAGGGAAGCATCAAACCTGAGTAAGATGTTGAGACTGTCTGGAGGAGTCGCCCTCTGTTGCGATGCTGCAGAGTCCTGGTTCCCTGCTGCTCTGTGGAGAGGGGCTGGTTGATGTGGGGAGTCTGGCTATCAGGCAGGTGAGTGTTAGAGCCAGACATTCTCTGGAGGCCAGTGATACAGGAAGGTCTCAGCTAAGGTGGATGGCTGAGCGAGGAGTGGTACTGCCTTCCCCCGAGCCATGGAGTACTAATCTCCCCATTCCAGCAGCGCGTGCTGGCACTGCACTCAGATCTTCTCTCCAGGAAGCAGGTGAGGAGAGCCGGAGGCTGGGCTCACACAGGGCCCTCAGGGGTGAACTTCACAAAGGCGATGGCTGCCAGTTCCTTACAAAACTCCTCCAGCACCACCACTCCCTGGAAGAGGGTCATGTGATCAATCCTGCAAGGGAACCAAAGTAAATGCTGAGGAGTGCTCTGCACAGGGGGGAGAAACTGGCTCCCTTGCCTGGAGAGCAGGATGTTCCACTACCCCAACAGATCCCATGCAGAAGGGGAAGGGTGGGAGCCAGTGCCTCAGCCCATCCCCGAAAGCTTAACACAGCTTGGGGCTTGTTGTGTGGAGCACAAGGATTGGGCAGGAGCGTTACCAAACAACCCTGAGGCTGCTCGTACTTAATTCCCTGCCAGCCCACTCTATCAAGCACACTGGAGTGGGGCCCTGTGCTGAGATGAGGGGAGTTTCCCTGGTGGTTAATGTCTGCTGAGACAGATACTGTGTTCCCCTTGTTACACACGCTGCAGGGCACCAGTTGATGTAGCCTAATACAAGTACAAGCACTTACTGCTCTTCAGGGACCAGCCCCATTAACTGTCTCCGGACCAGCAGCAGCTTGGCTGGGAATTGAGACACCCGCTGGATTCTCTGCATCAGATCTCCGATCACCTAGGGAGGAGGTGAGAATTAGCTCCCTGCAGGTGGAGAGGTGCCCCCCAGCTCTGGGTTCGGAGCACTCCGTACATACAGCCGAGTCCAGGACTCTACTCTGGGCCCACTCAGCCTACTGGTGCTGGCAGCTTTGCAGCTGAGGGGCTTATTTTTGCAGTTTTCTGATTCCCCCTCCCCTCCCCCCAAGTTGCACACTAACATCTACATGAACCCCTAATGCCCCACCAAGGACTTGGCATAGGGAAAAGTTACCCTGATGAGTACAGAGAAGAGCGTCCTGCAGCCAGGAGCCAGGTTCAGGTAGGGGTCCAGGAGGTATTCGTGGAGGTGCGGGTGCGGGAAGAGGGCCAGGCGGGACAGCACTGATGTCATTTGTAGGTTCAGTCCGTAGGGCTGTGGAACATAGACAAAAATATGAGATCGCTTCCTTGGAAGTGCCTTCGCAGAGGTTCTCAAAGTTTTGTATTGGTGACCCCCCCTCCCCCTTAAATATATATAAAAAGTGGTTTTAATTTATAACACTATTATAAATGCTGGAGGCAAAGCGGGGTTTGGGGTGGAGGCTGCCAGCTCACAACCCCCCCCAAGTAATTACCTCGTGACCCCCCCAGTTTGAGATCCCCTGCAGTAGGGGCAGCCTGGCTTGGACTCTGCCTTTGGTTCATGTCCCTCTCATTCATTTAAAAATAGGACAATGAGAGCCTGAAACCATCTTCCAGTGAGGCGGATCTCTGGTATTACAGGAGTGCCCACAAACCCTAATCAGGATCAGGGCCTACTCCAAAGAGCTTACAGTCTTTGAGGGTGACTTGTGTTCCTGTTGGACTATGCTCCTGGGGGCAACTATCTGCTTTTGCAGGCCACCTGCAAGGTTACAGAAGTCTCAGTAACAAAGCTGTTACAGCCAGACAGGTCTACAAAGCTGGACACAATGTATTTCCCTGTTGAGGCTCAGTTTCAATTCAATAGTTGCATTTCCCCACTGACTTGGCTGAAGCCTTGGGGTAGAATGGAGATCTGGGAGGATCAAGGATCGCAGTCCCGTGTTGTGGTCACTAGCCGATACCTTTGTATCCTACAAAATGGCTAGGTGCTCATTGGTTACCCCAAAGAGGAAGCCCTACCTCCAGCAGAGTAAAGCAGAGAGTGCTGCCACTACAGCTCCCCGATCCCCCAAACAAGGCTGCAGTTTTCACCCTACCTGATCCAGGATCCGTGTCATGCGGTCAAACAGCACCTTCAGGAAGTGGCCCTCATAAAACGCTGCTTGTGGGTCACAGGGCTCCAGAGGTTTTGGTGCCTGAGGCCAATTCCATGAGGCTATGTTAGCAGAGCATTCCTGAAACTGACAGAAGCAGCGTGAGGGGCCATGAAGGAGGACAAAGTGCTCTCTGCAATTCTGAGCAGACTTCAAATGTGCTCTTAACCCAAACTGCTGGGTGTGGGAGGCAGATAGGTGCACTGGCAAAGCAATTGGCAATACAACTGGCACTGTTAAAGATCAAAGGCGTTTTATATCTCCACTTGGAATGGGACAGGGAAGCCCCAGGTTGAGGGGGAAAAGAAAGATTTTGAAACCCTCCTGGCCACCCTGTCTGAGCAGTGGGTATGCCCAATCGCAGCCAGGTCTGGCACAGAGTGAGTGCTGTGTGTGCCAGGTAGGATAGTCCTGATGGGAAGGGAGCTGTGAGACGGGAGTGGGGGCAGCAAAGAATAAGGGCATGGGGACCCCATCAATGACCTACCAGCCTTAAGGCATCGTGCACATAGGTATCGTATCCTGCCTCCTCCAGGTAGGAGGAGGTCTTTGCCTCATCAGGAACTAGGCCCAGGAAACTGAAAGAGAGAAGCCAACAGGAGCTGGTACTCTACACAAATTTCCCCCATGCTGATGTTGCCCAGGCCCAGGGGGGAAAGGAGTGAATGCAGCAGATGCAGAATGTGCCTATTGGGACTGATATCCCAAGCTCCTAATGTGGTCTCCCCAATAAGGCACTTAACTTTCCAGCCATCGCACAGGCTCCTTCCTGACCCTTACTGCAGGCACCACCGTACCCCATGAAACCTACCATCAGATTACCCTGCTGTCATTCCTTGGGTTACTGCTGGTCGTGAAGCTACCCAGCCACAGGCTTTGAAGCCGTGGTGAACTGTGCAGGCTAAGTAAGATGTCCCAAGCTTTCTAATGGGGCTGGATAGCCAATGCCCATTAGCTTTAGGCTAGTGAAAGCTGGAGCGCTGGTCTCCTGGTAACAATGTACCAGAAAAACACTGTCTGGAGATGGGATGCCCAACAATGAGCAAGTGTGGGGTCTTCCTTTGCAGTTCAAAGTAATAGCCCAATTTATAAGCCGAAGCTTAGATGGGCCCCTGGCATGGCTACTAATATGGGAAAGGGCCTGGGAGACAGAGCTCTAGCCTGTTATGGAAGGCTTCTGGGTAGGGCAGGATGCAAGCTGACCAAAACGCAGGGAGTTGGGTTTGCCAGAAGTTTTAGTATTTTTGAACTTGCTTTCATTCCAAACAGCAAAATAGGCTGTTCCTGAAATGAACTATGTGAAATTGACATTCAGAGGCTAGCATTTTCACTTAGCTGCCGTGGGGCAGGGATCCTAGCAGACCCCGCATGTTCCCTGGAGCAGGGAGCCTACCAGTCCACAGAGCCCTTGCTGGAGCAGGGGCTCCCAGAGTGGGGATTCACCCAGTCCTCACAGCCTGCGCTGCCATGGAATTGCACTGAGTTCTTCTCTACCTGCCCTTCATGCATCTGAGTTCCCCAAAGCCACCCCACCCTTCTGGCTGGATCGGAGCCATGAGCTAGCCTGTGGAGGGGAGGCAAAGATGTGCTAGACATTGGATGCATGGTCCAACATTCGTGATTCTTAGCCCCCACAGCCCAAGGGAAAGCCCTACCTGAGAACAATTTCATTCACGTCTGTCTTCTCATTAGGCCTGGCAGGCCCCCGGGGGGAGGATGCCATTGGTTTTTTACGTGTCCGGAAGCTTGTATCTGGAAATTCATCGGTGAAATAGGGATCTTCCTCCAGCTCCCTGCAAGGTCAGGAACAGGCATTACATTGCAGCCCCAGCTTTGGCCCACCAGGTTTTGCGCTTCCCATTTCTGTCCACTTACAGTGTGTCCTCGTAATGCTCCTGCTCGTGGGTGCTCCGCTCCTCCTGCCCCGGCTGGCTGCGCAGGATGTAGCTCCGCTCCTCCAGGTTTCTCAGCACTAGGCTGTATACAATATGCTCATGGGGTTTCCGGAGCAGCTCCTCAAACAGCCTCAGGGTAGCGAGGCTGATCTACAGGGACAGAATCGTCAGTTGTGGGACAAGTGTTTAAAACTCCCCTGAAAAGAATTTGCCACTAAAACACAGCCATTCTATCCCAGCAGCTAGGAAGCCCAGCACTCCCTGCAGGGCCATCTCAGACCATAATCCCTTCCAGGGTTGATACATGGAGTTCCCAGGCAGTTAACTGGGGGTGGGTCTTTCAGAGGAGACCTTAAAAACAAGGGATCCTGTCTGCTTGGTGAGGACATTAAAGATTTCATAGCATGGCTGACAGGAGCAGGGGTTTGCCCCAGCATTCTACTGTTGTACAGCATGCAATGTGCAGGGGGCTGAACCCCTAGAGATGGCTGCATTCCAGGGGTGCTGTAAATCTGGAGTATTTGAAGTGGTTTGGGATCCTTCTAGATGAGCGATACTGCATCAGTTATTAATATCCCAAAGCACTTTACAAATTCTACAGGGATCACTTCATCCAGCACTGAGATGGAGCCACCGCACAGCAACACTGCCTGACTGCTGAGGGCCGAGAATGAAAAATCCTGGATCTGACAAACTGCCTGGGGAATTTAAGGAGACCGAATGCAATGACCTGGCCTGGAACTAAGGCAGGACACCTCAAATCTTACCAGGGTGCCACAGCATCATTAATGATCTCAAGGGAGCAGGGCCTTAGGTCTGGAAATGGTCCAAAAGGAAGAGCAGCTTCCCCCCTTGAAATTCCAAGAGGGAGATTAGCTAGTAAAAGCTGAGTCTGGGGTCCCACCGGAGAGGGGCAGAGCCATGGGAGGCTGCAGGTGGCAACTCTACATGCAGACACAGCCTCACCTCATCAGACAGGTGGTTGCAGTGCTCTATCAGCTGAGAGCGCAGGAGGTGCTGCTGTGGAGAGTCAGTGATGGCTTCTGGCTGCCTCTCTGTGCCCAGCAGGAATGTCACCAGTTCCTGGAGCAGGGCAGGAGCGCTGATCTGCCTCACCATGGCCATCAGCATTGCCGTAGAGGTGAGGATGCCAAGTTCAGACCTGCCAAATAATGGCGGAGAGAAAGTAGTTACTGCTGCTTATCTCCATGCAGCTGCTCGGAGCACACATGCAGCACAGTGAGCCGTGTACTCTAAAGGAAATATCTCCACCCAAGGACCTCTAGGGACTTTACAAATAAAGCTCTATACCCACGCACCCCCTGTGGTGGGCCAGTAGCACCGTCCCCTTTGATGGATGGGAAAACCAAGGCACGGAGACAGGAAATGACAGAGCTGGGAACAGAACCCTGGACTCTGCCCGTGCTCCTCAATTTTTTGCTCTGACCCTAAGATGTCACTGCCTCCGGGACACTAAGAGCAATGTGAAAGTAATGCAATGTGATATCTGGAAAGCCACCTATTCCAGCTCACAAAGAGAAAGTCTCTCTAGAGATGCGTATTGACCACAGCAGCGGACGGAGGGCACATGAAAAGGGTCAAGGCAATACCAAAGCCAGAGGCTAGACTGGGCAGTTCAGGTGTAATGAGTTTGGGAGTTTACTATGCAGGGACAGAAGAAAGTCCAAAATAATACTGAAGGCCTGGAAATGCAGAGCGAAGTGTGAAACTCCATCTTGCAGGGGCCAGTTCTGCTACTGCCTTTGGAGGGGCCCTGAGCAGCGGCACTGGCTCTATGAGCTGCAGGAGAAGGCTTAGAACTGACCACTGGCCTCAGCACTACCCTATCTTAGAGTGGATAAAATAAGGCACATCACTTTGAATGACAGCTAAAGGCATTATAAAACTGTGCCAAAACCACTCCCTGCAACAGAGGAGATCTGATTCTTCCCTTAATCCATTTATTTTACACCCCTGCCTCGTCTCCAGCATGCTCAGATGTTCCCGCCTTTCCCTCTATTGAACTTTCTCTGCTTCCCAGACTCAAATTCCCCAGCTTGGCAGACCAGGTTAGAATCCCTCTGGTGGAATGTTCCATTCTGCAGGCAGGGGTTTTGCTTTTACACTAAGTGTAGGAAGAGGATTTTTTTGTTTTGTTTTGTTTAAAGACAGACTAACTTCCACAAAAGCTTGTATGGGACGCATGTGGCCGGGAAGCTGCCTCCTTGTGGGAGTGCTATGCACCCCTCTTATCTACCACACCTGCCATCCCACGATTGCAAAGCACTTTTCCAATGGGAATTATCTGAGCCTCACCAGCCTGAATGCAGCATTAACTCCATTCTACAGATGGGGAAACTGAGGCACCAAAGCAGTGACTCATTTAGCACCAGCTGCTGCCATAGCCAGAAACAGAACTGAGGTCCTGACTCCCAAATCCCTTCTTTCACCACAAGACTAACCCACTTCCCTCCCTCTCATGCCTGGTGTGGGTGCCAGACCAGCTCAGCCTCACACCATGGACATCCCTCCCACCCCAGTTTACACAGGAAGCTGGTGAACAGCCGGTTGGCCCCTCAGCCTGTGAGACACGTGTACTCACATCTGCAAGAGCTGTGGCTGCAGAATCCCCTGGAAGAGCTTTTCACCAATGGCCTCCGTTACAGCATCTGCAACTACCTGATGGTCACAAAGAGAGAGTCAGTAATGAGCTACCAGCTGCCTGATAGTCCTACGACTCCCCTAATTCCTTCCTGCATGACAAGAGCAGAGACTCTGCTGCTCCTTAAAGTTTCTCTCGGCGTGGTGGGGTCACTGATGTACATGGGGAGTGACTGCCACGTCACTGTTCCTTGGCCAGGGCTGACACATGGTATGTGGTTCTTGCACACAGAGACTCTGGAACCAAGTGACCCAGGCACTCCTATTAAAGGAAAGCGTTTCCTGGTACCTAGAAGATGGAGACAGAACATGCTGGAGTCTTCTTAAATGGGTTCAACCACAAACCACTGGACTGGGGTCATCCAGGATGGCTCCTACCCTTTAACACGTCCCCATAGGGACAAAATAATCCTGTTGTGACCTTAGCAGGTGCATGTTGTCATCTTGCAGCTGTGTGTGGCAATGATGCATCATAGTGATCTTCACAATATCACACAAGGATTGCAATTTAATCGTACTCTGATGCAGTTTCACAGAGATCTTCAGCTGTCTGGCAAGCTGGACTCACAGACAAGCCTGATGAAATTGAGGCTGTCCTAACACACTTCAGGACACATGGCAAACCCAAAATCCAAGCCACAAGAGCCAGGATGCAATAGTCCAGGAGCCACTGGAGTTGGTGGATCTCAAAAAGGCACCATAGGTTGTCTTCTCCAAGGAGAATTTTAGCCATAAGACAAGACACAGTTTGGTTCCCAATGGCCCATCTACCACCACATCCGTGGCTCGTAAGTCCATTAGTAGTGGCCTAATGAGGTTGTCTACTAAATACAGGAGGAAAACAGGTGACCTGGCCTGAGTTCTAGCAGAGATATGAGTGAGGCCGGCTTGCGCTGCAGCAGTCTAACTCCACTGCCAGCAGCTCATCAGGTAAAGGGCACAAGATGTTTAGCTGTAGGTGGAATGAGTGTAACTCAGCCAGTTTCCAATCCACTCTTGTAAATCAGTGGCTCTTTGGCTGTGCCCGAAACAGCATCTAGGGTTGGGCTAAGACGACGAGTTAAGATTCCTTAAATATCAGGCTCCCCACATATTTAAATGTATATTTGTCTTGCTCTAGAGACTTGCACCCTCTGGGGCAGAGGAGATAGGAATGCTCATCTAAGACAACAAACAACGGGGAGAAGTCACTTGTTTCTTACCGGGTGGGCCTCTCTCACGAGGTGATCACAGTAATCTAACCAGCTAAAGAAAGCATCCAGGCTCCCCTTTCCTGGGAAGGAGGCCTCATCGGTGGAGTTATTCTGCAACCTGCAAAGAGATCCAAGGGGGGTGAAGGACACTGTAGGAATCCACTCCAAAGCATCATCCAAGGGCTATGGTACGTTGGGGGTGGGGTGGGGTGGGGTGGGGGAGGAGGAGAAGAGGCCTCCTCTCTGGAGTGACAGCAGTGAAGGAAGCTGCTAGTTCTCTCAACGTCCTCACTTGGCCCATATGGCATAGAACACCAGAGATGGAAAAGCCCCGAGAGAGCGACAAGGCCAGCCGTTCTCATCCAGGGTCATGACCCACCGGGGGGGGGGGCGGGGGAGGGGAGGGCGGCGCGGGGTGGTGGTGACCACCCTGCTCTTCCCATATTGCTAAGTGGGTCCCTGTAGGGAAGAGGTTGAGGATCTCTGTTAGGCTGTACCCCCTGAGCCAGGGCAGACACCACACTGTTGCTATTCTCCAGGGACTTACAGTCCCAGCTTGAGCCATCCCATAGTCCCCCTTGGAGAGGATACCACAGCCTAGCAGGCCTCACTATGTACCCACGCCTGCAAGGTGCTCAATCCTGCCAAGGTCCATGGGAGCCAGGGTGCAGCCCCTGCAGAACAGATCTCACTAGTCTTCTCTGGGCCCAATACTTCCAGGGAGAAGGTCAAGAGTGAAAGCTGGTAGGGTGTTCCCTTGCAGTGAGGCTGGGAATGGATTTACCCCAGGCTCTCCTTATCTTCCTACTGACCCATCAACTTCCTACCTCCAGCTGACTCTCTCTAGGGAGAGGATATCTGCAGGGTCGGCTGAAGTAGGGACGGCATTGTACAGGTCACACAGGTGATCAGTCACCAGACAGCAAAGGGCGCTGTTCTGTACCAGGTACGTGGCAGCTGCCTGCTGAGCGACACTTATGAGAAGCAGCAGGTTTTCCTGAGCTTTTAGTGCAACCCTGCTCTTCTGCCAGAGAGAGAGAGAGAGAGACACAGACAGACAGACAGACGTTACCACAGCACCAAGCCTGTTTATTCCCCTCCCCAGCTCAAGGGTGAATGGAACACCAAGGTTGACGCTAACCTGCTCCATCCCACTGATAGGCAAGATCATTCCCTACTCGCCACCTGGCACCCCTCTGCTTTCCCCCACCCCATGTCGGTACCTGGCTCTTGCACAAGTTGATTAAGGAAGTGATCAGATTGTTTTCCTTTCTCAGAGGGGAGGAGCTGGAGACGGAATTCTTTGGTTTTCTGGCCAGGGTAGCGCAGGGGGCGTCACCCATGGAACGTTCTCTGTCCTGCTCAGGAGATGCAGTCAGGGCTCCGTTGGTAGCCAAGGTCTCTCCCTGGCTGCTGCCGGCATCTCCCTGTGGGCTCCCAGTTAGAAGATTCTTTCCCTTGAGAATAAAGAGACAGGAGAGAGAGCAGTTAGCATCACAGCAACAGCGCTTCCAGCATTGACACAAACGAGACTGATCCCAGGTACACACAGCGAATACCCAGAAAGCTAGATAGGTGCAATATGTACCTGAACATACCTAGATATGTATATACTGCAAAAACACCTAGAAATGCTCAGCTAAGCAGATAATAAAACAACACAGCACATTTCAACAGAGGATCTCATAACCCTTTGCAAACATTAATCCTCACAAGTCCCCGATGTGCTGTAGGGAAGTAAATATTATCCCCATTTCACAGATGGGAGAGTACAGAGAAGTGAAGCAATATGTTTAAGGGCACACAGCAGGTCCAGGGTGGTGCTAAGAAGAGAGCCCAGGAATCCCAGATGGGCCTCCAGCAGTGGCCAATACCTTGCTGTAAGGAAGGGATGGCATGCAGGTGCCAATGCGGGCTCCTTACCTCCAGGATGTACGTGAGCAGAGCAGGATCCTGCTTGATCTTTGCACACAGAACAGCGGCAAACTGTACCTCTTCCTTCTCAGTTGCAGAGCCTAGCGCATTGCTGCCGAACTGAAGGAGCTTCTGAGGAAGGACACAGGGCAGTCAGCCTTCACAATGATAAAAGAGGGGGTAGGACTGAGCTTACACAGTGCTGAATGGGGTTTGCTGGCATCGGCGACGGGCATTCTTCCCTCCTCACTAGAAGCTGCTGGACACACTCCCCAGGAATATGTACCCGTATCAGTCGTACAGCCACTCATGTACAAAAGAGCGGGCAATAGCCCCCATTGTGGCAAAGTAACATTCAAGCGAAGTATTCATCATTGCCCTGAACCCTGTATAGTGATTGACACCACTATCAATTGGGTATCAGAACGGTCATATTTTATACCCACTCTGCACTGGTGTAACAGAGCACCAGGTGCATAGCACTGGGGAACTGGGCCCCCCACGGGGTCTACGTTAACATCACTGCTCATCAGAAACTTAGGCCACTAGACCGCTGAGTGAGGAAAGGTACAACGAGCGCTGCAAGGAGCACACTTTACACTGCCTGCAGTAAGACAGCTCAGAAAGCGGCTTTGACAAGCCAAAGAGAGAGCAGAAGCAGCGCTCACCTGAACAGGTCTGTGCACATTCAGATAGTGCAACAGTGGATGCTGCACCTGTCCCAGGACTCTGCTGAAGAAGAGGAACACCTGCTGCCTCATGCCTGGAGGATACTGAGAGCAAAGGAGAGAGAGCAAAGTAAATTGGCAGTTAAGTAATATTCCCCTTCAGTGCGACAGGAAACATGATACGAAGTGTCTGAGCCAATCGGTATGTCACAGATAGATAGTGAATGTATGTAACATGGCAGAGGTAAGAGCTGCAAACATCTAGCCATATGCACCCTATATACTGCAGCTAGTGCAGAAGGCTAAAATGCCACAAGGGTTTTCAAGTTTACATGGGCAGGGAAACTCCAAGAACAGAGGGTTTTGAAGCTCTCGGAGAACAAGATTCAGTTTATTATTGATTTTATCATCAGATAATCTGGTAAGGCTACACTGTCCCTGCTTCAGGCAACCATCAAGAAAGCGTGTGAGATACAACCTGGAGCCCAGCTGAACTGTGAGAACATTAAAGGGAATGCTCTGGGATAATGTTAAGACAAACACTGAGGTTTTGTTTACAAATAGTTTTTCCCAAATGCAGTGTGAATACACATGTTTTCACAGCCCAAATGTAAGAGAAAACTGGTTTGGTTTAGGAAGTAAATATTTCCCTGGAGCACTGGTAAAACAATCATTTGAGCATTGAAAAACTGACTAGAAACAGCAGTGAAATTGACCAGACTTATATCACTATCCCAGCGCCGCACAATGCATAAAAATACCCTAACAGCAGAAATAAATAATGCTTTGCCCGTCTAATGTACCTTTTAAGGCTCTCACAGTGCTTCACAAACATTAATTAATTCTCTCGGTAAGTATTTATATTGCTTAATGAACTTCACTTTAATAAATTAAGCTTCTCAGCTGCCCTGTGGTGAAAAAAATCAATTAGATTATTTTTCCATTTTCAAAAGGTTTGTTATTCATAAGTCCTATAACATGATGAAATGGAAAAAAACAAGCAAGGATGAATCATAGTAGAGATAAAGGGTAGACAGTACTGAATGCAACTGATTTTTATAAACACACAATAAAGACTAATATTTCCAGTTACTGTTTCCTTGTTTTTGTGTTAGGGGGAAAAAAAAGACTATTTATAGCACAATAAGCTAAGTTATTATTAGTAACACAGGCTAGTATGGTTATAATTTTTAGCTTTTGATATTTACTCTGATAAAGTCCTTTTAAAAACACTTCTTTCCTACAAATCAAAGGATTGATCCCGCAACCCTCAATCAGGAAGTCAATGAGACTACTCACCTGAGTAAACACTGCTCACATCAGCAAAGGTTGTACTATATGGGGAAAATTTTCGATGCTGCCTAAGTGGTTTAGGAGCCCAAATCGCATTTCCAAAAGTGATTCGGGTGCTTAGGAGCCTATGAATATGTCTACACTACAAGTGCTGCAGCTATGCCACTGTCACGCTGTAGTGTAGACACCTGCTACAGTGACAGAAGCACAGCAGTAAATCCAACCCCTCAAGAGGTAGTAGCTAGATGATCAGAAAAATTCTTCAACCTAGTGGTGTCTTACCTACGTCTTACCTGGGGTGTGAATTTTTCACACTGCTGAGCGATGTAGCAAGGTTGACTTAAGTTTTAGATGTAGACCAAGCCTTAGGTTAGATCTTCATTAGAATCACTGCAATGAGCCGCAGTACCACTTCAGTGTGGACATTGACTACAGCAATGAGATGGGTTCTCCCACCCCTGTAGTTAATCCACCTCCCTGAGAGGCAGTAACTAGGTCAATGGAAAAATTCTTCCGTCAACCTAGTGCTGTCCACTCCGGGGGTTAACTACATCACTCAAGGGTGTGGATTTTTCATACCCTGAGCGACGTCGCTGGGTCAACCTAACTTTTTAGTGTAGACCTGGCCTGAGTCTCGCTGAAAGTCAATGGGATTTAGGCTCTTAAGGTGCTGTCTAGCCTAGAATTTGAAAGGCATTATCTAACATGTATTAACCATGTAGTGTAGACAAGGCCATGTGCCTAATAGGCTGCTTACACCTTACAAGTCCTAGTCTAGCCTAAGTGGCTTCTGAAACTGGGACCTCAGACTCCTAAATCACGGATATGCTTTGAAAAATGTTATCCTGGTCTCAGTTCCTTAAATTTATACTTCTTTGCTGTGAACAAGTCAGACTTTATAGTCACTGAGATCAACAGTTCCACCACTAGGACAATGAATGGTGTTTGTCTTGGGCAGGGGTGGGCAAACTTTTTGGCTTGAGGGCCGTATTGGGTTTTGTAAATTGTATGGAGTGCTGGTTAGGGGAGGGGGTCATGACCCAGCCTCCACCTCCTATCTGCCCGCCCTCCCCCCGGGACCCCTGCCCCATCCAACCCCCCCGTTCCCTGATTGCCCCTCTGGGACCCCTGCCCCATCCACACACCTCCTCTCCCTGTACCCTGACTACCCCCGACCCCCCATCCAATCCCTCCTCTCATTCCTGACGGCCCCCCCGGGACCCCTGCCCCATCCAACCACCCCTCCTCCCTGTCCCGACTGCCCACTGCCACCCCATCCAATTCCCCTTCCTTCCTGACTCCCCCCCAGGACCCCTGCCCCCATTCAACCCCATTTCCCCCCAGACCACCATCCATACTCCTGCCCCCTGATCACCACCCCGCACTTCCCTGCCCTCTATCCACCGCTCCTGCTCCCTCCCCACTTACCGCACTGCCTGGAGCACCGGTGGCTGGCAGCGCTACAGCCGGGCCACACTGCCACCACTGCTGCCACCACGCAGCACAGAGCACCGGGTCAGGCCGGGCTCTGTAGCTGTGCTGCCCCAGGAGCTAACTGCCCCGCTGCCCAGAGTGTTGCGTCGGTGGCGGAGCGAGCGACCTGAGGCTGCGGGGGAGGGGGAACAGCAGGGGAGGAGCTGGGGGCAAGCCTCCCAGGCCAGGGGGCCGGGCAGGACGGTCCTGCGGGCCGTAGTTTGCCCACCCCTGGTCTTGGGCTTGTGCATGGCTGACTTGGTGAGTAACACGGTGTACACACCTCTGCTTTCCCCAAAGTGCTGAGGGTCTCCAAGATTTTGTGCTGCAGCAGGTATTCCAAACAAGGCCCTGTCTCCCCTGCTGGATGCTGCTTCTCCTCATACACCAGAATGTCCAGCATCTGTTTCAGGCGCCAGGGGATATCGGTCTCCTTAACTGGGGTGTTTTCATCTAAAGAGAAGGAATATATAAATCCCAATCAAAACACGCTACATGCTGGGTAAAACAGGCATTAAGGCTTTAGCTCCATGCGACTATCAAACTTATACAGGCCAAAGCATCTTCGTATACACACCCCTCCCCGTAACTCTGAGATGGAACACGGCAGCTCTTTTAATAGTGCACAGCATATCCTGGGACTGACACAGTTACAACAACACAGCAGTGCTATAATAGTTTGGGACAGGAAGTGAATAGCAAGCATATCCAACAGAAGCTGTAAGGGGAAGTAGTCAGAATGTAATTACCCAAAAAGCAATTTAGTCAAGACCCTGGAGCCAACACCCTTACACTTGTAAAAACATCATGGGATTGTCACAAGTGGCCAGGACTTCAGTTTTTCGTCTCAGCTGGAAACCAGCACCTCTGTGCTGGGGAACTGGTTTGGTATTGTGTCAGTGTGAAGTCAACGGAGCTCCACGTTAGCGCAGGGATATGCCCAAACAGATCAGCTTGCGGGATTAGGGCCATAGCTCATGAGAGTTGATGAGATCAGAGCCTGGGGCAGCACAGTCATAGGCCTTACACTAACCAAGACCCAAATGAAACAAACCCTAAGAAAAAAAATCAGGCAAAGCCAATGCTTTATTCATAATTCCTACTGCAGGCATCAGGACACAGGGCACTGTTCCACACCACACAGGAGTGACCTTTTAGAAAGATTTTCTCTACATTCTAAGACACAGTGAAAGACTCCAAAATGGTGAATTTAAAACCTTCCCCTCCCTGCAACAGAAAAACAAGTGGGTGTTTTCTTTTCAGGGACTGGTAGAACCCAGAGGAAGTTAACAAAAACAAAATTTAAAAAAAATCATCATGCCTCTCAATCGGAGATCTTTTTTAAACTAAGTTTGAGCTTTGGGGGAACGTTAATAGGTATAAAACCACACACAACACCCCCCCCCCCAAAAAAAACAAACAAACAAACAATTCATTTCATCCCAGACCTATGTATTTAAAAAAAAAAAAAAAAAAAAAAAAAAAATCAGAAAATTCTATTTTCCAGAGGTAACTTTAAAACATATATCCTACCAACCTCTCCCCTTTGGTTTCCAAGCTGTAATTTTCCACTTTGATATTTATCTCTGCAGCACCCCAAGCAAGTAGGACGATGGTTTAAAAATTATTATCTCTATAATAGAGCCCTTGATGGACCATTAGCTACAGTGACACTAAGCAGCAATGTTATAATAGAAAGCAACAGAGGGTCCTGTGGCACCTTTAAGACTAACAGAAGTATTGGGAGCATAAGCTTTCGTGGGTAAGAACCTCACTTCTTCAGATGCAAGTGAAGAAGTGAGGTTCTTACCCACGAAAGCTTATGCTCCCAATACTTCTGTTAGTCTTAAAGGTGCCACAGGACCCTCTGTTGCTTTTTACAGATTCAGACTAACACGGCTACCCCTCTGATACTTGTTATAATAGAACAACAACACTGACCTAGGCAAGAGCAAAGGTCAACGTTTCTCAAACTTGGGGAGTCTAAGGTTAAGCTCATAAATCCATATTTGGGTATTTAAATAAGGTTAGGGACTTGAAGACTTCTTACCACACCACAACTGTACCAGTATACCCGTGCCTCTAACTGTAAAGCAGTACAACTCCCTCTAGTGTGGATGCAGTTACACTGGTAGGGACTAAGCTATACTGGGATAAGCACTTTATACCAGTATAACTGTATGCACACTTAGGGCTGCAGCAGTATAGAATATCAGTTACAAAAAATGCCTACTACAAAATCTCTGTGTAGATCAGACCTAATTTAGTATCAAAAAGAAGAAATGTTGGCCATAGCATTTAGTGCAGGAGTAGGCCAGCCATTCTCAAAACGTTGAGAGAGCATCTCTGAGCAACAGAGACTGGTTATTATAAGGCTCTGGCCCGGAGTATCAGATATCTACAAATGCCCGGGGACAGGACCCCACTGTGGTGGTTCTGGTGGGAAGAAGCAATGCCCGTGTGCCATATATAGAGCAGTGTGTACACATTTTAATGGTTGCAGGCAACATTTCTCCTGGCAGGGTTTTCATGGGCTATTCAGCAGGCCTTTCATTATCACTCACAGGAATGTCCTGCACTGACTGCAGGAAGAGGATGATGGAGGCATTAATATTTTGCTCTACTCTTGTGCCAAGGCTCTCAAAGCATTTTGTACACGTTAATGAATTAACCCCAAGAAATGCCCAGCTATATCTGGTTGTCTCCCTTTTACAGCGAGGGAAGCTGAGTAAAAGGATTTCTCCAAAGTCTCACAGAGCATCAACTGGCAGAGTTGAGAAGACAACCCAGAAGTCCTAACTTACAAAGTTCCCACCCTCCCCAGAGCTGGGAATAGAACCCAGGAGCCCGGACTCCCAGCCTCTCCCACCACCTACCTGTGGTCTCTAGGTAGTAGTGAGTGAGCCCTTTCCAGTGCTCGGTGAATGCCTCCAGCAGGTCAATGCTGGGCTCCTGCTGCAGAGAGGAGGGTGCGGGCGTTAGTAGATAGCTAGAGCCCTTTGGGAAGGGGATTGTTCATATCCACCCACAGGCCCTACTCACAGGAGGGTCTCCCCCTTCTGACCCCCCATATCCTGGTAGCATCCTGCTCCTTGGGAACCCCTGTCCCAACAGACATGGGGGTTAGGAGAGGAGCCCCCAAAGCAGAGTGCCCTGGGGCCCCTCTCCTGACCCCTAACCCCATATCTCCTGGGACACCTCTCTGTCCCCCATACTCTCCCCAAGCCCCAATTCTCCCCCCACCCCCAAGAGCAACAATCTCCTGAACCCAACAGCACCCTGGGGCCCATCCTGGGTACCCTGTAGGATGCCATCCCCCAGCCCTAGTCCCCTGTGGGCCTCATCTCCTGACACCCAATGACACCCGTGGGGGCCCAACCCAGATCCTACGTCTAGGTTCTTGGAAGACCCCCCAGTTCCCTGGACTGCCCCATCTCGGGACCCCAACGACACCAGAGGGGAGGATCAATCCTGGGCACCCCCCGACCTTGACCCCTGGAGACGCCCCCCAAGCCGCACTCCCCGTGCCCTGCTCTCCCGCCGACCCCCTGGGCCCCACCCCCCGAGCACCCCGCTCCCTGGCGGAGCCGACCCCGGCCGGGCCCTCACCGTCTCCACCGCCTGCTGCAGGAAGGCGCCCAGGCGGCTGAACATGGCGGCGGCGGCGCCGCCCGGCCCGCCGGGGGATCCCGGCCTGAGCAGACGGAAACCCGGGCTCCACCCGGCGGCCTGTGCGGGAGGCTGGGGCGGGGCGGGGCGGGGCGGGGCGGGGGGAAGCTGGGAGGGAGAGAGGAGGGCGGGGCAGGTTCAAAACGGCAGGAGCTGGGGGAGGGGATCAGGGAGCTATGGGGGTGGGGTCAGGAGGGCATGGGGGATTTGGGGGTGGGGGTCGAGGGAGCTGGGGGAAGGAGTCAGGGGGGCTATGGGGGAGCTGGGGGTGGGGATCAGGGGGAGCTTGGGGAAGGGGCCAGGGCTGTATGCGGGAGCTGGGGGTGGGATCAGGGGTCAGGAGGGCATGGGGGATATGGGGGAGGGAGTCAGGAGGGCATAGGGTGACCCCCACCCCTTTATTTTAAGATGTATTGAAAATGAATTAAAACTGATAAGTACCATTTTAAACATTCAACAGTTGCTTGTGCCACTTGCATTGTGTACCAGGGGGCAGCAGAACTGTGCCCTTGAGAGAAAAAAAATCCACTGCTATGCTACAGGATGTGGTGTTTCCCTAAAACATCCTTTAAAGTAAAGTGCTCTCTCTTGTTTTCCATGTGGTTACCCCGTATTTCCATCCAGCAGTGGATGTCTTATTTTTAAACTTGAAGAGATGGTGGGGTGGGATAGGAGAACTGGGGATCCACCATTTCATGCACCAGCTTTTTTCACCTCACCTGAATTTTAATCTCACCCTGGGTCAGAACCAAAATGTCCGTTGAACCTCAGCCGTATTCCTAATCAATATTTCCCAATCACAAAATCACAGCACAAACCTGACTAAAGGAAACCCCTCCAAGCATTATGCATTTTACAAGATAAATGTTTCAAACCCCACCTTTTATTTGACATGACAGTTTGTTAAAAACAACCCAAAACCCCAGCAAAAAACAAACAAAAAAGACATCCCCCCCCTCCCCCTCACATCTTTCTGAATTAATGAGTTACACAAAGGACCTTTAAAGGCACACTGTCAACTTTACATTTCCTCCCCCCCCCCCCTTTCAATTTGGTAAAAGCATGTTTTTAAAAAACTCAAAAACATTAGAAAAAATATTTCTACAATTACAAAACAAAATCCAATGCAGACAGTTGCTTTTAAACAAATAACAGTTCCCCTGCAGTGTTTGCAACCTAAACATTGCAGCACCATGCAATGGAAATCAACAAAGTCTGTTTTGCTTTAGATTACGGTCAGGTTCTTATACCTGGATCCTATAAATGACTGATTCTGCATGAGCAAGCCCTTATGAAACCCACTGGGCACTATGTGGTATGAGTTCCTCTCTGTGCTCCACTGAGGATGGGAATCTCTAATAGCCCAGCTGGAGTGACTCAGGCTTTTAGCTCTGGAGGTGTCATCTGTTTCAATCCCAGGTTTGTTGGGGTGGCTGTCACGCTGGGCCAACTGTAGCCTTGTTGACGTCAATATGGCTCTGGGCAGGCCCAGGGGAAGGCAGCTCTGATTGCAGATCAATTTCACATCACTTTCATTGTCTGATTCTGATTTCTGTTGTCCAAGTCTTGGCCGAATAACATAAATAACGATATGTTCTCTATATTTTGAAAAATTCTTTTCATCGCCTAAGGTGTTATTTGTAACAAGACACTAGTTTATTCACAACATATTACCTTGAAGCTGACTGAGTCCCTATAAAGATAAATACAATCAACGCTCCTGTGTTTACACTATTCTCAATGCAGTTACTCTCATGCCACTTGCTGTAATGAAAGTTGTGTCCATGTCTCAACCTTAAATATTCACTGCGCATCTGAGCTTTCAGGCTTGGGAGAGAGTTACTAACCAGACTTTGCCCTTGCTCTGGTGCTGATAGCAGCAGATCTCAGATT